>NC_089155.1:10738381-11059169 GCF_009819655.1 Sylvia atricapilla | reverse complement strand
ACATGATAAATAACATGATAAATTGCACTACTAGGACAAACATGGGACAACACAAACATGCTTTGGAAGTGGATATTGGATTCTTGGCCCCTGGCAGCAAGAGAATGATACCTGTGGAGCGAAGGGCATAAATCTTTCAGGTAGAACTGCCAGAGGCTCTTTGTCCTCCGTGCTGCCCATCTGCCTGAGGGAGTGCAATCCCCTTTCTCAGCACAACTTTTCAAGATATTTTTCCTGCACCATCCATTAACTTGTAATTCTTTTTTCCTCTTTTGCCTTTTGAAATGGTCGTTTTGTATCAACTCCCACTCCCCTACCATTAGTAACTCACTTTTTAAAAGTTATAATCAGTACTACTTTAACAAACCTGGTAATTCAGCTGCAAATGTTCTTTAGCACTCTTTTTCACTGATGTCCTGTTTCTGGAGCTTGTCCTGCTCCGTCAAGTTATGAGAGTCCTGAATCTTACACTTTTCACTGACACAACAGGAGATTTGCAGCCAAGACTTGTGAATTCTGACTGTGTGAGGGAAGATGGTGCTTTGTTAAAGCAGCAGTTTTCTAAAACATTATGTTTCCATAGTGACATTACTGGCGTTCTCTATTAAACCTTTTAAAGGTGTCCTTTGGCTACTTGGGTAAGCAAAGAGAGAACTGCAAGTGTGTCATGGTCACAATCTGTTCAGACTGGGGATATTCAGCTCTGCTGAATACATCAATTATGTAATTGGAGAGCTTTAATCAGGGCTCCTAAAGAGGTGGCTATGTAAATGCTATGCAACGTCAAACTAATCACAGAGTCAGATATGAACTCACACCAGGGTGTCTGATCCTCCAGGGCATGCTGCCCTTCCAGTATGATCTCATCTCCTAGAAAGGATCTCTGGTGTGAAAACAAGCTCCCTGGATCCCTTCCAGCCTCCCCTGCATGTCACACTCGCTGTAGAACAACTGTAATTTAGCCAAGTCTTTATAGACTTCAAATGTCTTCAGAAACCATCTTGATTTTTGGCAATGAAAGAAAAAAAACCCTGAAATTACTTAACCATCTAGTGATTGCAGCCTTTGGAGCTGGCTTTAGTGCTCGTTATTCAGTTGATGTCTTAGCTGAGAGACACAAACACAAAATCCAGTTGTCTGTGCCTTGTTGGGAGTGGCAGCACAGGACTTGTCTGTGTGCAGGGGTCTCCAGCAGGCTGTGATTAACTGGAGCAGCTCCTGAGTGAACCTGGCACCCTGGCACGTTTAAACTGCACATCAGGGCAAAGTGGGAGGGTACAGAGCTCGTCAGCATGAGAGCAGGATGGAATGGAGTTTGTACTGTAATTAATACAGATCGTTTAATTGTTAGGGCTTGTCACTGGAATTTCTAAAGATAGGGACAGTAATGGCTCAAATAATTAAGCTGTGCTATCTGCAATATCTTCTACCAGCAAGTATCACTTTCTGTAGAATTAATTATTTAAATAAACCTCGCATGAAAGCAGGGAAATGTGTTAGAGACCTGCAGCCCTTCAGGGAAGCAGAGCTCTTTGTCCATTTCCATCACAGAGCTTGGGGAAATATTCTAAATAACCAAGTGCTTTCACAGGCATAATCAAATTCCTTCCACAGTCTTATATAAGCAATGTCCTCTGAATACTTCTAATGTTAGGTAAACTCTCACTAGTTAGTAGCACATTTGAAGTTACTATTAAAAAAAAAATAGCCATTTTCCTAATTTGACCATTTTAGATTAACATTTAGTGATACCTCGATTTGCTGTCCTCCCATGAGTAGTTACCATATGTTGGAGCTGATAGAAACATTGCATCATCTTTTATGAGTGCATCAACTCATCTTCAATTAAGTTTAGATTGTCTAATAAAGTTCTGTGACATTTTAGCCTACATTTTATTTCCCAGTAAAAGACTCCTCTGAATGTTATTGCCATAAGACTCCTGGTAATGAGGAAAGATAAACCATTCCATTTGAGGATGGACAGATGAATATGTCAGCAGAAAACACAGAAGATGATAGATGAATAGACAGTGAGTGAGGCAGCTGAGGTGAGGAACTCTCTGAATGAGAGTTCAGCCAAAACTGTACAATCCAAGGAGCTCCAGAATTGTTTAATAATAAAGGAGAGGATTCCATGGAGCTGGCACTTTTAGCTTTGTGCTGCTCCTAATCTCTGGAGAAGTGCTTGCTCACATGAAAGACAAAGACAATGAAGGGCAAAAACTTTGCTGAAGAGAGACCCAAATCCTCCTGGCTGTTTGATAACTGTCCTTCCCACACCTTTAGTTGCAGGAAATGGCTGTCTGAGGCACTTGGAGCTTGAGCTGAATTCCCGCAATCCCAGAAGTTTGTTTTTGCCCGATATCTCATTTCTTAGAAAGTCCCACCACAGTCTATCAGATCCAACCCACCTTGAACTGAGGGTCCACTGAAGACTAAACCTTTTTTGTGTCCCTGTCTGACTTGGTAAAAAGTGTGCATATTGTGTTTCCTTTCCCCAAACAGAGCACTTCATGGGAAGGGGTAAATTCAGTGCTCCAGTCAATCCTTGGCCTCGTTGAAAGCGTTACCAAAATTGCTAATTAATGCTTGTGCAAACAAAATTGTATTTCTGTATATGGATATCTAACGTGGCAAGGCTCCAAATTTCCCTGAGGATATTTTGACTGAAAGCACAGAATGCTGTAACAGACCATTCCTTAGCACTCTTCACTTTCCAATTAAAAAAATCTCCCTCTTTGCTGTAAAATTTACATTACTCTACCTTTCCCTGAATGTCATGCATTATTTATTTAATTTAAACCCCTTGTCTTCAAAAAGAAAAGGATAAGAGATGAGGCAGCCAGAGTTCTGGAAAGGTTGATAGACAAGGATGGATTGCAGCCAAAAACTAATTGAAGAAAAAGTGTCAATTCTCCATTTAAAACTGAAAGCAACTTTCCAGCTGAGGATTCATCTTCAAACACAAGCCTGGTTCTTTAATGAAAAAGAGAGCAAAACACACTTTAAAGAACTGTCCTGAGAGACTTTCAAACACTTTGAATTTGTCACACAGCCTAGGTTAACAAATGTTTTGGATGAACCTTTTGTTATAAGACAGGACACATGCAAAACCCTCCATCATTTGGGGTTTTTGAAAGTCTCAGACTGTTTATGAAGCAATTTCATCTATAAAAGGTCCTCCTGGCCCTCACTGAGTGGCATTTGTATTTTTACCCTAGACACCAAAATCTAGCTTGGAGGGAAGGGAAGAAAGAAAGGACAATTCATTACAAACACTGTAGGATCAGCTTTACTGTGGCACATTCATTTAGAGCTCAATAAAAATGAAAGGCAATCGTGTTGGAATTCTGCATGCAAGAAAATTAAAAAAAAAAAAAAGGAAGAAGCAGGTATGTCACCTTCCTTTTCCAAATACATCAAAACACTACTCCATGGAAAAGAGTAAGACAACTACAAACTTGACAAAATAAGAGTAGGTAGAGGAAGCAAAAAGCAGTACAATAAAGTTGATCCTTAGTGTCTTGTGAGAGAGTTTTTCTACCACATAATTTCTGGTCGTTTTGTGATTCCTCTTGAGATACTTTTCCACTTGACTTAAGCTTTAAAAAGATGGAAAGAAGTTGCTGTAATTTAACTTCCCCAGTCCTCTCTCTCTGCTTTCCATAATATGGAACAAAGAAAAATTCACTGGACAGTGCTCATGGGTGCCTTCAAAAATGAAATCACGCTCAAAAAATTAGAGGAAAGTAACATTCCTAAGTAGTCTTTAAATGGGAATGAAATTAAATTTTAAAAAACCTCTTACCTGACTGAAATGATGTGTTATTATGTACTCTTGTCGGTCATTTAGTGTATTTACTTTAATAAAGCATAATAGGTGCTTGAATCAGATATGCAATTTAATAATGTTTGTTAACAAAAATGTTTACAAGGTGTAGCCATTTAGAGGGAAGATATATTAGCCCTAAAATTAATAGATTGTCCCTTCCCTTTGCTTTATTCAATACAAGATGACAAAGAGAGTCTTCCTTTAGTTCTTAATCTGAAATACTCTGTTATTCAACTTGGAATAATGTATCCAAATGATTTTTTACACAACAATGAGCTGCATAAGCCCAGCACTAATATTTAAAAGTGATGGATATAAACAACCCGTCCATATTTCACCCTCTTGCAATATTTATTCAGCAGAAAAGAGATGCGGGGTGGGAAATGAACTTTACAAAGTAATTACTTTGGATCTTGACAAAATCTATTCACAGGCCTTCAGGTAAACATCAGCTTGATGAGTGCACTGTGGTTTGCCACAATTACGTGTCCTGCTTAATGGAAATGGGATGTAACTTAAACCCAACAGATGGTCCAGGGAGGAACAGAAAATATTTAGAAAAAATGTAGCCAATAACAGATGAGAAATGTAGGAATTAAAAAGACAACTGATGGCAGGACTGGGTTCACACCACAGCAGTTACCACAGCCAACAAATGCCTGTATTTAGCCCCATTATTTCAAAAGGACTGTTTCTAGGCTTGTACATAACCAATATTTTGTATATTCAAATATTTTGAAAGACAGCTTGGAGGAATCTTCTAGAATGATAGATATAATATTTTTATGGACAATAAGGAAACAATATCACTATTAGTATCTCCCTTCACAAAACAAACAAAAAAAATTGCAGTTGATATTCACAGTATGAATATCATCTCTACTTGGGAGTGACTCGTGGGAGTCCAGACCTTGCTGTGAAGACCCACCTTCAGTTCCATCACAACTAAAGATTTGTTAATGTCTCTATCAGGCAATTTTATTAACAAAAAAAAAAGCATTTTCTTGAAGGTGATGAGGCACCAAATCCATCCCCCAAACCTCACAGGACACAGCACTGGACACGTGTGGTTCTGCTGGATGCTACCAAATAGTCCCACAAGCCATGGGAATGTGGCTGCATTCTGCATTTCTTGATATAAAAGTCTGGAAAGCACATTTGGATCACCCAGAATGAAAGTCATTCTGTAAATGTGATTATAAATGGATGCTGCTGAATTTGAATAAAATTTACAGCGAACAACAACAGACTTTACATCTCTTTCATGCATGTAAAGAAAACTGAGCATAATGGAACATTCTAAGGGGAATAATCAGTGTCAAACAGCATCATAAGAAAATGAAAGCTCCATATTACAGTAAGAAACTCTGCAGAAGATGGTAGGAAATGTTTTATATCCATATTTTCCTTATTATACTTTAAGCATGCAAAAAAAGTAAATTGTTTTACAGCAGTACGCTTAATGTGGAAGTTGTTTTACTACTTGACTGATTTAATCCTTTCATTTCTTCACAGATAAGCAGCAATAAAGAAAAAATGGTCAATAAAACATTACTTTTTAATTTTTTGCATATTGCTCCTACTCTAGGTTTCATTCCTAAATAAAAATCTTATTTAATGATCTCTGTTATTGGTTGTTATGTGAGGAAACAGAGCTGAGAATTTGAGAATGAAGAGTCTTCCAGATGGAGCTTGCACATTAACATTTAATATTTATGACATGGAAAGGCCACCATGAAAAACTTTATACCAGCTGAACGAAAAGTAAATTTAGAAATTAGGACTGGCTGATGCTCAGTTCCTGCTGTGGATGTTACAGTCTGGGAAGTGATGAGTAAAATCTGGCTTTCAAGGAAACTAAAAGAGAATCCCATGTGGGGTAAAAGTTTTGGTGAAAATGCTTTTTTACACTCTGTGCTGTGCTGGGGTAGGGACATTTCAGGGAGCTCCAATATTATCACACGAGTTTCTGTGTGAGTGTAGAAAAACCACCCATGTCCAAGGAGTCTGAGGCCTCTCCCTTCCCTCCACTCTCTCTTGATATTTGCTTTTCTTGGGCAGCCACGTGAATGTTGTAACATTTACTTTGAGCTGCTTGGGTAAAAAAAGAATGACAGCTCACAAAATTAGACTCTGGTCTAAATCTCCAGCTCCTGTTTCCATTTTCAGCTACATCTTTCCCTCCAGTTTGTTTTTCTATGTTACATTGAGTTCTAGTTTTGCTCAAGTGAAATCTTGCAAGCGAAGAAAAAAAATGATTGTTTTATAGATAATTTCCAAAAAGTCCTTTCGTTTGCGTAGGAGATCTGGAATAAGCCAACAAAGTACAAAGATTTGTCTAAGTCTCACTCAAGTGCTGTTGTTTTTCCTCATTTTCTTGTTTCTCTGTATGAAAGAGGAAGTTCTCCCCAGCAAGCTGCAAGTGTGTGTGTGATCAGGGGCAGAGGAACACAGGGATAAGGAGCACAAACCATGACAGGAATCATCCAGGAATCCTCCAGGCACACAGAGGGGGTGTGCCCCACCAGGTTTGGGAGGAAGAGTGGGGAATCCTCTCTGGATCTAGAGGGAGAAGTGCCTGGGAGTTATCAGGACTGTGAGAGTCAGCAGTGGGAGGTAAGGAGGGAGGCAGGGCTGCGCTGTAAAATCCCCTAATAGGCTTGATATCAATTTATAACTCCCTAGCCATGCAGATATTATTAGGTAAACACTGCAAGGCAAGTGAGCAGCAAGTCATTCTCAACTCTCAGTTTTATGACTCGGATCAAACCAGGCCAGAGTGATAATCTGCCTTTCTCTCTTTGCTGGCTCAGAAATGTGCATTTTCCCACATAATGTTCTCTCAAGCATGGTGTTAAAAAGGAAGGACAGAGATGTTTTGCCTTTCAGCTAGTTTCAGGACTCCTCAAACAAGAAGGTAGTGTTTTCCCTGCAGAGTCACTTTTTCAGAAGATCAACACTTTGAAGGATAAAGAGCTGGGGACAGAAGAGCCTTGCAGGTAGGAGCTGCCACATGTCTCTGATCAATCAGAGCCCCAAACCAGTGCCACTTTAACCTCCCTCTGGTCACCTCTCTGTCTCTGCTTTGTTCTAGTACCATCAAAATGAGAATATGGCCATGAGGACGTGCAGTCCTCTGATACAGGTGATTGTGGTGATCATTTTCACAATCTACACCAAAGGCCATGAATTTCTGATCATTTGGTTTAAAGAAACTGTCTGGGAGCAAAAGTTATATCATGAAGCTGTTGTAGTAAATAAAGATATCCTGTTAATGCCATCATTTCTGCTATTTGGACACCCCTAGAAAACAGCTTGTCGTTGTAATGGGCTACCTTGAGTGCTCAATAGAGGAGTTTTCAGAAATCAATCACATCGAGACTTAATTGATATTCTTGTCATAGTTTGTACCTGAAATAATGAACTGAACAAATCTATTCAGAATTGGCTTCAAAATTACACAGCAAATTAATCAATAACTTGATTGCAGTCCTCTTCTCCCCAGCAATGTTGCACTGACATTTTCAGGTTATAATCAGTGCCATTAGCTCTGAGTACACAAAAAAAACATCACTTTTGGCAACTACAATTCTTTAGTGGCTGGAGTGTTAGAGCCCAGGATCAGCCCAGGTCCAGGATCAATACAGCAGCAAGCATTAGTCAGTTAATATTGAGAACAAACTGCTACAACATCCAAAAAAGTGAAGCAGCCTCTTTTGAAGGTGATTCACGCTTTTCAAAAGATAAAACATAATTGCAAAGTACAGGAGAAAATAGTGAAATTTTAACTGTGCAGCTCAGTCTAAATCTGTCTGTAGTCTCACAGGTCACCTGCTCCCCATTTTCCTGCCTACACTCACATTTGTCATCATTCCAGAATCCTCTTTACATGGTCCTTATCCCCCTCTTGTCCACTTTTCAGTGTCCTGCCCCAGTCTCAGCTCTGGAGGCAGAGCAGAGACTAAAGCACTGAAAATCTGGACTCAAGTAGTTATGAACGAACATTCATGAGTGGAAATAAAACTTTTCTTTTTTCAGTATTTCATTTTAACAACAACAACAAAAAAGTTTTATTTAGGCTCAATTCAAGCAGAATTTATTTTTCCCTCAGTTTGGCAGCTAAACCAAGAAAAAAAAAATCAATTATTCAGAGAGCCCTAAGAGCCTTACTGAAGCCACCAGGGACCAGTGCTCCACTAACGATTTTTTTTTTTTGTGAGTTATTTTGGTTTAATAGTAAAAAGGCTGCATCTGAGCTGAGCCAAGAGCCTTTTGTAATGTTTGTGTGTCAGCATTACACGGCCTTTATTTTCTCTTCTCTAAAGCCGGATTGTTTGAAGCCTAATACTGTGATCATTTATTTACACATAGCCCAGGAGGAAGCAGTTGGGCTTGGTTAATATTCACCACAGATTTCTGCTGTGATTGTCCCTGGCTGGCAGCTTCCACATCAGATACATGCTCTGAGCTTATTGTGCACAAAAGGATGCTGTTCCCACCATGACATTATAATTTTGTAATGGACTAATTTTCATTTTAATCTACTCATGGATGATCTGTTGGTGGGGAATACAACTGTCAGGCCCTTCTGGGCTTTTTCAGAGCTGTCACAAGAGCACTGTGCAAGTAGCAGACCACTGTTCTCAGGCAAACCAGGGGAGCAGAAGAATGAGTGTTGGAGGAGGAATAATGCCATTTCCTTCTAATGGGAAAGAAGGGGCTTTCTAAGAAACAGAATTATTCGTAGATAAGAAGCTTTGATGAAACACTAATAAAAGATATATGACCAATATTTAATTCTATGTAAGGTTTACAAGTTTTTTTTTTTTTTCTCTTCAACCTTTCTAACCATAACTTCAGCAGGTTCTCTTGCAAAACCTTGCCTTTTGAGTGTCTCTCTCTGTGAGTGTGCAGGCATGTTTGGGGCTGGCCAGTGTATTTTGAGAGATCCCAGTCAAAAATTACAGAATTTCTTCCTCTGCAGCAGGGACTCTAAGAAAGGAGCTGTGATAATTACATTCATTAAGATTGGAAAGTAAATTCAAACAAGCTTCGTGAACTGATCTATTCCTTTACATTACATCTATAAACCCCAGAAAACAAGGATTTGGGCAGAAAGTTTAGCATCTCTACCTGACAAAATGGTTTTAAATGCTTGTGCTGTAGGTTAGTACCTCAATGCAGATTTTATTGCAGAGCCTTTGGTAAGAGGTGCTACCTTTGCTTAGATCTTTTATCCAGGGTACTTGTGGTATTTCCAAATACAAAACCTGTCGTAGCTGATGCTTGCTAAATGCAAATTACAGGCAAACTCTTAGAACAGAGCCTTGAGGCACGTGTCAGGGTGCTGAGGGGTGTGCATGTTGCCTTTGTTTGAAAGAAGGGAGCAATTATGTAAGGGATTTATTCCATTTAGATACCACAGCTAATACAGCATTAACTGATCTTTTATCAGCTATTCCAAGAGTGCACCTCACTGGTGGAAACAATGAAAATTTTAATCCCAAATCTGGAGTAGTGAGTAAATCCTCTGAAGAAGATTGTGAACTCCCTTTTTCTCGTGGCTCAGCTCAGCAGCCTCCTGCAAACCAGGGCTCAGGGAATTTGTCTGAATAACCTCCTGCCATCGAGACCATAGAGAGAATGGAAAATTTTACATTAAAAAAAAAAAACCAAAATCAAAACCAAACAACTTTGTTGTCTGCAGGAAGAAAGTAGAATTAATTAACTATTACTGTGAACCAGAACTCTCAGGTTTTTGTTCATCTTGTGTCTATAGGCACACTGGTCATGGCATGGCCCATATAAGCTGTGTATGTTCACTTTACATAATTATGTTATTTCTTGGGAAATTAAAACCTTCCCAAACCACGAGATTCATGGTTTGATTCAGGGATGAGTCAACTCCTTGCTAGACTTTACCAAATCATGTGTTTCCTAGAACAGCAATTCTGGATAAATGCAATACACACAGTGTTACTGTGGAGGACTGAGATCACAAACCAGAAATCAAACATTGGGACCACATCTGAAAATCTGTGAGGGCTTTTGTAAAATACAGGGGTTTCTGAGGTAGGGATTCATGCTGTTATGGATGGCCCTCTCTTGAGTAATCTTTTGCTGCTTCTGCTGCAAATCATCACTCAGTTTGTTTAACCTTTTAAATTGCATTTTAATTTCACTAAAAATGTCCTTTTCCCCACTTTAATGGCCAAGCCATGTCACCCCTCCTCTCTCTCTTCTGCTCGTCCCAAACTATTATTTTGACATATATCTGTTGAGGATCTGGTTCATTATCTCCTGAAGAACATCTTTTTCTCAAATGTCAAAACAAAAGTATGCTCAGCTGTTCTGCAGAAATTTGCAAACTAATGGACCTTTCACTCTAGAAATAAAGGACTTTAATTGAGTATTTTAATGTGTTTGGGAGGATGTGGAAGATGGATGAATGAAAGTGATACGTTTTTTACCAACAAAGACTAATGTTGCAAGAATGTAGGGGGAAGTGCATAATTAGTTTCCATTTTCATCAGAGCAGATACTCAGCTTCCAGAAGGTCTGAGCTAAAACAATTTGGATATGTAACCTTTCCAAAAGAACTTTTAATGCTCATCTGCTGCAAAAATATAGTGAAACTCAGTTTCCACAACTAATATTAAAAGCACAGCAAGTTGGATATTTTTGTTAAACTTTTATCTAAAATATTTCTATTTTCTTCTAAAAGTAAATGATTTTAAGTTATGTTTAAGTGCATTCTTATGCTAATGGATTTCAGGAACAACATCTCTCCAATTTCCTGCTCTGATAAGTCTTTGCCATGGGATCTCCTGCCCATGAAATGAATCCAGTTGCTACCAGTGGGTTTGATGAATCATAGCAACAACCACTAACGTGGAAAATTCAAACAGAAGAAAGACACCTGACAAAGACTCGGGTGATATTCTAGAAGACCTCACAGGAAGTTCCCCAACTTCTTAGGTACGTTTTAAAAACAAATAATTTCAAACCCCAGTTTCTGCTCCTACTTTCATAGAAACCTTACAGCTGAATTCCAAGGCAAACATCACTCTCTGTCTATACAAAAATTTGAACGTCAGGAATTTTACCTCAGGGCAGAATAGAGGCATGGGGAAAGAGTTTTCCCCTAGTTGGATGGCAGGCTGCGTGTGGGATCCCATGCAACAAATATCAAATGATCAAATTAATTTGAGGAGATAGAGAGCAGATAGTTCATTAAATTTTCCATGGTCCTTTTCACTGTTCTAAAAACTATGCCCAAACTCTATGAAGTTAAAACAGCTTCTGAGTGTTAAAACCTTTATCTGTATTTTCCCCTTATTTTTTTCCTATCTTTATACTTCATTCTGAAATTAATTTGAGCACAGGTGTCCTGACGTGCAGCCAAAGGAAAGATTTTTAATGTTACTTCTCATCTAAGAGTCAAGAAATATTTTCTTTAAAATTGAAATGTGATTTCTGCTACATACTTCTTAAAAATACTCCCAATTATTTGAACCCACCAGCACTCCAGTGACTTATCTTAACAAGTTCTAAGAAATTGAAATAGGCAGAAATGAGAAACTTGTCTCCTGTAGTGCAAAATTCTAACCATTAAACCCTATACCAAACCATTTGGGGTTTTTTGATTTATTTGGGGGGTTTTATATTCCTGACTATTCTGCAGCTATTCTGAATCCATCCAGCCATGGGGTGGGAGAAAAAGAAGGGGATTTGTGACTGATGCTGTCGAGTAAGACAGCAAACAGAGAGAAACTCAGGCTTTTCCCCAAAATCTTGCAGCCATGCCCCATGCCATAAATGTTTCTGTGAGTGACTCACAGCAGTGCAGCAATAACCAGGCCACAGCCCAGTGCTGCAAAATCCAGGGAAATGTAATGAGAGACCCTTCTCACCAGTGCACCATCTGTTCTTTCCCTGCAAGGAGATCGAATTGTTTTGTTATTTATGTTAAAAAAAATAAAAAATCAGTAAAGTTCCAAATTATGGTGATTTGGGTTTATTAAGAGCTGATGTATCATCAGGGGGATTTTGAACAGAACTACAATGCAGATGCTCCAAATGTACTTCAGAAAAAGACAGCCTTATATGGTTTGGGGCTGCACTGCATGGAGTGGAAAGAGTCATTAATAGATTTGGCTGGTTTTTCACTGCAGTGTGCTGGTTAAATAAACCTGCTCATGCTTCATTCCCTTTTGGTTTGGCAGGATTTCTTTCCCAATCATATGAATGCTTTCAGCTGATCTACCACAGGTCCATACTGTCAAGTGGCCAGAGGTATAACATGGGCATACTGGGACTCCTGTATACTTGGACAGTTTTATCTCATTTTTACCATCTGTAAGATCCTAAGTCTTGGAAATGCCCTGAATACTAATGGAAAGAGCTACAGCTCTATGCCTTGGTTTAGGAATATTGGATTTCTCCCTCATCCCAAAGCAAAGTTTAATTTCTCAAGTTACTGTCGTTTTGATAAAGTAAAAGTTGGGTGTTGAAATCACATCTCAGGAAAGTGGTGGCAAATTGAAAGTGAATACAATTTGTTCGTTAACACCTCATGTTTCCAAATAATTTATCATACAAACATTTCCTGGAAAACAAAAGCCACTTATGTGCAGGCAACTTATAAAATGTTACTTGTTCATCTAATAAACTACCCTGGGGCCAACAACTACATTAGCATTGCACAAACTTTCTAACTTATTCATCATCACTATTTATTATTAAAACTTTATCTGTTTCAAGTTAGTGAATAGCTGCCTTGGGATACACTGCTCAGAGCACAGGCAACCGAATAAAGTTTACACAATTTGCATAATATTGTACAACGGATATTAGCTTAGAACAATATGAATCCCCTGGATCATTTGCACAGCCCCTTTGGTGTTTAATGTTGGTAAATATTTAAATAACAGCAAGCCTGTATAATTATGGAGATTCCTCTTCCTAATCCGCGCAGATTGTACGAAATGTCGTAAATCACGTCTGCTACACAGTCATGGCCAGACTGAGAATAAAGAGATGATTTAGAGATGCTTAATGCCTTTTCTGGGAGTTTTGTGACCCATCCTTCAGGAAAAGCTGGCTGCCAGGCAGGAGGAACACGTGTGAGCACTGCCCAGTGTGGACACTGGGCGTGATGAAGGATGGGCGCTTTGAAAGCTGACATAGATTTCATTGCTGTGTTTTTGTTTTTACTGCAAATCAGCTGTAGATCAGGTGCCTGAGAGATTTACACTCCCTCTGTGTTATTTTGTGCTGATGTACAAAGTGCTGGATAAAACCGAGTAGGATGAATTTTTTTTCACAGGAGTGGTAACACCCCTGAAGGAGAGTCCACCTCACAGTGTAGATTAAATTGTTTAATGCTGGTAAACTACTGGATGCACATTTAAGGGCCTAATTCCCAAAACTGCGGAACACCTTGGGATTTATGATATACTGTGGAACAGCAGAACTCCTTAAGATCTTTCCTGGGACTCCGATTATGAAGCTCATGGCCTTCATAAATCATTTGTTTGTACATTCATTTGTTTCTCTTTTTTTTTTTTTTTTTTTTTTTTAGTTAAAGATCAGTCCCAATCACTACTGAGCAAAGGCAACTTCTACTAATGTCAAAGCTGGGACATGTTCTACATTATGCAAAATTCTTAATACCTGCAAGAATCAAGTTCAGTTTTAAGGTTTAAAAGTGTAGCCTGGTGGGTGAAGTCCTGGATGAAAATACATGAGACCTGAGATCTATTTCTGACTCTGACACCAATCCACCACCCATCAATCAAATGTTCTTTACATTCTCTTTCTGTAGAATGACATTTAAAATCATGATTTAAACTCTTCAGTGCAGTAAGGTCAGAGATCTTTTTGGGTCTACTAATAGTTTTATGCCTCCCTATTATTGCAACAAACGAAATCACAATCAAGACAAGATTAAACCAAATCAATTGTAAATTTAACAGTGCTTCTAAACTTGTCCAGACCAACTAATAGCTAATTTCCAATCCATCTCAGAAAGTAGCCCAATACCTCCCTTGTAATTTCATGACTGGTGCAAGGCACAGAGAACTATTTTTAGTTCCTCTTTTCCATGTCACTCAGTGGCCCATCCCAGCCTTTTAGCAGTTCAGTGGAGAAGCACAGTTAATCCACTCTTTCCATCATGCTAATCACAAAAGTGAAAATTAAATAAAGGGACCAAGAGATATTTTGATGACTCTAACGTATTTTTCACCTTTTGCCCCTAGGACACACACCAGGATTTAAATAGATATTATTTCTGATGTTTTTTAAAGAGACTAAAATGGATATCTGTGGAGTTAATAAAATATCTCATCCCTGAAGAGTGATTACATTTCTTTCACTCATGAGAAAGTCCTTCATAATTCATTTATACCTGAGGGTCTTTTGAGCTACGGGTCCTTCACACTTTTGAAAGACACGTAGTACCCTTCATGGATGACGTCTCTTATGTGCATTGAAATTGTAAATTTAAAGGGTAGAGGTTTTGAAGGCATATTCCACATGTAAAATATAAATACAAGTACAGAATGTTTCCCTCTCCTTTTTGAAGGGCCTGCAAGACCTTAGGAGAACTTGACAACATGAAATATTATGGCAGAATTCAATGTAGGATGTGCTGCATGCAAGACAAGGAATAAGAAATTGAGTTTTGCATTCATCTATGTCAGCAGAAAGCACTGGTATAGCTTTGTTTGCAATGCTTTAGATGTATTTCTTTTCTACTTTCAAATTACTAACAGAATATGAGTATTTCACCTGAAAGGATCAGCATTATGTCAGCAGAACATCCTGATGTCAAAGAAATATTTTATACACTAAACCCCTATAAATTCCTGTGTAGAAGAGACTGACTGGACACAGCAGGGTGATAGGCACTACATAGATTTGCAAATATAATACTGTAAATATCACACAGAGATAAGAGATTTGAACAGAGTTCACCAAGTTTCCTCTGTGTTCTACTTAACATTTATAGCTAATTTTTAATTAACTGTCACATGACTCTGTTTGGGTGCTTAAATTGGTACAGTGTCCTTTAAACCAATTCCTGGAAGCCCTGGAGAAGAGGGAGATAATAAAAATACAGATTTTAAAAGGAACATCCCACAGATGCTATACAAATATGTCACAGTCACTGACTGCTTTTCCTGAGGTCCAAGATTACGTGGATGACCAAAGTATTTAAAAATCATTGTTCATTCCTCCAGTCATTGCAATAGTGCCAGAAAGGACCTACACCATCCTGTCCCCCAAATCCCTGTGTCCCCAGGGAAGGCAAGGGAGCCCATTGTGCTGTGGTGTGACACAGAGTCCCACCAGGGCAGAGCTGGCAGCTCAGGGGCTCCAGGGGTGTGCAGAGCTCACAGCCTGGACCCCTCAGCACAGCACCCCTCACTTCATCTGATGCCTTGAGTTTGAGCTTTCATGTTTTTCTGATTCTGTGCTGCCCAGGGGTGTAGATCTGAGCTTCACATTCAGTGTCACTCAGCTCTGCACAGAGCAGGGAGACAAATCCTTCTCCTGCTGAGGACCAAGGACAACTTTCAGGCCAAAAGCACAGACAAGAGTTGGCTGGAGGGAGGAACAAGAAGAATGATACCTCACAACCTGAAGCTGTAATTGGACAATTAAGCCCCATTATGCAAATGGACCAAAACTTATAAAAATATGAGACCTCATGACTGGTCAACCACTTTGTGACCATTTTTAGTCCCTCTTGTGTGTAGCCCTGGTCAGGCTCCAGGAAAATCCTGGAGGACTTTCAATAAATCCCTACTTTATTCTCTAGCCCTGTCCAGTCTCTGTTCCAGGTCAGCCTCCCCAAGGCGTCACATCAGCTCTCCACCTGCAGTCTCAGGTGGCTCCACCACCCCGAGTGGCTCCTCCAGTGCCCACTGACAGCACAAATAGAATTCTCAAGGCAATTAAACACAAATATATTTGGAGAGCTGTCCAAACAGCATTTCACCATCAATAACATGGACAAATGTTTCCTTCAGGTACAACTTGACTGCTCCTGCCTCGCCATGCACCACTAATCATTGTGATGCATATGAAAACACGGCACGTAACCAAGTGACAAATGAGTGCTTTTGGTTGGGAGTAAAAGATGAAGGAAAAAAAGGGGACAGATGTTGTGCAGAAAGATTTTAAATAAATGGACAGAGTGTCACAGCAGAAGCAGAACTGTCAGCTTGCAAGGATGTGAGATTGCAGACAGAGATCAACCACAAGGCTTCCAGAGACACTCATCGGTCAGCACGAGGCTGCGAGCAAAGTCCTGGCAGAGTGGTGAAGTCCGGAAGGAGCTCCAGCTCAGAAATAAAACAATTAGAAGAACAATTAACTCATCCATTTTGTGGACGAGTCTTGTCAGTACATAGCCTGAGTAACACTAAAATGGTAGTTAGGAGGGATTCTAATATATTAACACAGCATAGAATAATTCTGTTTTATTGAGCTCATTACGGCACATCTGTATTCCCAACACTTTAATCTGCTCCTGGCAGAAGATATTAATGCAATCCTTCAGGCAGAGGAAATCAGCATTGTCCTTTTCTGATGCCTGAAGTCCTCCAAGTTCTCCACATCCACAGTAAACTTCTGGACCTGTATCAAAGTCTGGCTGAAGGCACAAAGACAGGATTTGTCTGGGTAGTTCAACTGTGTCACACAGAGCTGTGGTCATCAGTCACCACACCAGAAACCAGGACTCTCTACAACAAAAGAACACTGAATTATCTTTCTCTACCTCCTTAAGAAGATCCAAGATAAAAGACTGCACTTTTCCTGCCTTTTCTTTCATTTATGGTGTTTTTAAACAAGGGATGGGCCAACGAGGGACTTCAGCTCTCTGATCCAACAACCTGGTATTGGTAGTGACCAAGAATAAAATGTATTCCCTTTGGATTGTATGGGGTGAAAAAAATAAACAAAAAAGAAAAGAGAAGTCACTGTGGCCCCAAGGCTCAATATGAAAGGGTAAATGAAGATTGAAGTAGTCTTTGGATCAACTGATGGAAGAAAACAAAAAAACTTTTCACTGAAGAGAGTCTTGATAGAAGGAGGGAGGAGAAACAGAAACTTTTGAAGATCAAACAATATATTGTAATTTTTTCAAAGGAAAAGGGCAGAAAAAATTCAGGTGGAAGCATTAGCAATTCCTTCTCTTCTAATTTTCAAGGAAAGGCTACAAGAATATTCCACAGTCTTTGTTTAACTGAGAAATAATTGTGATGGACTGATGAGTTAAAATGACCAAGATATTTTCTTTTTAAAAACAGGAATGTTTGAAATGAAGGCAGATAAACTGTGGTAGTATTTGCTTTCAAATAGAAAGGCTTTTGGCCCTCAAATTTTCCAAGTATTATATAACAAATGTATTCAATTTGTAAAAAATATTTACTCCTCAAAAAAATTAACAGAATTTTCTGTAAAGAGCAGAGGCAGCAAATGTTGCTTTGGCATGATTTGAAAGGGAAATGGGAGTGATCCAGAAGCACATTTTGTATATGTTAAGACTATAGCAGATGTCTCATGCAACATTTACAGTTCATTGTTTCTTAAGACATTTTGCAGCTTAAAAGAAGCTATGAAATAGTTCTTTGGCCTCACCCTTTGATTCTCCCTCCACTGCCTCCCTCTACACTCTCTCCATGGGGTCTCTGGGACAGCACTCCTCTCATTAATCTTTCTCTCGTGACCTTTCTGGAAATAAAAACAACAAGATGAGGCACAGTAAGGAATACATATTGTTCTTGGATGTGGATTAGAGCAGGGAATGAAAGAGGAATTCCAGGATTTCATTGGGCACACTTTCTGCAAAGCTGCCAGGAACAACTTCTTCACCCACAGAGTCAAGTAAGGAATGTTCTTACTCAAAGAGAATTCCCTCAAAGTCTGTTTCTTCCCAAAAACATTAAATGAGAGGTTATTTGGATCATGATCTACCTGCTCTGTACAAAACATTTCCCAGGTACAAACTCTTTTTTTTGGTATGCATTTGCATTGTCAATCAAATGAACCTTTTGAATTGAGCAGAAATCCACACGATTCCTAAATAAAGAACATGGCAGGGGATTTCAAGAGTATACTTGAGGACATTAATAGATAATGAAGGTCCAAAATTTCCCAAATCTGTGACAGAAGTCCTGAAATATAGTGCACACCACAGAAAACTGAAAATCCCAACCTGATCAAGTTAGTGCAGGTATTTCCATTCACTGAATTAAAGTAAATTGTATGGGTTATTTTTTCTTAAAAAAATATTTGTTTAGTGTGTCAAGTCCTAGATCATACTTACAAACATCAATTTAATAAAAATTATCATCACATAACTCTGAATTTTGTTGTTTTTTTAAAAGATTTTAAAATTAACATTTGACTATTAGTAAAAAAAAAATTAAAAACACACCAGAATGAAATGAACTGAAAAAATTCTAGAAGAACTGATCAAATACTGCAATGTTACAATGCAAACATTTTGCTTTTCTAATTGAACAAAGAAAATATTGGTGTGGAAAAACTAATGAAACTAAAACTGGGATGAGAAGGACGTAGTCATGTCAGCCAGACAATATTTGTGGTGATTTAGAAGCATTTGAAAGTGAAAAATAAGCGTGGGCTTTCCTCTCCCTGTCATCCATGGCTGCATCCTGAAGCACTCGGAAGGATTTGCTCAGAAAGCTGCAGTTCTGTTCTTCCTGCCTGAGAACACCCAGGGAATGCAGAAGGCTCACCCAGAGGGCTGGGGAGAGCAGCTTTGGTGAGCCCTGAGAGCTTTGATCAGATCTCAGAACCAGGGGGGAACCCCCAAGCAGGAGAGCCTTTTTGTGCTGCAGTCATCTGGGTTTTCTCTCACATCCAGGGTGAATCCCATCCATCCTCATCCCCTGTTCTGAACTTCCTGCACAGATCCCACAAGGAAGGGGAGTGAGTCTGTCCTAGAGATGGCACTGTTGCATTTCTGTCCTTACTGGGGGATTGGCAGTGCAGAGCTCCTAACTGGGGAAAAAGGGAATCAATCTATGCATCAGCTGTCCTGTTACAGCATTTTTAGTGTTAACTTGCTCCCAAAGATCAAAATCTTCTCACCTTTTTTCCCTGTCAAACTCAGATAACTCTGTTGGTCTACCTAAACCAAGAAAAAGCAGAAGATTCTATTTGTCTGTATAACAGATTATGGCATTTTGCCCTTTAGAAACCGATTTCTTCAAATAACTACCTTAATTTTTATATGGGAGAAAAACTTCGAAAGATGAATTTAAATACCAAGAACTCCAGTTACATTTGTTCTCCTGCTTTAGACATTCCATTTTATTTTTGTGCCTGTGTGGGAGTGGACATGTAAGTGTTACATTCTGGGAGCAACACCAACTGAGCACACGAAGGATGAGACACTCAGGAACACCAGGAGCTGAAGCTTCCCACCTTGGTGGTGGCATTTAGTGCCTGACAGAAGAAGATGGAAAGCCATGCAGAAATAAGACTTAGAACTTCTTAAAACCCCTAAATCCCAAACTTAGCAGAGTGGGTCTCTGTTCTGTGAGCTGCCCCAAAGTGGGAAACTTTCCTCTGGGAACGAGGCACCTCCTCAGGTGGTTACAAAGCAAACTCCTTGTCCTTAGTCAGGTGGGACCAAAGCATTCCCAGGTAGTGCCCTGCTCATTCCCAGATTCCCTTCACGGGCTCAGGGCTGACTAAGGCAAAGAAAGGTGCCAGAGATGGATAACAACAATGGTGGGGAAGGTCTCCAAACCCAAACTGCTCCCTCAGAAGGATGAAGGCTCCAACCCAGCCCTCTGCCCCGTGGCTTCCAGGAATAGAAGTGGCACAGCAAACAAACAGAGCAGAACCTGGGAAATCTTGCCTTTGCTTGTTGAGAAGGCAACATCTGACCTTGTGCCTTGCCTGGAAGTTACATTGGTAGAACTGAGCTCTTTTCCCAAGAAGAAAAGATGAATTGTGAGCGTGAATTGATCAGCACAACTGCCTCACCTCAGCCAAGCTGTCTGAACAGGTACAGCTATTGCAACATCTTTATTTCAATAAAAGGTACCATTGGAAGCCTGTATTTAAAAAGGAATTCAGTGATGAGGTGACCTTGTACAGCCAAGTCAAGCACATGAATCTGTTAGAAGATTGAAATCCTTGGAGGACACACTTGTTCCTGCTCGCATATTCTTACTTTTTTTCCTAAATATGATTTAATGGGGCATTTATAGGCTGAGAGCAGCTCTTTGTTACAACTCAGTGTACAAAAATTAAATACCTGATTAAGTGCTCTGCAGGACCAGAACCTCATTTCATACTATTTTAAAGAAGCAGCTCCCGTGGAGTAAAAAGATTAATTCAAAGTTTTATAAAATTAAAGTTATTAAAAATTCGGTTATAAAATCGCTGTGCTAGAATTACACATGATTGGTCTGGGTAATTTTAACATACACCTAAGACATTAAATAGAGTGGTGAAAAAGTGATGGCTTTGCTAATTAACAATGCTTTTTTTGCCTAAGAATTTAGAAGAATGTGTGTATAAAAAAGTAATTTTTATTTGAGAGTGAGCTACAGTCATTAAAGCTGAAATGCATCATGGAGTAGGCAGGTGTGGGAAAACAATCTGTGTTTTCTGGCAGACAGAAGTAACAGGTCCTTCTGCGCCCTTTATCCCGTGTTCATGTCAGAAAACTGCATTTGGTATCAAATGAGGGCCCCTGAAACAGATTATTGGGCCTTAAAGCATAACTCTAACATGTTTTTGAATATGTTTTAGGTACCATTATAACAAAATCTGGAATATTCTGTTCACGAGAGCGGTCTGAGCAGTGTGTCCTGTCAGGAGTGCATGGAGGAACACATGAGCAGGAACAGCAATTCCATGTGCCATGAGAAACGGAGTTTTCCCACTCTCCTTATGGGCAGGGCAGGGAACACAGCAAATATCATCTATGTTAGAAAGGTTTGTGCTCTTCCCTTCATATCTCCAGATCAGTGAGTGCAATGCCCTCATTTTAGCAGAGCTTACAGCCCAAGTTTCATAATGAATTGTCTGAGACACTGCAGCAGACAGAATTCTCTTTAAAGACAAAGGCAGGCGAATGGATTTGGGGTGTTTTGCCCCTCTAACCTCTGTGCCCCAGTTCCCCTCACTGCTGAAGGCTGCTGTGGCCATAACAAATAAAAACGAGTCACTTGTTAGTCCCAGGAAGGGAGCACAATTCAATATTGCACCTGTAAACACTTACACATTTCTATAGCAACTAATGTTTGCCAGTGCAGCCGAAGAATTCCCTTTATCATAAAAAGCCAACAAGAACAGTAGGGGGAAAATCCATTACTGGAGAAATACCCAATTCCAGGCAAAAAGGTCAGAATTGCTCCTGGGTTCTCAGCATTGGATGCACATACCTCTGGGCACTTCAGCAATTCACTCAAGTGCTCAAACTGTGTGGTTTTATACCACCCACGTGCTGCTGCTTGAGAAACAAAATTTTTAGCAGTCTAAAGACAAATGAAGTTAGAGTGAAATCCAATGGACTGTAGTGACCACGTAATTTTTTCTCTCTTCTTAATATTGAAGAGATTCTTGAAAGTGCTAAAACTGGAGCTGTCTCAGGGTAGCCTGGAATGTAAAATTTTGGGAAATAGTTCTCTCAGAGCTCCTAAGGTAAATCCCTGAGTGCCTGCTTTGGACAGAGGATAAACTGTTCTAGTTTGGCAGCACAAGTTATTAATTATTAGCCCCAGGACTTCAGGTGTTATCCATATAGTTTCCATGGAGTTTACCACAGTCCACGGGGGATACCAGGGGTGTTTTGATTAGGAGGAGTGCAAACCCAAAACAAAACAGGGGATGTTTTCAATCTGGGTTCAGAATTGGTGCAAATCTAGTCATGATGCCACAATTGTTACTCAGTGTCTCCTTGCCTCATCTGTATCTAGAAAAAAAATGTAAAAAAAACCAATGTAAAGGTCCTGCCAGTTCCTCTTAATGATGTGTATTGGCACTCCTTGTAGAGCAGGAAACAGCAATTCTATTCTAATATGCCTTATCTATTTTCCACTCTTCTTTTACTTAGAAGTAGTTTTAACTAGTCTGGTTTCCTTCTTGCACCATTCCTGTTAGTAAAATTGCTGGGCAGAGTTAAAATCACATTAAAAATATCTGGCTGGGGACTATTATTTAGAAGATATTGCATGTAATGGAGGTGAAACATTTTCAACATGTTTTGTATTCAGGACTCGGGTTAAAATGGTTTTTGTTACAGGAAAAAAAAAAGGATGAAAGTGTCTGCATTGTCATAATCTGGCAAAGAAGTGTTGATAAATTGGCTGGGCAGCTCCTCAGGACTGAGTGACCCTTGGAGAGCTGGGCACTGCTTGTGTCACTCAGTCCCAGCAACCTGGAGTGGGGCAGAGGTCAGGACAGGAGCTGGGGGTTTGAACTGAAATAGATTCATTCCTGAACTAATGAAGGGTTGTTATAAAGAGCTTTGTGCTGGCAAAACCACCATCTTGTGCAAGATCCCATGGAACCTCACCTGATTTTATTAGGACTGAGAACAAACCTCTGCCCTGCAGAATATTATGGTGTAGCTACAAAAGCAGTGCAGTTCAGCCAGATGGTGTCAGGAGCAGGATAATTTGTCTGATCAAAGCCTCCATCAAGTACCAGGCTCCTGGTGCTTGAGCTAATTTGGAGAATTGTGACACAGAAAGGCTTTGCACAGTATTGACAAATCCTGCACTCCATAGTTCCAGTTCTGGAGTGAGGAACCCAGGGAACACAAGTGACATGAATTTGTTCAGTAATCTCAACAGTGTGCAGACAAATATTCCAGAGACACCGTGGCCCTGCAGCCATGCCCAGCTCTCAGGGAATGCCTGTTCAGGGCAGGCTGGGAAAGGCAAAGCCTGGGATTTCTGGAGTTGAGGATTCACCTCTGGAAATGTGGTAAATAACTGTAATGGGAATAAAAATCCAATGTACTTCATGTACTCCATTCTCTTGTCTGAAAAGTGATGATAAAGATAAATTTTCCACGTGGACAAAGGTGTATGAAGTATTCTTGATTAACTAAGGTGATATTCTGGATGTTGCAGTGGAAATGGTTTATAAATAGGCTTTATTTCCAGTGCAACCTGCAAGGGTTTCAGTAGGAAATACTTTGCCCCAGATTTTCAGTGGTGCTCATCACTTTAAAAATCCAGTGATAAGTATTCTTTGCTGACATTTTTATCACTCTTAGCATATGGAATCTCTGGAAATGAATTTTGTTTGAAATCTAGAAATAATTCCAACCTAATGGAGAACAAGTTCAGCATTCCCTAACTTTATGGTGAGAAACCACAATACAAACACCTCCAGTCCTCCAGTGAAAAAAAACACACAAGTTGTGCTCTTAAAAAAGGTGTTGCCATGAAGAACTGCTTTGTCCCTCGTGCTGTGCAAATCCCCAGCAGCTGGATCCATATAAATCGCCGTGAAGATTCATCATCCTCTCCTGAAAAGTCCCTGTAAGAAACTGCAGTTGTACGAGGTGTCTGCCTGAGATAGTGCCACAAATAAATCTGACAAGCAAACAGCTCCAGCGAAATGGATTGCAGCTGATGGAGTGTCAGCTGGCTCAGTGAGCTGGGCTCTTTTATGGCTGCAGAGGATGAAAGACCAATTTTTGAGGAGAAGTCAGGTGGCTGATGGAGTCAGTGCTTGGGCACAACTGTTTCAAAACACCCCGAGGTGTCCAGGACGTCCCCAGCTGCACAAAGGATGGTCAGAGAATCCCAATAACATCGGGCTGTGAGAGCAAATCTGGTCAGTCCAGGTCTCAGTTTGTGGATCTTGGACTCTGTTTTGGAGATGTAAGCTCCCACCTCACTGTGCAAAGATGATTTCTGGTGTTTTATCTGTAATTGCTTAGCAGGAATGGAAATTTAAAAATATTTATTAAAGGGCTAAATGATGTCTGAGCCCTGGATAGTCTCTCTTTTCTCCCCTTTTCCCTAAGGAAAACTTAAATATTTACTCTAATGAGTGAATTTAAATTATTTGGAATGGACTCATTCCCATATCAGATATTCAAATTAGTAATTTTTAAAGTTATTTTATGCATTAAGAAAACCAGTGCATATTAAAATTTCTTAAAATACATTATAAAACAAATGTTATGGTCTTTTCTATGAAGGAAATATTATTCCAATAATAAGAGTATGAAATAGGCTTCTGGAATATACTGGATGTTTATGTAACTATTCTTACATCATGACTGTGCATTTGTTCCTGTGATTACTGCAGATTATTTAAATATATGTTAGATCAATACAAAATGTTTGAAGAAAGACCAAGAAAATTAAAAAAAAGTCAGAACCACTCTTAAAAAATCCTGGAAATATATGTATCTTTATAGAAGATTAAGCATTTAAAAATGCAGTCTATGAACCCGAGATAAATTCATAGCACAAGATTAAAAGCTTCGAGTATATGTAATTCTAACTAGATCATACAATAAATATTTCCTCATTGTGTTCTAGCAGCCAAGTATTAATTCAGTGTATGCACATCTGCAAGATTGTTTAAACAAGAGGAGGCAGAAAAATAATTCAAATGACAGACAGCATGTTTTCCTGGCTATTTGTGTGTAGAGTGTAACTGCTGGAAATGAACAACAATTTCTGCATTTTGAGAAAAAAGAGGTCCCGATTTCCAGCCACTGAAATTAATTCTGCACACAATAATCTGGTCTTTTTTTTTTTGTTTGTTTGTTTCACAAACAGAAGTCTCTTGCACACAGTGCACTCTAAAGGCAAAATGTACTGTTCTCAAGTATTGGAAAATAACATTATTTCAGGGGCAGAACATCACTCACAAATATTGGCTATTTAACAAGGAGTCTTAAACATAAACCTGCTGAGCTACTGTGTGCCATTTTTCCAGGGAAAATGCACACTTGCCAGTAAACTGCATAAATCAGATTAAAGGAAATGCATGAAGAAAGAAAAAATACAGTCCAATTTTATACCACTACATAGCTTTTTATATGACAACATATATGTCAAAAAGCACTGCAGAGAGGAGCATTTACATCTCAGCTGTAAAGGAGAAAACTCCCCTGGCTTCCATTTGCTGCCCTGGAACCAGAGGGATCCTCTGGGCTTCTAGAGGGGGTGACATTTTTTCAGCTCCAAAACTCTGCAGACCAGGCTGCAAATCCAAATTTCCTGCAGCAATTCTTCATCCCCTCCCCTCTACCACCACTAAAGATTGTTTGGTTACAAGGGTCTAGACAACTAAACCCTGCTCACAAAAGGAAATGATCAGCAGAATGAAGCCAGCAGAGTCCAGGATGATTTGTTGAACTTTATGTAATTTGAGGTTTTCCTTTGGGCTGGATTTAGTCTGAATTTCGGATCCTGCCCAGCACAGACAGACCAAAACTGCCTAAAGGAGCAAGTGCTGGTTTGGAGTCAGCATCCCCACTCAATTCTGGGTGGCCTGAGGACATCAGGGGCAGAGATCCTGATTGATTTTCCTCGGGAAAGAATCTGTTCTGAACTCAGAACCCCTCTGCAAATGAACCAACATGTGGCAAGTGGGGACAGCAGAATTCATTTATGAACTGCAGCTCTGAACAGATTCATGGATGTGGCCCATTCGTGTGAAACACATCATTTTTTGGAGGTTGGGAAAATCTTGAACCCATCTCAAATTCTATTTTATTGTCAGCAGCAGCCAGTTCAGTGAAGCAACTTATGTGGTGCAAGGACTGAAACCACTGGGGCAATTCCAGTTTGGGGAAGTGACAACAAAGAAGATGCAAGCTGAAAGCAAAGCCCTCATGTGGAAAGGTTCATTCCTCTGGCAGGAAATAGGAGATACTTGGTGATTGAACAGTGTTATGCTGTGAGCTTGAGACAAACATTTGGAAGCAGATGAGAGAGAAATCTTTAAAACAGAATAAAAAACAGCTGGGAAAGCATTTCTGAAAGATGTTACATATAAATACTATAGTAGTACACTGATCTGAAGCACTCCCTGTTTTTTATGTAAGAAATTAAATTTGTGAATGGCCTTTTCCTTTTTTTAAAATTCATTCCAGTTTGTTGGATTCCATATGCACACCACACATCCACCAGTATTAACATTATCTTTGTTTCTCTGGTGCTGATGCAACAGGTTTTCCATTTCCAAGGTTAAATTTCCCTCTGTACAACAGAGCAGGAATATAAAAGTCTAGGAAACATTAAGATTGCACTGGACTATGACAGCTGTTCTTGCTAACTTTGCTGCTTACCAGTGCTGAGGCTTCTACTGAGCAGAGAATTAACATCTGCTGTCACAAGCTGATTCCAGAAATGACAGTAAGTTGCAAACTGAAAAACGCTGGCGCAATTTCTCTGTATCCCTTACACTGAAAGCAACTTATGGAATTCACTGGCTGTGTGCAGGGGAGGCTGTGTGCAGTAATTAATGGCATATTTAAAATCTGTGGCACGCATTTGCATTTGTCTCTAGAGAAAGAGGAAGATGACAGCATCTAGGTAAATACTCAGCAGAATTTCACACTCAGGATTCTTCTGTCTCAGTAATCTGTAAGCTTGCTGTAACCAACCAAAGATTGTATTTACTCCACTGGGAAAAAATTCTTATTAAAGAGTTTTTTGAGTGTTTGTGCCATTTCTTTCTCTCTCCTACTCTACTTTAAACTAATCAATTTTAAATTTAGGGAAAGAACCTAAGAGAAGATTGGAACATCAGCTTCCAGGGGATGGCATGAGGGAGAGAACTGGCTGGTTCATCCCTGTCGCTTTTACTCCTTGTTTTGAGATCAGCTTGGTGAGCGAACACTCCCACCTCCTGTGAGCCTGTCGGGTTTGCAGTGGGCAGTGAAGCCCTCGTGTCTTTCCAGGTGAAAAACTGCTGGGGGATGAGAAGTGGCTTGGATGACCAATGCCCAGAGGTAAGAGCAGTAAGATCTGGGGGCTGGCACCTTTGTCTGGTGCCTTTGGAGGGATCTGAGCTCGAGTTAATAACAGAGCACACGGAGCCTTCTGCTCCGCTGTCTGTCGGGACTGACTCACTGGAGAAGCCTGGCTCAAAACACCTACAGAAAACTCCTGGGAAGGAAAACCAGGCAGTTGTAACCCCGAAAGGCTTCGTGGCTGCCAGGAATCCACAGGTACCTCAGCAGTTACTCAGATGACTTGGACATGCTGCAGCAACACCAGAGAAAAACCCAACTAAGACTAAACTCCATCTCCTCTGCCAGGGTGGTTTTTCTCTTTGCTGCAGCTGTTTAAAAAAAAAAAAAAAAATAAAGTATGGAGAAACATCCCAGTCAGTCTCTTGGAAAGAAGAGGGAAGTTCATCTGTTTGCTCTTGGAAGACATGGCGAGGCTGTCATTGCAAATCATATTTTAAATAAGTGTGTGGGAGTACGTGTGAGACGGAGGGAAGATGAGAGAGCTTACACTCATCTAAGACAAAGACAAGCTCTTCATACACAAAAGCTATTCTTTTGTTGCTCCTACTATTCCCACCTCCTCCTGCCTTGAAGTTTTCACTTCCTTTCACTTGATAACATTTCCTACAGCCTCAGGTAATGCACTCTGGCAAAATGCTGTGCTAACTGAGATCTGGCTTTTAAGACACACAGAACACACCAGTAATTTCACACAGGAAAAACATCTTCAGCAGGCAGCCTTCGACAATAAGGAGCCTTAAGTAACAGCTTCTGAAACGTTCCTGGTAGAATAAAAAAGTACCCTGACTGACAATTCATTCCTCATAATATGGTAAGATTGATTGCCTTAGAAAGCCTATGAAATCACATTCCCAGTGATGTTATTTGAAGGCTCTGTATAATTCATCGACCACTCTGTCATGCATTGTGCATGTGATGTTATATTTTGGACACACTGGGAAGTATTAGATATAAAATTACTTTGTATGATGCAGCCCAGACGTAAAAAAGTGCATTTCTTGGGACTACATGATTCAGTGAGAAAATATAAATGGGAAATTACTGGAGCTGAAATTTTATTGCAAAGTTATTTATCTTTGTTATTACTTTCTGAATCCTTTTGTGCTTATGGGTTGCTACAACAGATAGAAAACCTCTTACTTACACTTTACACTGAGGATTATGAAGGGGGAAATAGTCACTGCATACCAAAAAAAAAAAAAAAAAAAAAAGAAAGATTAATGTGGGGTCCAATTTTGTATTTATTCTCCTCATGTCTAAAACTGAATTTTATATAAATTTATATGTTTATACATACCCAGACACACACATCGAGTCTGAACAAACAGTTCTAGAATTAAACTGAACATGAATATTGATTTATTATTTTAACAGAGAAAGACATAAAGATGATTTTAAAGAAAAGGGAGTGTCTTTTCATTGTGAGAAGAAGGAAGCATACACATATAAAAATGCCTTGGCTGCACAGAGATTTCGCAGGTAGAAAAGCAAATGTTTCCAAAGAAAACACATCTATTCATAAAGGCGACTATTTCCATCTACAGCTTCTAGTTCTGTAAAGCAGAGAATGCTTTCAGTTTCCATCTCTGCAGTGGCAGCCTGGCTCAGAACTTCAGTTCAGGTGCATCCCACATGTCATTTAGTTCAAACTGATTTGCTGGTCTTGTATGCAGTTAGAGCACTGCTGTTCCAAGAATGGGCTTTCCCTGGCCCTCTGGCTGTGGCCACTGGTGGCTGTGCTGGTCCATCAGCCACGTCCTGCACTACAGCCCAAAGTGTGCCCAGCATGTGTCAGGATTCAGCTTTGGCCTCTGCCAGCTTTAGTTTCTGAGCATTCCAACTCCTGAGCTCTCCTTTCAGAAGACTGAGAAATGACACAAAAAGAGAATGAGTTCTGAGAGAAACACACACAGTCTGCAGGTGACTGCGTTGTGCTACCAAACCCCCTCTTGGTATCACTAATCACTAATTCCATCCTTCTCTTTCCTAAAGGTTCCCACCATGTGATCCATCCCTCTGCAAGAAGATGGAAAGGAAAACCACATCTGCATTCCGAGATCATAATCTCCAACTGGATTTCTGTGCTGCTAAGAGCGAAGGGAATTGGGGATTTCCAGAGGAGGCTTCAGCCCCATGCACGTCCCCAAAGCCCTGCCCTTTGCTCCAGCTCCTTCCCCTGTGCAAGCTGGGCAGGCTGAAACTCAGCATGGTTCAAAAGCATCTTCAACAAGTATAAGAAAATGAATCAAAAACAGGAGATGAGAATCCCAGATGATGCAGCCAGCAGCATAATTTTCTTTCTTTCTCTTCACATAATTTTTTGTTCTCTGTAGCCTGAAAGGATTACAATAACGATAATTTTTGTGAGGGTTCATCGTGGCAAGTTGAGGAGGAAGCATATCCATTGGTTTATGGGGCTATAACAAAACTTCCTGTAACTTGTAAAAAAGAATCTAAAGATGCCATTGCCTGCATAACTGGTCAAATACAAGAGATCAGCAAAAATCCTAAAATAAACCAAGAACCAGATTTACCAGAAAGTGGTAAGTATTCTGGTCAAGGCAGGGTCTGATAAACATGCAAAATAAAAATAAAATTAAATGAGAAATCTATGTTTTAGCAATGTATTTGCAGAGCTGCTCATGCCCATAATTTCATGAATTGGAAACTTCCAGATGAAAATTTTGTGTATTAAAATCTTTGCTCTTAATTGTGGCTATATGATAATGATGTTAATTAAACAATCTTGTAATTATCTCACATAGGCATCTCTAAGGATCTACATACTAACATGAAAGTGTAATTGCATTCGTGATAGTGATGTCTTGGAAATAAATCTAAAAAAAAAAAAATCCTTACAGAGGCATCTCTCAAATTCAAAGAGAAAAAATTTTGAGGTGTTCAGAAACAGAATTTTTTTCTTTCCAGTGGAAAGGTCCAACATGCTGATTCAGAGTAGTTAATGAATAACTAAACTGATTCTGCTTGTAATTAGGAAACACATTTTTGGTGTGAGAGGGTATTTTGAATATAAAGAGCACAAGAAGAAAGAATTTTTCATTTGGAGAAAGTAATATTACTTAGTGCTTAGTAGCACAAAAAAAAATATTTCTAGCTTTTCCCTTGCCTGTCATTTTCCTGGGCACGTCAGGGTGTGTGCAAGCATCCATAAATCAGCTATAATAAAATCCAGCTCGTAGAAATGCTATCAGGTTATTTAACCATGCCCAGAAAGAAGACACAGGAATGACAAATAATTCTTTTACAAGGTAACAACTTCACATTGGCTATTAATGGGTGCATTTAATTTATGTTTTAATTTAAAAGGCAGATTCATAAGTGCATTTTTATTGTCCCCAAATCAAGGGATATATAAAAAGAGGGAAATGCCTATGTTTGGTTAAGACATATAATTTGCTCAGCTCCTTAATCAAGTACTAAAGTACAGCCTTATTTCTTACAATTTGGTGCGCATTAATTTTTGCTCAAAAACTCATCTGCTAAGTTTTAGTCCTGCATAAGTCTGCTGCAAAAATGCATTAGCACACTGCTTAATAAAAGGGAACTATTTTACCCTTTTGTAAAGTTAAACCCATTTTCCAAAGGTTAATATTTAGCATGGAAGGAGCACTGAACAAACAGAGGTTTTACCCCAGGCACCATTAGCCAAGTGTTTAAAAATCACCTTTTCTGCATGACAGGGTGATTCCAAGTGACTAAACCCCAGACATTCAGCTGATTAAGTAAATTCTTCCATCCATCTTTGCTGAGCAAAGACTGAAACCTGCTCACCCTGAAACTCCTGGGACAGCAGGCTGCTCACTGGGCTGGGCTGCTCATCCCAAACTACCCCTTCATGCTCTCACTGATTCCAGTTTTATTAAAACCAAAAGGAAATACCTCTCCAGAACAAATGAACTGTTTATTTTGTTACAGCAAACTCTGCTCCAGTCTCCACAGGAAACCAAAGCTGGGCCCTGCATGGAGTTCCCAATACTGTAAATATTCATTGCCAGGTAAGATTCATTTCTTGCTCTGCCCACAGAGCCCTTCAGAGCACATTCAAGCACTATGGAGCTAAAAAAATTAATTTCTCTTTATTCTTCCTCTTTTGCCCCGGATTTCAATTTTTTTTTTGTCTTCATTAAATAAGCCAATTTTTAATTGAACTATCTCAGCATGGTGGGGTTTTTTTCTGTATCACTGCAGCCCTGCAAGTGGTTGCCTTGTGAAAAATTGTCCTACACTGATCTAACCTGAGTTTGCACTGCCTCCCTCTGTATCATGAGCCAGACTGGCACTGTAACCTGAAGAGACACGTCCTCTAAATGTGTTCTGGCTGTGGATTTTTAAAGATTTTGTCCTGCACAGAGAGCTTGGAAACATGTCCTCAAATCCCATCTAGCTCACACAGACAGCCTCAAAAACTTTGACAGTTTTAGGAAAGAGCCCCAAACTTTTCATCGTCTATCCACCTCTCCAATAAAAACAAACTCTTCAGCTATTGTTTTATAAATGTTTTTGGAATCAAAGCAGCTTGTATCAGTATTAGGAAATAAACAGCATTTGGAAAACGTAACTATTTGAGTCAAAAACACAGCTCTTTTGCAGCACTATTAGCTTCCTTAATTTTGTGTTGCTTGTAGCTGAAGGGCCAGGAAATTGGGCTGTAGGCTGAATTCCTTGAGTTCACAGCCCAGTTTGTGACCCTGTCCTGATGTAGCAGCTGACCAGGAAAAAACCAATTTCCTCTGCCCCCATCTCTGTTTTCCCAATTCTGAAACCCTGAGCCAGCAAAAAGCTTTAATTAAAAGCTTCAAGAAAAGTCTCAGTAACCACAGGCCAACCTGCACATCTCCCTCTGCAGACAGCCTGTGACTCACGGTCGAGACGTCATGATTTTATGCATGAAAAGCAATAGTTGCTCTAATTATCCTCTAATTAGTTCGCTATTGACTGCAAAGGAAAATGCATGTGCTCCTGTGACAGGTGTGTGAAACACAAAAGAGGAAAAGTACAATACTGTCAGATGTTCCCAGACATGCTAACCAATATATCCTTCCAATAAATTTCAGTTTTGAGACGAATATAAAAGCTGAACACATTCTATAGAATAGCTCTAGACAAACTGCCAGGAAGAAGAAGGTCTTGAATTCACAGTGTTTAATATATGATCACATCTCCAAGTACAGTAACTCAGAAGTGGGAGGGTACTGAGGGAATGTTAAATGTAGGCCATTATATATTAATATAATTTCTTTCTTTCTGCAAGATAAAGAATATTTTTGCTCACGCGGCCTTAATTTAGGTGGTCTGTCAAGTCCTCCTTCCTGCAGTGTCACGATGAAAGACACTGATGTGGGCCAGCAGAGGCTGTGCTGGGGATTTCAACTATTACTGTATAAATGCTAATGAATATACTCCAGGGGATGGCCCCAGCCAGATTCCTCAGCCAGACCCCCCTCACAGCACCCAGAAATCATCCAGTTGTTTGCTTGTGCTGAATCTTGGAACATTTCGGGATCTGCTGAGAACAACACAAGGTCTCACTGATTTCAGAGGGTCCTTGTAGCAGCCCTGAACACCTGGATCATCCTGCCCTGGGTCTTTGCTGGTGTCTGGTCCTGCAGTGGAGCCCAGTGGCTCTACACATGACAGAGGGTCTGTGGTGAAATGGAGATGGGAGGTGAGCTTGGACTGTGCATAACACAGCTGCAGGGCCACCCCCAGGCTTGGGGCAGGAGCTGGATGTTGGGAGGCAGCAAAATTCCTGGCCTGCTGCTGCCTGTTTTACCTGTTAGAGCCCCACAAAGCCAGGCAACCCCAAATGGATTGGGGTATAATCCATATGGACTGTGGGAAAACCACTTGTACTGGGAGCCAGTTAATCAGAAATCTTTCCATTCCCATACAAGCAAATAAAAGAGCTTTCCATGGGGCTCCCCTCTCCCTGTTACTCCTGTCAGGTGAGTGTCCTATGTTCCATTCTCCCATGGGACACCCGTGCTGGGGCCCTTCTTCCTCTGGAGACTCAAAATCTAATTTTTCCTACAGTGCTGAGAAAACCTGAGCCTGTGCTGATACACTGAAAACTCTGCCTTCATCTTCACTTGTCGTTACACAGCTGCATTATCAGAACATGCTACAAACACACCTTTATTTTTCAGGGCAGGCACATCTTGCTGTTTTTCCTGTCAAATTACAGGAGACATTTGCTGGTCTGACCATCCTCATTAGGCAGCTCCTTTATAGCCATGCATTGCCACGGTACAAAGCAGTTTTAAGCTCTTACAAATAAAACAGTTTATCATAATTAACTGCACGATGGGATAGAGCTCCCTAAAGACAACTATAAATATTGCTTCCTTGCTCCTGACAGCCTGGCAATGAGGATTTGCCACGAGGTGAAAGAGGCATCTATATTTTACTACCTCAAGTAGCAGAGTGGGCAAACCAGAGCAGTAATTGCAATGATCATAGTCTTTACCACTCTTGACTGTGCAGAGAAATATGCAGTGACATCACTCGAGAGTGGTCTTTGCTGAGCAGGATCAGTGGGGACGCAGCCAGGACTGGAATGTTAATGACCTGCAGTGAAACCAGCCGGGTTTACGTTCTCATCCATCACCATCCCCACAGACAGCAGAAATGCACTGAAAGGATGCCCATTGAGTGATTAGCTTTAATTAACTCCCCCCCTCACTCAGCACAGGGAGGGCTGTGCCTGGTTCAGGCTGCCCTGGCCGTGCTTTGCCAATCCTGCAGGATGGTTTGATGGAGCACACGTCTCAGGTGGCTCCTGCAGACCAGCTCTTCCCAGCTGGGAGAGCCACGAGAAGGAATCAAAAGGGTCAGGGAAGCTTTGAAATTTTTACTGTAATCTAAATCAAAGTGAATCATGCTCATCCACTCCCTTTACATGTTCCTATCTCAAGGTCAAGTATTTTCTGTAAACTTTCCCAGGTGCATGAGGAGAAAACGACTCCGGCTCAGCCTCGCCACTTGAGCTCTCCCAAGGCAAACGTAAAGAGTGAAGTGAAAAATGCAAGGAGGGAAATGGACAGTCAGTGGGACCTGGGCTGCTCCATCAATATGTAGCACAATAACCATTTTCAGTGTGGAAAAATTTAAATTAGATATCTCTGGCTGTCAGCGCCTTCCTTTGCAAAAGGAGCTCTGATGCCTCTCTCCTACAGGATCTGGACGCGATGAAAATGTCATCCAGTGTGCTCAGGCTGAGAGACAGCTCCCCAAATGGTGCCTTTGAAAGAGAAGAGAACTCTCACGGTGCAGAATTGTGAACTCAGCCCCAGACAACCAGGGAAATGGACTGACAGACAGCAAAAGGAGCAGCAGGGTAAGCCTGGCCACAAAGCACAGTTCTGTTGTGCCTCCAAGAAAGGGAGTACTAAAAACCAAATAAAATCTTAAGAACAGAAAGTCATCAGCTCAAGATACAACACGTGTTCACTGATTCAGATCCTTTTCTTATTTTTATGCCACAACCCTTAATCCCTGGTGTCAAGAATCTCATCTAATTCTTTCAGCTTTTTTGACTATATTCTCTCACATTGTTACACAGGGGTGCAGGCTCATTACTTGCTACATGAAGCAGCTCTGCAGAGTTTGTATTTGACTCCTGATTTTGTAAGCCTTCAGATTAAGTCCTCTTATTGTTAGGCTCCTTTGGATCATCTTTATAAAAAATTTTATTTCTTCCTTGAGTTATTACTTTATTAAATTTAAATCTTTAATAAAGTCTCCTTTCCCCCATGACAATAAACTTAGCATGAATAAACTTTTCTCACAACTTTTTTGCAATTTTCCAAGTCTTTATTTTCTCACTCAAATCTGAAAGCTTTCTACGTAAGGCAAGTTATTTCTTTAGTGTTCAAAAGAAATAATAATTTAAAAAAGCACATTAAAATACGAGTTGAGGGTGAAACTCCTTACTGCAGCTTACCATGTTGTAGGATTTACACGTGATATGTGGCCTGTGTTAGGTTAGAGGGAAGTACATCTGTGGCAATGTCATTCCAATTCCTGTTGATTATATACACTTTTATAAGATAAACCCAACTCCTCAGTTACGTTTTCCTTGTGTGTGCTCATTGCAGAGCCCTGTCACCCGTCCCAAATCTCTGCTAATTGATGATGGCTTGGTTTTGACTGTGAGGGACCAGAGCCAAATAACACCCTGAGCTCTTCTCTGCCTTCCCTGCTAGATCATGAACCAGGGCTTTGTTTTGTCTTATTCCTTTTCTTTAACAGCATCTACTTGCACAACCTCCCTGCTCAGCTGCTGTGTCCGGAGCAGCAGCTCCTGATCAATCCAGGGGAGCAGGCAAAGGCATCATTTTTAACTGGCAGGCTGCACTTCTTCAGGAGCATAAAATCCATGTAAGGTCAGGCAAGCAACACTTGTGGTGCTGCAGACTCCATTATTCTTTGGCTGGTTTCCCATCATCTTTGCAAGTCAACCTCTCAGGGATGAGCTAATTAGAAAATGTCCCATGAAATTATCGAGGCTCACACCTCACAGCTCTGTATTGCTCCTCCACACTCTCCCCAGAGGGTGTTGGCTGGATTTAGTGCTCTGTCACTTGGAACTCAGGGCCTTTCCTAAGGGATGTGCCCAAGCCCCTGGGTTTGGTGGAGATGCTGGGGACAGCTCTCCCCATGCCACTCCTGTGGTGTGGTGTCACTGCAGGGGTGGCTGCAGTGACAGCTGTGCACACCCTTGGGGGCAGCTGATCCCCTGCAGGGCTGGGGTTTGACCTCTGCTCCTGTCCTGCTGTTCCCACACTTCAAACTCCCCATTTAGCTGGGCCACACAGAGAGCTGCTGTGATAGAATTGGTGTGACACTGAAAAATCAGATTAATTCCCTAATAACATGACACCTGATGTCCACAATTACAGTGGCCACTGCTCAGGAGTTTGGCCACTGGAAAGGGGAGGGATAATGAATTATTCTTCAGCTGCTCTGATCATCAGAAAACTCATGCCTCTTCTGTCATCAATAAACCTTTTCACTCTTATTTATAATAAATCTTTTACTTTGCAATGATAGATGCTAAGTACCTGTTAAATATCTCTGCCTTTTCCTGAGTAAAATATAGATACTGAAATATACTTACTAATATATTTGCATTCTAGTATTTTTTTAATGTTAGAATTAAACTTAAAAAAAATAAGGAAAAGGAGAGAATATAATCAAGACCAACCAAGAGGCCTGATCAGTGTAAAATGAGTGCCTTGATAAACAAGAATAATGATTTGTTGACATCCATATTTCTTACAAGTCAGTAATGGTATTATTTCATCCTAAATAAGAATGAAAAATACAGTGGCTCACAGCCACAGATTAGATGAAATGTTGGTGCCATCTGCTTTAAACTTCTGTAAGTATTATTTGGTTATTTAAACTAATACATCAGACGGAGATAAAATCAGTAACTCCTGCATATACAGCTCTCACAGTGAATTTTCAGGAAGAGTTTTGCTCTGTGTATTAACCCAAAATATACTAATAAAAAGTCTGAGTAATGGAATATTGTGCGCAGAGTCTCATAAAAGTTGGAGGAAATTTTATTCCAGCTCACTGTAGCTGTTTCTATGCTAATCTTTGATGCTATTGTGCCTCTTTCCTGTATGCTGTAAGCACATGTACATTGCAGTGGAGACCTTGGGTAACAACAGGGATTGAACCATTCCCTGCTGTGCTGAAAACCTGTCTTGGCCTTTTGAAAATCATATTCCTGCTGCCCTCAGTCTGCAGAGATCACAGACAAGCCAGTTACAATGCACTAGAAAATGCACTTTTTCAGCTTGTTTCTGCCTTCTTTAAATTCCACATTTAAGCAGCTACTTAAGCCTCACTGTTTTCAAAGGCACTGCCTGCCTAGAGCCTCCTCTGTCTTGCTGTGAATATTTCATTCTTTGATACTGTGTTTGACTCAATACTCTAATGTTTAGCACCAAGTTTCTAAGTATTTGTCCAGTTCTACTGGTCATGACCTTTCTGTGTCTAACCTGTTAAAACAAACCTTCCGTCCAAGTTACAGAAATGTAAGATAATATTTTGATTGCGTTCACTAAGCTTTGGATTAGGGTTATGTGTAAAATAATTTAAGGTTACAATAATTTAACTAACTTAACGAGTCATAACTTTCAACCCATGTGAACTTTGATCAATTCAGGCCTGACTGTAAGAAGTTCTGAGCAATTCTTGCTTACTTCAAAATCAATAAGAGGCACAGCAGCTCTCAATCTCTCTTTATTTGATCCACAAGTAAGAGCTTAAGAATTTGACCCCGTAAGGCAAAATGTTTCTACATAATCGATGTGTGAGACCACAGCCATATCCAAGGCAGCTCTGCTGCCCTAAACCCTGCTTAAAAACTGGATCAGTGTCTGTGTTGGAGATAACCTGGGGCTCTGTGGAATTTCAGGGAAACAGCTGGGATTATCAAGTCTATAGAAATGGTTTTCAGAAGTGATACAATGGAGTCTTTAATAAATAGAAACTTTCTGCAGTACTGAGCTATAAATTACTCTATGATAACATCTTCCCAAAGACAAAACCTCTCAGCACTGTGTGTTTGGGGCTGCTTTATTCTGGTACCAGAATCAATAATGTCCTATCAAGCCTGGGAGAAAATGAAGGGAATTTCCAGGACCCACAGCTGAACTCTTTTCAGGATGACTTAGTCTTCCACACCAAGAAGTAATAAGGTTCTCTACATTGATGCAAATGCATTCCTAAAGGTCACCCTAAGTTTAAAGAAAGTGTTGTGAGGAAAATCTGATTTCTCAGTGCTGATTCAATAGCACAATGTGTTAGCACTTTCACAATGTGCTAGCACTTTTCAGGAGACTTTGCCACTGGCACTTGCTATTTTTATCTACCCACCAGGCAGCTCAGCAAAACCCAAGAAACAATTTAACTTTGTTCATTCTTCCCCCTTGTGTATATAATAATACAGGAAGAAGAAATAAGGTGAAAACATAAAATGATCATTAAAAATGAATGAGAAGAGTGTGGATAGAAGACTTTTGGGTAAATGGACTGTATCCTCATTGGCACGTGGATTTTTTTTTTTTTTAAACTTTGCTGTAGGTTAAACAGAATTTTAACTATTTGCTCTGATTAAAGTGCATCGTGTTGTTGCACTGGAGAAACAACAGGGGAATAAATTCTGAACAGGAGATCAATACTGTCACTGCTGCTTCTCCCGTGCTCGAGGGGAAGGGAATTTTGTATCTTTTGTTCTGCAAGCCAGTTCCACTCTGTGCTCAGTTGTTATCTGGCACTTCAGATGGAGCTACAGCTCTCTGCTCCTTCTCTGCCTGCCTGCTCCTCACCCTCCACGGAAGGTGGACATGAGAACAGCGTGGGGATTGCAATATTTTCACACATATGCAGTAATTTATTAGTCTGATCCACTGCATGAAAAGATCCCTGCTTTGACACTGACTTCTGTAGTTACATGTTCCAGTGGTAATTTTGGCAGTATTGGAATGGTAATCCTCTGTAAGGTAACTTCACCTGCAGAGTAGTTCTGCTGCCATCTTTGGGGACAGAGGCATTTCCAATGGTTTGTTGAACTGCACGCTAAGGTTATAAAAACTAATCTAAAAAGGAGCAGAGGTCTGGGATAGCCATCCTCCACTACACTAATTAACAGCCTAAAGGCTCTCCTCCTTGAAGGAGGAATAAGGACATCCACAGCAAGGCTTGGTGTGCAATGTTTTGTTAGAGTTCACACCCGAGCTCACTTCACAACTTTCTCCCACTGGTAAGCAGAATTCATTCTGATTAATGAATTACATAGCCTTTGTAATGTAATGAATTACACCACAGCCTTTACATGGCTTTGTCATGAAGGGGGAATTAAGAAAACCTGCATCTGCTGAAAATTCAAGTAGTTACACTTAACACAGCAGAGGCTTGGTGCTAGATCAATCTGCACCCCAATGCTCTGAAAGAGACAGTCACAGGGCAGGGGCTGTTTGGATTCCCTGTTTGCTGTGAGAACCTTGACTAGAACTGCACAGCTTTCCTGAGCTGATGTACAGAGGAGTCCAGGCACAAGCTGCAAGCCACGGAGCACTTCTAGTCCAATCTGTTCTACAAATGCATGATCATATTTAACACTTAGCCAGCACTTAGTTCTACAAAGTGACCTTGCTGCAGCAGTTTCTGTGGTGTTCAGACAACACTGATATTACAAAGTGAAATTATAATTCATGGGACACACCAGTGGCTTTTGAAGGCACTCACAAGAGCACTGAGACAATAGAGCAGCACCACAGAAAACAAAAATACACATTTAAGGCTGTTGAACTGTAGCGTTTAAAAACTGCTTTAAGTCCAGGACGATCCTGAAACAATAGATGGTTTGACAAACATTTTCCAGAAGTGCAGTCTGCTGACAGAGCACGATTCTCCCTACTCCACAATGTTACTGTCTTCTGATCAACAAGAAAACAACAGAACCTGCAGTGCCACTCCCGGAGGAGAGCCCTAAACAATACACAGCATTACAGGGATGCTCCAAGAACCTGCCACTGCCCTGGGGTGCCCTGCCTGTCCTGCAGACCCTGTGCCACCAGGTCACCCCAAAGCATCCCAACCTGTCCATGGCCAACACCGCAGGAAACACCAAAATGTCCTGTGTGGCAGAATTTGTGGGATTTTCAGGAATGCAGCAGCAGGATTCAGACCATTACTGCTTTAGTCAGTAAGCAGGTGGCAGCAAGAGTTTGTCTCAGAAATAAGTGACCAGAGCTGCTGGGTGCTGAGCCTCTCGCTGCATTATTCCACAAGGAGGAAAGCACCCTGCTTTTTACACATTTGTTATCCTTATTTTTCACAGAACAGCAAGAAGGTACGTGGGAGGGAAGAATACATTGTTGCTTAGCAATGAGATGCTCATAGCACGGTTGGTTTTTTTTAAAGCTTTTGCTAAATATACACATACAAAACTAAGATAAAACCACCCTGAGCACAATGGAGAAGTAAAATCGCATTCCTAAGAATGGAATTACCGAGGCCAAAGATTTCATTTCTCTCTGTATCGGGTACCCAACCAAATGAATATTCTGGAAAAGATTATAAGAAATGTGGCAAGTATGAAAAGTGGTAATTTCCCCGATATTCTCTCAATTGAGTCAGCAAGCTCAGAACTTGCTGAGCCCCAGAGTGCATCCATGTCATTCCTGTATCCTCAGGGAAGTGTCCTGCACTAATTCACAGTGTAGCTATGGAATGTGTCAGAAATACTTCCAGAGTTTCTGCTGAAGCTGCAGCCTGGTGATCTCACTGTCCCTGTCTCTTTCCTTGTTCCTTATTCCCCCTCTTCTGACTGGTATTGCAGGCATTGTGCTCTCACAAAGGATCTCCTCTGAACCCCTCTGTGGACAAGGATATGGGATTAACCCCACCAGGGAGTGGGAAGGGGAAGGAAGTACAGGATCACTTGTGCTACAGATCTCAGAATCATAAAGGTTGGAAAAGACCTCTGAGATCATCAAGCTCAACCTTTGACTGAGGACAGCCACAGCCACCAAACCATACCATGGAATATTGCCTCTACTAATTTATTGAACACATCCAGGCTTGGTGATTCCACCTCTTCCCCACAGAGAGGGGGGATCCTTGCCTGGGATCCCCACCACTGGGAACTGGGAACTCCAAGACTCCCCAGACACTCCCAAAATGTAGGGTGAAAGGCTCTTTCCCAACCAGCTGTTCACTTGAAAGTGTATATTGAAATACTTAGGAAATACGGAGCATTTCAACAGTTTGAAATGCTGTTACATGTGAAGTTATAGTTTGCAACACCTCTAAGTTGGTAAAGGACCGAAAGATCCCCAAAAGGATCCTGTCTGCTGCAAAGGAATGTCAGGTTTGGCAAAGGAATAGGAAAGGCACCTTAATGCAGATACACTTAAATGTACAACCTCCCCCCAAACAATTTATATTGAAATTTTGGTTCCAGTTTCTACTTTGTTTTGTAAAAGTTTTTCTGGAACTTAAAATCCACAGAATTAAAAAAAAGTCTAAGTTTATGACTTGTGATATGTTTCATAAGTTTCTTTTCTGCTATGATTCACCAATATTCATGCTGATGAAAGAAAATCTTATCTACTTTTTCTGCCAAATTAAAATGTGAAGAATGCAAAAAAAAAGTGAAGAAATAATCAAGCATATTTTTCTAGTTCTTTTTTGCTGCAATAACATTTTGAGAAGAGGTCCTTCTTGTTTTTATGCTATTAATAATCCTCCATTTGCAAAATCATCAATGTCTGCGCAATTATAAAACTGTAATTTCAATTACTGGAGTATGAACAAGTGGGATGAAAGCATGAGTTATGAGGGAGAAACACTGCTTTTTCTTCAACATTTCACTATTAAATCAGGAAACTAACAATCTGTGAGTGGTAAATGGACTTATTTCTAAACAGAACATTGGGTAAAATTAGATTACACAGGCAAGTAATTTCTGAAGCTAAGCAGATTTGGAGTGTTATCAGCTGGGTGGACAAGTTCCACAGCTGGTGTTCTTGTGGGGGACTCTAAGCCCTGGCAAGGAAGAGGTTCTCCAGTGAATACACAGCAGTCCAAGTAGTTTGGCTGCTCCTGTGCTGTGATTTTCACCAACATCTTCTGGCCTCTCTGATGGGAAGATGGGATGAACTTTCTCAGGTTAGCAGAAGGTACAAGAGCTTTCTCTCGAACACTTCAACATCCCTTCTGCAAGCAACAACAATGGTGCACAAGTTTCGCCTCAGGCCATCTAAAACACGATGGCACAACAGCCTTTGGACATGGCTTGCCATGGAATTCGAGGGTTTTCTGAGGAAATGACAGAAGTCTGTCTTTTGGAAGAAATAGGAGAAAATCTCCAGAAACAGCTAAAACCAAACACCCCACTCAGATCCCCCTTGATTTCTTCAGAGCTGTCTGTGGTCTGGAAAGAGGAGAAGTATGAGAAACTGCATTTAAATATTACTGAAGTGTTAAGGGAAACATGGATTTCACCACATTTGGAAAGCACAAACCATGGCATCTGTGAGACTCCTGTTCCACCTCTCTGCCGACAGAAAAAGTTTTGCCTGTGGTCTGTGAAGGAAGGGAATTACAAATCTCCAGAACTGTAGAAGCTCAGGATAAAATAAGAAGTGATAAAATTTCAATTGTCTTATGTAACTGAATTTTATTTTGTGAATATATCAAATATAGTCAAGCTCCAGGACACTGTTGCTACTGCTTTTCTTTCATTTGTTGCAGCAACTTCTGAAAAAGAGAGGACAAATTTTACTTTGGGGTGTGATGAGCTGTATACTCTTGTAGTCAACCTCTCTTCAAGGCAAACCTTGGTTTGAAGCTATGTATTGTCATTTATTCCGGGTATGGTTAAAAAAATACAGCTCTAAATAGTCTGAGTGATTTTTCTACCAGCCTCCATTTCTAAAATATCAAGAACTTGATGAAGTTATGAGAGGGAAACTACTGTAAATTTGTTTTAAAAAGAGACATCACTATTTTTAATCCCTTCTCTTAACCCCAAAACTTTGCATCATTGAAAATGAAAACTGCAGCTTTGCAAAACTGAGCTTGTGACTTCCAGCCTTCTAAATTCTGCTGCTTCTCCTTGCAGCGTTAATAACCAGAGAGAAGACAGATAATTAAACCACAGAAATCACTGCCTTTCCACCTCCCATCCCTTCTTGGTTAAAAATGTAAGAAAAACATAGCAAATGAGATTTTGTCTCAAGTGTTTTCCCCCTGCTATTAAAGATGCTTCTCTGAAAGGAGCACTTGCTGTTTTTCTGCTATTAATAATCCTCCATTTGTGACATCAGCCCATCCCCACAGCAACACGCTGTGTTCAGCTACTGCCTCAGATCCTCTGGCTGCTTCCAGCCAGAAGATGGACTAAAAACCATGAAAAGCTGGATGGCTTTTTTATGGAAGGCTGGAAATCTGGCTCATAATTGTTTTTCCTCAGTAGGTCACCTTTTCATTAACAAGAGGAATGCTCACCTATTTAATGCACCAAATCTGCACTGAAGTTTGGTAATTTGGGCCCATTGGCCCTCAGATAAGTAGAGGTGAGTTTGGACCATCCCTATAATTAACTAGGAAATGCTATGAACAGTCTGGCAATAGCAATGGAGGAGATTGATGCACCTGAGTGGAAATTTGGAGAGCTGCAAACCTACTGTGTTCTGCACAAAACAAAAATAGAAAGGAGGGATGAAAAACAACAACCTCCTATGTGATATTTAGACTATTTTAGTGCTGCCACTGCTTAAATCTCTGAAATACTGTGTTCAGGAGTTCTCATTAACATGGATTTTAATGGGAGATATTTGTCTGAGCAGCTAAGTCATTTATGCTTACATAAGGCTGCCATTTACAACAAGAAGTATAATAGCATCTTTGAGCTTTTTAATTAAAAATTAATTAGGAGATTTAAGAACAAAATCATTGGGGGTTACTGTACAATAACATGTTTACAAAATCAGGTCTGGGCTTTTTGTTTTTGTTAAGTGTTTCAATCAATTCTGTGTCTATTAAATATAATTACGTATGATGCTTCCTCAAAATTATAATGTAGCATTTAAAGAGCAGCTGGGAAAAGTCTGTAATTTTAACTTCAGAACTAGGGTAACTATTAAAATGCAAATAGGTGCAAACAGCAGTTTGTTGATGAAGAGACCCCTCAGCATAAACATTTTATCCATTAATCTTGAGATTACAAAGATTCCTTCTGTTTTATTACTGCTTATTACTTTTGCCAGTCAGGTTTCCTAGAAGATGCCAGGTTCCCTCAAGAATAATTCACTGTTAGGAATAAAAGCTCATTCTTACCGAGCAGGATAAAACAGATATAAACATTCACTCCTGTACATACACCTATGCTAAAAATATATTATGTGGAAACGTCTACAGTGAATCAAGAAGGAAAAGGAAGGAAGAAAAAGCTCTTGTTCCATTTTCTAATAGAGTTATCAGTTTGAAAAAGAAGCTGTGTTCCACTTCTACCCCAGCTTAAGGAAGTAGCTTAAATGGATCAGACTTCAATCTTCTCCCCTGATTTAGAAAGGCATTCAACCATTTGCTTAATTTTCCTTTGAACAAGGGAAAGAAAGAATGAGCTCAGGTTTCACAGATGTATTTCTGGCCTAGGGATTTATTTATGTTAAATTTATTTATTCCTAAGCTTTAAAGGGAGTTATTCTAACTTGCTACTGCTTCTCTAAGAAGATAATTTGATCCACTGTTATTCAATGAAACCATATGGATGAGTAAGTAAGTAATGTATATCTGATTGAAATAACTTATTTCACAAATTTAAGTAAATTCAGTTTAACAGCGGTTTATCCAACAGAACTTGATCAATGCAGCATTTTGGATAAGACTGCAGTTATGGCTGTCACACTGTGGTGGTAAAGAGGGGTTTCCTGAAAAGAGAAGTAAACTCCCAACCTGGCCACACAGACTCTTTATTCCTGGCTCAGCTGAATGTACAAGCAGAAAACGCCACGTAAATCCCACTCGTGTGAAGGGCAGCAGCACGAGCACCAGCAGCTGTGACAGCAGAGTGGGCAGGCAGAGCCTCACCCAGGCCAGCTTCACAGCTTCCCAACAGGGTCAGGGAACGTGTCGTCGTGAGCCATCATGATTCCTCTGCCAGACAATTCCCTGCCATGCACACAGCGGTTCAGAGAGGATCACACTCATGGTGTTGGATTGTTTTCCAAACACACTCTGTGTTTGTTTTCATTGTGGTCTCCTGCCCCTTTACACCCATTTCTGGGAATTCTGTTGAACCCCAGCAAAAGATTCTACCCCGTTGTGATCAAAACCTCCAAACCTCTGCTCTTACAGGGGGTTGAAGAAAGAGTCCTAAACACTGCCTAGAAAGAGATGATGGTATTACTCTGTATTGCTGCAGTCCACATCACACAGTGGCTCCACCACATGGAAAAGAGCAGGTCACTCCATCCTCTCTGCCCCAATCAATCCTCAGACTGTGTCCTTTCCTGCTTTTATTTTATGGCAATGTTTTCTCTAATTATTTTGTTTCTCTTTCTGTGAATATTATGCAGGGTCCAACAAATCCCACTCCCATCTCATACCAGGCTGCTCATTCTCTGAGAGGTCATTTCTTTGCAGGAATTTCTTAGACTTGGGATGTGAGGAAACTAAGTGAGAGATGGGCAGTGAACAAAGGAATCAATTATTCAGCTAACCACAAAAGGCTCCACATCACTGTGACACAGCCAAACAATTCATTAACAGACAGGTGTTTGCATTAGAGGTTTCTGGGGGATGATGAACCATTATTACACTTGTAATCATAATGGTTGGCTGAATGCAGCCTCAACATTCCTCCTGTTCTGGGTTCAGAACAGTGTTCACCAAAAGGACGACAAAATAAACCCCAGATTTTGATGTAGAAATTCAAATTTAGACTAACACGAGACAAGCTTGTTCAGGGAGAGAATGAATTTTCCTGAAATTCAAAACTATGATTTCCAAGTGTCTGCCTGATTGCAGGGGATGAGTGCCCAGAGTGCCAGAGGGCTTTAATCAATGAGGAGAAATTATCTCAAACTGAAACTGGTTGCTGATACAAAGGGGAGAAGACATGGCACTCTGGAGATCAGGGGAGAATGCTGAGGGTGGGAAGAAAGCAAGAAGTACAAGAAGGATCAGAGGGAATACTGGCCAGTCACCCTCACCTCACCAAGGACAAAAGCACCCTGAAATGCAGGGAGTTCCATTTAAATCCTTTTTTCCCTAGAGAGGCTGTGGATTCTCCATCCTGACTGTTGAATCTCTGGTTCTGAGTGACCTTATTCTGACCCACTTTGAGCAGGATGGTTGCATGAGATGCTTTCGAGAAAGAAATCAGATTTCTAACGTGACATACATTGCAGCTGTCTATTAGACTTCTTTACAAACTTATGAAGAGATTGCTTTTCCCTCTGACTCATAGTATATAACATAGTTCCATATAAACACCATCTTTGCTAGAGTAACAATTAGTGAATGATAGATGGTTGTCCAAGTATGAGCCTTCTGTCTGTCTTCAGTTGAAAATCAAATTATTTTAACAGCTTTATTGAACTTTAAATGAAGCAGAAATTAAAAGGGTTATTTAAAAAAAAACTAATTAGAAGAATATGAAGATAAATCTAATTTTTAAAGTTTCTTTGATAATACTGCATTTTGCCATTTTTACCAATTTGTTCTCAACGCAGAAGAGACCTGTCAACATTGCCAGAATATCTGTAAAGAAAACAGATGAAAAACTGCTGTTGACCACACGTGGAAATTATATTTTTGTTCTAACTAACAGTAATTTTCATGTGGCTGTCACCTTCTCAGCACGCTAACCTTTGAGATTAGAATTAGAACTCACAGCTGTGCCTTTAAAATAACTGTAAGACATTAGTGTGAAAGGTTTACAAAACCTTCATCAAGATGCAGACCAGGGAAGGTGAGAAGAGCAGAGGGGAGGCAGAGGTGATGTGCAGGCCCTGTGCTGTGTGAAACACTGATTTTTTTATTCACAGTTTAAGCAGGGGATGGAGCTTGTTGTTAAACATTCCATTTTCAGAGCAATATCTTGAAATCAAGGCTGGGCTTCTCAAGGGTACTCAGTGACTTTGCCATAAAGTCAACTTAATTTGTCACACCTAAATAGCTACCATAATTAATAGTTTAACTATAATTTGTTTAACCACAGAACAACAAGGAAAAAAAAGCAAAGTTTAATAGTTTTGCTACCAAAAGGTACTGAGTCATACAACCTGTCACAGGAACGTGGCCTTCTAGAACAAATCACTGCATGCAGAAAAATCTGAGCTATCAATACTTCACCCCCTTTGCTCACACATTAAATTCCCAAACCACCACTTCTGGGAGTGCCATCATTAAAAATTCTAACATTTCCACAGATGTGTAAGTACCAAAAATGCATTGCATTTGAGCCATATTTGAGTACATTTCTGTTCATACATTTCTGCTGTGCACAAAAAAAAACGTTGTGAGGCTGGAAAAGATAAAAGGCTGCATTTTTTATATGAGTCCATAAAAAAACCTGTCCAACGAAGTTTTAAAACCCTAATAAGCAACAAGACCTCAGCCTACTTTCCAGCCATGACAGCAGTGCAGTTACCAAACCATTCCACTCAAATGTGCTGCCCACTTCTTTCATCTACCACTTTGAGACTCATCTCCTGCTTCTCACCCATCGCTGCACTTGCAGACATAAGATGAAATATTTCAGGATGTTGTGTGAACCTCTGCCTTCTGATGCTGTGAAGTTCCTGGATTAAAGGAAGCCCCTTCACACACTTCCCTCCAGGCAGTGACTTTAACCCTTTTCCTGGGAACAGGCAGTTCCAGACAGACCTACCTGGTGCTGGATGTTTCTGCACGGCAGCAAACCCGTGAAGGACGAAGTTGGTCACCCAAAGTTCAGAGCTCCTGCTCGTTGAGCTGGGAGGAATTGCTGCGTGGAGCTGTGGGGAAATGATTTATTTTCATCTTTATTCAGTTTCATAGCTCCTGCAGAGAAAACCAGGAAGGCTGAAAACCAGTTATAAAAATATGAGGTATACAAAACCAGCTAATTATCAGCTAATTTCGACCCATTGAGATCGTTATGAGTAAGTCCAAGGCACTGGAATGTCTTGTAATGATGGTATTTTGTAGTATGAAACTTGCAAATAAAGACTGTGACAAAGTCATATTCAAAATCTGTGGATTATTCAAAATTATAGCAAGTAACTAAGCAAAGAACCACACAAGTCAGAGATGGTTACTTGTCTTGTAATACTTTGTTTCTGCAAGAAACAAATGTTATGATATATCAGTGTTTTGTCAATACTCTTAATGTGTGTTCACACCCATTATAAAGGAACAATTTTAACAAGAATTAAGCCGTGAATTCACAATAAGATTCCCCTTTCACACCTGATGTACCCTTAGTGTCTGCGAGACTTAGCTTTTAGGAGCTGTCTGATTATTGAATTTTTAATTTTTTTTGCTTTTGCTATAATAAAAAAAAATACATACAGCATTGACATGCATAATTTATGGGAGCACATAAAAAGAACCCATTTTCCTAGCAAGTCACTGAAATTTAATTTAGTGATGGAGGACTAGGTCAAGGAATATTTTTAAAGCCATATTTCACTTTTCCAAGATTTATACATCCATTTCTTCCTGGAATAAACAGTGCAAAGCTGTGTTTTCACATCCTATATAGAGCTAGAAGAGGAGAGAATTCACACAACTGCTTATGTTGTGACTGGGATAACTTTAGGTGGTGAACTCCTGGATGCAAAATTCCCATGGTGTTCAGTGAAGAGAAGTTAGAATGTAATATTGATTATGTTATTCACCAGAACTTAAAGATAATTTGAGGACTCTGCCTTGTACCTTCCCACCAGGCAGCTGTAGACAGCAACAACATTTCATTCCTCTTCTTCACCTGTTTTTGTTTAGATTCATATATGTGAGATAAAACCACGTGTAATATGTAACCACTTATGAGTCTCATCAGGGCTTGTAATGAAGTCCTACAGGGAGCTGAAAATGGAAGCTCAGTCTGAAACTCAGCCCTTGGTTCTCTGCAGAAACACTTCTGAAAACCAAAACCACTGAAGACAAAAATAGGAGCTTCACTGAAGAGCTGTAAACACAGACAAAAGCCTTCAATGACTATTCAGAGATTCATTCCACAGTCAGTGCTCCGTGTGTGCAGAGCATTTACTCCAGAAACGACTGTAAGAGTGCTAGGAAATGGGAGTGTTAAGGAAAATGTGACTTTACTTAGAAGATTTTGATGTTTTCTTCCCCAAAGTGTCATGTGAGGTGTGGTGGTTTCCAAGTTCAGCTGTTACAGTCTTGAAAACTTCACTATTCGATCCATTGCCTTTTCTTTGCAGAGAAATAATGTTAACAGGCAAATAATTATATTTTCAGCATGCCAGAAGTGATGTGCTCTGCTGTCTGCTTTAGCAAGGTCAGATATTAAATCAACAGAATCAAATTAAGATGTGATTTTGGAGTGGCTTAGACACCAAATCAAATTCGCTTAGATGAGCCTTGGATTTTTTAATAAACCTATCAAAAAAACCTTGAGAAATTAATGGAAGGAAATAATTCAAATGAAGAACAGATCTCATCTAGTGAAGTTTGTAAGGGTTTCCAAAATTTCTTTTGCCATTTGACCCTACATGTATTTGTTCCTGTGGTTCAGGCTGGAGAAGATAATTTTCAGACTTCCTGCAAACAATGCTCAATGCCTCCAGAGAAGTCATCAACAATTCAAATCTGCAACAATATTTTTTGACAAGTGTCAATATTAATGCTTTTCTGGGCTGAAGAGCTACAAAAATAGGGAAGAGCTTTGTGATTTCCTGGTGCTTGATAGCTTTTATCAATTTCTCATCCCTTTCCTGCCAACACGTGGGCTGGTGCAGATCAAAGCAGCCCCAGAACTGTGCTGGATGTGCTGGGGTGTAGGAGCTCCTTGGGAGGGAGATGTTCCATCCAAGGGGCTCGTCCAGCAGATCTCCACTTGGGCTGTCCTTGCACAGAGGACTGAGGAAGGAACATCAGAGCATTCAGAGGAGCATCTGCTGGTTTCTCTCCCATTTCATTCCCAGTGAGGAATATAGGGTCTCCTCTTGGCACATCTTCCCTCTCATTCCACTTCTGCTGATGGGCCAGGACACTGAAATTTCCAAAGAAATTCTTTGTTATCCCAAAGGACCTCCTGGCTCAGCCTGCCCCAGTGTCCCCTGGAAATGCCCCTGACCAGATTCTTGGCACAGCACGTTTTGTAAAGGGTTCACGGCATAAATAAGCCATTAAATGGCTCAGCCCCAGGACACCCTCCAGAACTTTCCAAGCAGCCATCAGGGCATTTTGTGCCAATCTGCCCCGTGGAGATGTTTATAAAAGGCTCTTTTGCAGAGGACAATATAATGGCTCCTTCAGGGAGCCAAAAATGAATAAGATTTGTCACAGTGTGAAGCCTTAAGAGTATAAAAGCTGATATATATTAATACATTATGATGAATTACCATGGAGGAGAAGCAGAGAATATCTAAACATGTTTTGGCTTATGTTGGATTTTGGTAAAATAATTCTAGAAGCATTAATAAAATCATCTATTCGTTTACAGTGGACTACATTCTGGGGTTTGAGGGTTGTATTTTGTTTTGCTTTGCTTTTAATAAATTTTTAGAATGCTATGATTTTACTCATTTTTTACCCTGGATATCATCAATCAGAGAATAACTAAGAAACCTGAGGGAAAAAATATCATTTATGTCAACCACTATTAGGCTGCTTTATTGAAAGTAATTACAATGAAAGTAAACAAAGAAAATAATTCGTTTGCCAAAAAAAAGCTTCTGGCAGTGGCCGACTTGAGAATTAAGAGATTAGCTGTGAGTAAAAATAAAAAAAAAAAACTGTTTATATTGGTCTAGTAATTTTGAATTGGGGTTTTTATATGCCATTTGTAGAGGAAAAATGTTTACTTTAGCTTAAAACTCACTGTCACTGGGATGGAACTTTTTCTCAAGGAGATTTATGCATGAAATTCAAACATAGTTAAAATTTTGCTTTTATGGTTTATGTAAGCCATGTGCAGAAACCTACATTTTCAGGTGTTAACTTATTCATAGGTATTTTTAGCTTCTCATTGGATGTAAGGGAACATTTTCAGAGCTCCAAGTGAGGTTTGTTTTAAAATCCGCCCAAGAAGTATCAGTATGTACTTTTTTGGGGGGTTGATGAAAAAGAGACGTGCCAGCATCTTTGTGTAAAAGCATTTTAGTTTGAAATATTGCAGAGCATTTCCAAAAGCCAGGAAGATTTTACTTCTTTATATGTGACAGAGAATCTACCCTTAAAGATGCAATACAAGGAGAAAGGAAAAGCAACTTCCTACACAGAAAATGAGATTAAAACCTTGCAAGATGCTACCCAAAAATGCCACAGACGTGAGGCAGATGGCAAAGGTGAGGCATCTTCCCTTTCCTCTGCAGAACCACCCTGAAACAGCGGAATTCACATTTTTGACACTGACAGATCCTGCACATATTGCTAAATATCTAAAGGAAGGAATGGAGAATCTCATCAGGCAGCAGAGTTTTAGGGTCTTCCTTTCCCAAGCCCAAGTGTGGAAAGCAGCTCTGCTCACAAGAGGTCAGAACAGGAGATTTCTCAAGGAGGGAGCCCAGCCTGCCAGTCAGAGAACAAACTTCTCTGTGCCTGCTTTCCCCTTTTATTAGAGAGGAGAAAAATGACAAGAAAATGGGACGTGAAGTAACTGCAAAACACGAACAGACATTGTCCTTTCCCACAGATGAGGCACAGCATTTCCAAGAGACACTTGTGCCGTGTATTTTTGAAAAATAACAGCCAGAGACAGAGAATTTGTAACCTCCCTACTGAGGCCACTGCTTATCTGTTCTCACCACTGAAAAAGTTCTTCCTAATGTCTGCTCTGTGCTACAATTTAAACCCATTATTTCTTGCCATTTCCAGCACGCCTTTGCAAAACAATTTACTTATCTCCTGTTGGCATCATGTTAAGGTTAAAACTTCACTTTTTTGGACTAAACCTTTCAGCTTTCCCTGTACACTCCTGGTTTTTCCTGCTCCTCTCTGGCCTGTCTACCTGTTGGAGTGATGTGGCCAAGTCAAACACGTTGCCCCGGGTGAGGTTTTATTAAAGTAAAAGCTGCTGTATCAATGTGTGAAATCAGTTGGGCTTTCCATCAAAATACTTATGGGAGCACACAAACATTTTTCTTTTCCTCTGTGTAAGCAGAGGCTTGAGGATGCAGCAGACAAGGGCAAACCACATTTCCCCACAGCAGAACAGGATGTCTCGACATCAGAAGCACAGGGTGGGCTGGAGCACTTTCTGTGCCTATGATTTTTGTTAAAAAGGCAGCAAAGAAGCAAAATGAAGCCTCCATACCCACAAAGAGCCTTCATTTACCTCCTGCTAAAGGTTTACCTGCAGCAACTTGGCAATTAGGGACAAGAACTACGGGTGACACGGTCTTCCTCTAGACAAAAATTAATTCATACTAAAATGAACCATTTATTTGGGACAAAGGTAGGTGAATTTTGGTAGGAGTTTAGCCGCTGTGCTGTACAGAAAGAGAAAAGCAAACAATGCCCCATTATTTTACTTTCAGTAATAAAAGTCGGCTAGCCTTTACTTTTCCTATAGCTACAATTAAGTTGATAACAGTCAGGGTGAAAGATATCTATCCCTCTATTGCTACAAATTAAACAAAAATCACTTACAGAAAATTGTGAATAGAGCCCTGGAGAGCCAAAGAGCAGCTTAGCACATTTCAGAAAGTAATTTTCTGCAAGAATATTGCACGGGATAATAAAACTGCAGATAAGAACCTCATTTTAGTGCATATCTTTTGCCTCTGCCGTGTTGTTACCTCAGGATTATGGTGGTGTTGTGGGCAGATAGGAGACAAAAAAGAAACCCCAAAGAAGATATGTGTCCGCATTACTCAGCCATTGTGATGAGAGGTGACATAAAAATGCCACCCCACCATGAATGAGATACCCAGTGGAACCCTTGTGCCAGGTGCTGTCAGGTTCAGTTACCCACAGCCTCCAGCTGGAAAATTAAACAACTTTGGCAGGAGCCCCCACCCAGTGAACCTGAGAGAACCAAATTGCCTCCCCCAGGTACCCTTGACACGGAGTAGTTCTGAAAGCTCCAGCTTTACAGATTTGAAACGAATCGTGCTGGATTGGGAACAAATGAAATTTCACATAAACCACAAATAAAACTTAGCAATGTCCTCTAGGGAAGGGCAGCATTCCTCTGAGGACCCTGCAGCAACTTTAACCCCACCCTTGTCACACACTGGAGTGGATAATGAAGTGATATTTATGATGTTAGTCCATGTTTGTCCTGAGAACTGCTGGGTTGCCTGCACTGCTGGAAGTCTGAGGAGCCTGGCAGAGCTCCTGTGGGGCTGGAGCAGCTCTGGAAGTGAATCCACAACGTCCCTGAGAGGAGGCAGCTCTGAGCTCCTCCTGCCCCAGCTTGATTCACTCCCCTTGAGGCTCGCAGCAAAAGCTCCGGCTGTGTCAGTGCTCACACCCAGGATCTGTCCACTCCAGAGACTCCAGGACCAAGGCACACACTGAGGACACTCAGAGCAGGACTGGGAGAGAAGATTCGATCTGTGACTCAATACCTCAGTAGAGGAAAGGGGTGAGGAGGAGCAGCTCCCCCTGTTCTTTCTCCACATGACCTCTGGGTTTTGCTGCAGCTGCTGGACCATGCACAGTGTGGCTGATGCAGAACCACCCGGAGCCTCAGCTGTGCTGGAACCCTCCTTGCTCCACCTCATCCTTCCAACTTCTCTCTCCATCTCAATGGATCCATGCAGCACGTTCCCAGGACAGGACTGGCAAATAAATCCTTAGAACACAGAAATTGCTGGCAGACTCAGGCCAATATTATTTTAACCTCTTTACTGTGCATTTCCATAATGGCACTGGGCAAATTGGCAGCAGGAAAGCAGCAGAACACTTCTCCTCTGAGAGCTGACAGGAATTTATCTCACAAAACCCACTACCTTTTATTCCTGGTGACTTGAGTCTTGGTTCAATTGTTGCAGTTAGTGAACTATTTAAGCTGTGGTGAAATACAGGGTGTAGATAAAGTGTATGTGTCCAAAATGATGCAGAGAAAAGTGTCTGTTTGCTTTCAGCCCCTGCCCAGAGTGCCCCAGCAGTGAGAAGTTTTCTTATTTTCTTCCTTTTTGGCTCTCTTACTGGTGTGTGTGAAGTTCCCACACCGAGGGGCAGGAGAGTCGTGCTGTGCCAAACCATGCACAATATTTAAGAGGTGAATAGGGGTAAGAAAACTTGTCCTGGACAAGAATTCAGGATTTCATTTTAGGCAATAAAAGGAATTCACATTCAGTGAGCAGCAGGATTAGGCAATGAACAAAGAGTTATATTACATATATAAGAATGCTTTTTAGAAAAATAATAACCCATGCATTAGTAGACATCTGCTATAATTTTTTGTTAAATTAAACACATGCTGGATTTAACAGACTTGATCTCCTGTTTGCTTTGAGAGCTGCTCCACTGATAAGAAAAACAGTCACTTTTTGCATGTCTTCTGTCCTTTATCATGGGAGTAACTTATTATGTCAGGTTCCATTCCAACACATCTATTGTGTGATTCTGTGCAACAGATTGCAGCTTAATAAGCTAAGTCAGGAAATTCAAGATACACGTAAGGTCTTTTGTGATTTGGCAATGTCTTATCTGTCAAGCTGCTGGATATCTGAGCAGAAAGAGAAATGACAGGGGAAAGAGGAGGGTAGGACAAAGATATGGGCTCCATAATGCTGATTTAGTAAATATCAACCTGCAGATTGCTCAGGCAAAGGCAGTGGGAGTGCAGGTTAAGTCTGCCAAAGCACAGAAGAAAACCTGTGCTGCTCCTGTTGCTGTCAGGAGCTGACAGACAGCATCAGGGGGTGTCTGGAATCGAGGTAAAGACACACAGAGAACAGAAAGGAGAGGGGCATTGACCTGCTGTTTGCTCCCTTTTCCTCCCACCCTGCGGATGTATCCCATTCCCCTGCACACAGTGCACGCTGCTCCCTGCAGAACAGGAGTGTTAGGGTGGGATGTGTGTCCTGCAGCAGGAGGAGGCTCACAGCCTGCCCAGACAGAGCAGAAAACTTCCCACAGTGGGTATTTTGTTGTGTGACAGAGATGGAGCTTCTGAGAGAACTAAAACCCTGCCTGAGCCGTGGTGAGCTGTTCCAACAACCCAGCAGTGGGCAGATCCATCCTCCCAGACATTTAATGTCATTACAGCTCTGAAGTAGAGCAGTAATAGGATGTGCCAGCCCAGCAGGACAAATGTCTGAATACTGACATCCCCTTTCTCCTGCTTCATCTGCAGGCCTGTCCCTGCTGCCAGCTGCCCCTGTGGAGAGGTGCTGCCAATGCCTGAGGGTACCTTTGGGTCAGCATCCTCCTAAAGCACAGGGCTGCCTCAGTTTTATCATCTAGTTCAGGACGGAAGAGATGCAAGGAAGGAACGTGGTGAATGAACTGACAGAGGCATCAGGAGGACTACAAAAAACCCCAAACCCCTTACACAATGCTGTGAGATTCTGAGAAGGAAAATGTGGGTTACATTTTAGAAGGTTATCAGTGGCTGGTGGCTGGGTGCATGGTGCTTGTTGATGTAGCAGATTTCTGCAGTCAAAGCTGTGAATGACACTCCTGCCTCTCCAACACTGTCCTGGGAGTAATAGGCTTAATGCAGATGAGACTTGGATGATCATGTTCCTGCAGGAATCTACAATGGGAGGACAGATTGCTGAAGAAGTGTTTTATAACTGAACCAGTGAGGATCTGTAGAATACCTATTTAAAGAAGGTTGTACCACCAGCAGAGAGAAATCTTACATGAAAAATGTGTTTGCAGTGACTAAACAAACTTTAAAAATGACTTCTTAACAAAAGGCTGTCAAGAAACCAACACTACAAGACTTAAGAAGAGCAAGTTTTGCATTTTGTTCTCTGGTGGACTTTTAAAACACAGACCTGAGAGCTACTGATTGACTGAATTAATAGTACACACCTATTCTGCCTATTAAGTCCTTATCATTGCGTGTCAATTGATAGATATCAAAAGAAGCACATGTACACTGAACATCTTTCTGATACTCTGTGAGCTTGATTCCACAGGTTTCCTAAAATTCCTCATTCTGTATTTGTCTCACACAATTTGAAAAGATAACGTGATGTCTCTGTTTCTCACAGTCGAGGAATACTTTTCCTAACAGGGACTAATTCTTTGTTTGTATTTATAAAAATGATGAATTCTTTGTGTGACACATCCTCATAATGAAATAAATAAGCCAACTTCAGCACATATAACCGTGTTAATAGAATTGTTTACCACACAATGAGAAAACACTTCCCGAAGATGTTCTAATGATACCCTAAACTGCATTTTACTTCCAATCTGAGAAACACAGTTACCAGTATAAATTCAAATCAAGATTAGTGACCAGAATTGCCAGTAAAATAAATGAATAGTTGGGGAATATTTAGATCTATCAGTGGAGTGCCTGCTGTACTGAAACAGCATTATGTCCTTGCAGGTAGAGAATTTTAAATCAAAGTAACATTATTATCAGTGTCTGCCTTCACGCACCTTGCTTCACAGACACTATTATGCATTGAGCAGCAATTAGTGAGTCACCAGGGATACTTTCCTAGACTCTTCAGGTCAGAAAAGCTAATTAACCTTCCTCCTGTATTCTGAACAGACTTACAATTATCAGTGCCAAATCTTATCCTTCTTTATTCCTCTTATTTTTTTTTTATTTTTTTGAAACAACTTTTAAAATATTGGTGGCAAATTAGGAAAAATGTAAAGAAGCTCTCCTGATAAAACCAGAAAATCCACTGAAGAGGTCAGGAAGCTGAAGCTGTGACCCAGGTTTGTTTGTTTATAGCAGCAGTGCTTTGTTTAATAGATTTCTCACAAAGCTCTTACAGAGCTCAGTGAGGGCGATTTAATTAACTGCCCATTTGCACTCCAGGTAACTGCAGACACTCAGCGCTGGGTGGGGACAGCTCTGTTGGCCCTGGGCTGCGAGTGCAGTGACAAATGCAGTGACAAATGCAGTGACAAATGCAATTGTTGCCAGGGGTGAGGATGACAAAGGCAGGGCAGGATGTCACCCTGTGGCAGGGCAGTAGGTGACACCTCTGGATGGATGTGACACCAGCACCAGGGATCTGAGCTGATCTCTCACGCTGGACCTCCTGCTTTACAGGAGACTTTTGGGAGGGATTTATCAACAGGTAGGGCCAGTGCCACTAAAAGGTGGCCAGAAGGTCACTTCAAAGCCATGGGAATATTGGTTATCTGCATTGGAGTCGAGTGGGACACACGTCATTTTAATGGGTTTGGTACCTCATGAGGGGCAGGAAGGTGCTTGCTCAGAAATGAAAACTCCAGGGAAGCAAATTGACAACCTAAACCCTCCCCATGGAACCCCTGTCTGATCCTTCATGGCAAACTTTTCCCTCGCAGTTTGCTCTGAAAATAATGCCGCATTTGTTTCTTCCACAGCTGCTCCTCTGGCCTCCCTGCAGATCATTCAGTGAGCCCACAACCATGGGCACTCTGATTTTCCTGACCCAAAAAGGGGAAAACTTCCAGCATCTCAGAGCTTTGCTGTGGCCCCCTAACACCAGACCAGAAAACAGATCTCGTTCTGAGCATAATTCCAGCACCTTCTGCACAAACCACTACTTGAATTCTATTTATATTTATAAAACAGCAGAGGGAAAGGTTAAAGCAAATCTGGCAACGCTTGGCAAGGCACCTTTGTGACCATGGCCTATGTGCAGCTGAGTTCATGAATGAAAGGAAGGAGCTGCAGCTTTCCCTCATTTCCCAGGATGTGAGATTCTTTGGAGGACCCTGGGATTAATTACAGAAATTAAACCCCAGCCACGGGAGGCATTTAGGAGAGTGAAGTACTTCACACATCCCTTGAGCAGGTCAGAGGATGTCCTCAAGAGCTTGACAAAGAAAGGAAGGAAGAAGTAATGTGCATAAGGGGAGCAGGTTAGAACAGGTTTTCTGCAGCATTTAAATATAGGGAAAGATCTTCGGGTCCTGGTGTCAGGTGTACTTAGGGAAAAAATGTAATTTATTGTTTCCAGTGTTTCACCATGCGTTGAGTAGTGTGAGTCTCAGGACTTGAACTATACTGGGGCAGCGTGGCATATCTGTAAAACGAATGTTTCAAACTGCTGTGTGATAAATTAGAATAATTCCACTCGTCATACTGCAAAAAACCTGGCTGCTCAGAAGCCTTTGAAAAAATACTTTCAAGATAAAATATGTGCTTGTTGTTTCTGTGTCTTTTAAAAAAGATGTTGTGTCTTCTTCACAGCTTTGTTGGTAAAAAAAAATTCATGTAAAATGTGTTTTTCTCTGACATTTAGATGTCTTGCAAAGTGGTTTATTATAGATCTTCTGGACGTTTGGGTATTTAATTAAATGTCAGAAACATATTCTCTGTCCTCATGTGAATGAATATCAAGAGTTTATTTATTCATTGTCTGTTTGTTATTCTTTTTTCTGTTTCTCACACAAAATTATCAGTTGGGAAGTCAGTCATCAGAGACACTTAAAATTTTTAGGGGTCATAAATCTAATTAACCTCAGCAACTGTGCTTAAAATGGTGAATAATCTTAGACAAGTTCTTACAGGAATCTACAGAACCTCTCAGAGATATGTTTGCACCTGTTTTTTCAAGTGACCTTTAATGTAATTCTCGAAACATCCACGGAAGGCATGTTGTGAGGAGCTGGGAACACAGAAACCAGGCTGGTCTGAATTTCCCTGCTCAACAAACCCTTGCAGGAGCTCACAGTGAATGCACTGGGTTAATTTCCAGGAATAACCCTGTTAAAGGTGTGGGCCAACACCATGAGCCCTGCCGAGAGGAAGGAGTGTGATACACCTGAGAGCTGCCAGGGAGCTGGAGTCAGACCTTTGGGCTGGGCTTTTTCTTTTTTTCCTTTTCCCTCCCCCCATTTTTTCTTTTTTTAAATTTTTTTATTTAATGAATGAATGGAGAAGAAGCAATAAGCTGTAGAAGATTGGAAGTTAATAATCTGGAAAGAATTAATTTCGTTTAGATTAGGTAGATACGTAGCAAATTTTCTGTCTTTAACTTGCATAAATCCTAAATTCTCCTGGTTTGCAGGATGTAGAGTGGGAATGCATTCATTTTATTTTCTGTGTTGTATCACAATTGATCCCTCCATAGAGATGACAAGGAAGAATATCTTCATTTTTTGCCTACCAGCATCACAGGGGTTAGTGCTGCCTGGTTCCATGCTGTAGAGAAGAACACCCACCTCAGACCTGAGAAGCTGCAAAACATGAAATATTGAACAAAGTGAACTGTAAGGGACCATGTGGATGTAACTTTCCCAGCAGAACAGTGAAAGTGTGTTTCTTATGATTTAAGGGGAAAATGAGCAGCTGGAAGATTGAGCAAAGTGGATAAATGGTTTTGATTCAGGGGAAATGGGTAAAACTACTGACAGGTGCTTGTTTTGGTTTTTTTTTTTTTTTTTTTTTTTTTTTTTTTTTTTTTTTTTTTTTTTTTTTTTTTTTTTTAAATATCTGGCATTAGATGGAGGTGACAGCATCCTGATGCACGAAAATGACCAGCACTGCATGGGAGTGTTCCAGCACTGCCCTGAGGGGGGTTTGTTCCCTCGGGGGAAATGCTCTGCTCTGACCATGGAAATAAGAAATGAGCTCCCTCAGACACCATCTGGACTTCAAAGCCATCAGTTCTGATCTCATGTGAGGGAGCTTTGCTGGTTCCAGGGCTTCTGCCTCTCTAGATGCCGGGAAATGGGATTAATCCTAAGGAAACACATCAATTTCCAGGCTGAAAAGCTATTCTGATGAAACTTTCCATGAGTTGAGATCTACACAATTTACATCAAAAAGGATAAAAATGTCAGCTGGTATCTCTGCATTGATTGATGTGGATCAAGTAGAAGGATGGTTGAAAAATCCTATCAATAATACAAAACTTCTGTCAGAGGTCCTAAAAAGGAAACCCAGAGTGTTTCCAAAAAGGTCAAAACCCAAGAGGTTCTTTAGATTATCTGCTCAACAGTGCATTGTGTTTTCTATATTCTTGATAGAAATTTCCACCAAAATATTTCCACATCCTTTTTAGTGTGTCTAATGAGACAAAATTCATTCTAATTTATGCAGCTACACACAAAAAAAGCATCCAAAATCTGCCCAGAATAGTTGACTAACTTTTTTGCATTATTTTGCCACAGCATATTCAGTGAGCACAGCAGAATACTTGATTATATTCAACATTAAAATCTTGCATAAGTTATGCTATAATCTGCATTGTATTTTAAGTGAAGATAATTCCTCACTATTTGTTTGTATGTGAGGGGCTTTTTTGGTTGCTGTGGTGCAGCAATTTTTAAAGACAAATTTTAGTGCTTGTTATTTTTAGAACTTTACTGCAAAAGTACTGAACAAAACCCAACAGAGCTAGATATTGTTGGGTACGATTTTAATAATTCTTTTTTGTTTGTTTGTCTGGGTTTTTTTTTTCCACAGCAGCAGAGGAAACTATGAAAAAGAAAATTCTAACCAAGTATCTCCTTGAGGCACTGGAAGTGTGTATTGGTGAAGAGACTCAGCTGCAGAAGACAGAAATGTAGCGCCTGAACTCTGTTCAGATGGGAATTATCTATTTTGTGTGCTCTGAGATTCCTTTATCTTTCCAGGAGTAGTTAAACCAAGGAAGTTTCAGGCATGTAAGACCTGTGATCTGAGTGGAGCAGAGGATCAAAGGCTGAATCAAAAAAAGCTTTCTGCAAATTTTCCTCCAAGTCTTCTTGAAGCTGGATCTGTAAAAATTTTGCACGTGGGCATCAGATTGATGTCATTGCATTGCCTTTCACTGCATATTTCAGGCAAAAATGTTCATTATTAAACAATTAGCAAATGCTGCCGTAATGGATATTTCTGAGGAATTCTGTTCACTTTTCTCAAATAATTTCTGATGTGGGGAAAACAAAAACAATCCCCATTTTTATGTAATACGGGAAATAGAATTAGATTATATTGGTGTTCAAGAATCAGAACTGATGCCCACATTTCTGACATTGTGTCTGTTCTGAAAGCAGCAGCTGATCTTTGCCACTGCACAGGTTTGCTGGCACAGGTTGCTCTGGCAACAGGATGCACAGGCAACAAGATTCCACTCAAGGCAAAAAGTTTAAGAAGGAAATTTTCCCTCTGATATTTATAGCTGAAAAGTTGAGCACACACTTAACTTTAAGTATCTCAGGAGTCACCATTGATTTTAGCTCTCCCTTCTCACAGCTCTGGCCATTTGCTTTGACTACAACAGAATAAAAATTACCAATAAGAGAAATGAATTTATCTGACTCCAAAGAGAGTCCCTCTGCTGAGGTTAAATGTCTAGTCAGAGATGAACACTGCTGGTGGAATTTTTTATGGATTTGTGCTAGGGTTCATTTTACTTAACATTTTAATTACTGAGCTGACACAAAAGTTTGGGACATTGCTTGTGACATTTGGTTCTGAAACGTGATTGGGAGACATCACCAATGTAAGGGGAGAGTGGAATACCCTACAGGACAATTTGGATGACATTTAGAGCTGGAGTAATGGAGAGAGGAGGAAATGTAAGAGCACAAAATGCACAACCATTCACTGAGGGATGAGTAACAAGAATTTCTGGTATAACCAGGGAGCTCATTAGCTTGGAAATGAGAGAGGGTGAGAAGGACCTGGCTCTGTTGTCTCATCTCAGAAAGGTTGGGACCACCAGTGTGACTGAGACCAGGAAATGACAAAGGTTATGCCAAGACAGAGCAGGAAAAAATCCCTGCTGGAGTTTGAAAATGGCACTTTTTATGAATAAAATATTAACCACAGTCAAGGGATCTACCAGAACCTTCTCTTTTGTCCACAATTTTTGTTATTTTTCATCATTTAGAGATACTTTTCTTTGTCATAGACACAAATACATATGAAAGCATTATACTAGAGTAAAGCTACAAAAAAGTTGGCAAAGAGGTTTTACACATGGATCTCAGAGCAATGGAAAATCTGTAATAAATGCTGGTTACCATTGAGCCTGGCAGCCCATTCTCAGGGTAGATATGGTGTAAAGAGCATCCAGTTGGTCTTTCCCTAAATCAAAACAACAGCTGGTTGTTTAAAAATAAGATGAGGATTATAGACAAGTGAAACATTCCAATACCTTCCCAGCCTTCCAAGGAGCAAAGATGATGCTAATGCATGGCTGGGCCTTGAGTTCCTGGTTAAATCTCTTTACCAGAGCCCTCCTGCACCCCCTGCACACACATCATTCCTCCCTTCCAACAGGACTTGCATTTTGAGGACAGAAATTTCAAAGCAGATTTCACCACCACAGGAAAAGTGATACTGGAGTTGGTCCAACCTTGCCAGAAAAAGCTGCATTCCCACATGTTTCCCAGTGACACAGTGAGCATAAATATGAAGTGCTAAGTACGTGAGCCAAGCAAATTATTACACCTCTGCAAATGAAGATTGTCTCTGAGAGCTGTTTTTTTCCATCTGTGAGCTTCCAGTTCTTGACTGTTTCAGGTTTTTATTGACACAGAACAATGATGAACTAGAGGTCAAACCAGAAGTTTGTTCTGTGCCATGCCCATGCACTTTGAAACACTGCAAGGTAATGACACAGCCCTGATGAATATTCATTCTTGGTTTTCAGTCACAGTATTAATTTCTTTGACCTATATTGTCTGTGGGGCGAACTAAATAAAAAATAACCACTACAGCTGAAAACTGCATACTTTAGGACATATCCTGGGAAAATAAGGTCACAATGAAAAGAGTCAAGGGAGAGCTAACAGGTTTAGCAATACAGATTATGGCTTAGGCTCCTGCAACATTAGAAGATTTTCCTACATATGAATGCATGTAGCATTTGATTACAGAAATGCCAGTAGATGGCACCCAGAAGTGTTTTGAATGCTTCAGTTTTGGTCACATCACTAAAACCCATTGCTGCTCATGGCAATCTCGTCTTTTTGCATTTCTTGGCATCAGTGTTAATAAAAGATTTGCTATTCAGGTTTGTTACATGTAGCCAGAGAGCAACCAAGCACTCAGAATGTGCTACTCAGTGTTTCTATAATGGCATTACAGTTCATATTAGAAACATTTAGTCCTACACATACAAACAAATTATCTATATTTTCTTTACTCTCTTCCCTCAATTCTGACCTAGTGGCCTAACAAGTTAATGTGATTTGCCATTTCTCTAGGCTGGCTTAATCTTGATGGATGTGTTGTGGTTATATCAAGTATAACATAAACCGAATTACCAGAGTCTTCAGATCTCCTTCAGTAACTCAGTTTTCTGCAAGAGGACATTTTTATCCCCTTTGTGCATGCCATTTCCCTCAATCTCTCACCTTTTTTTTCCAAAAAAAAAAAAAAAATAACATTGGCAACGCAGCAAACGTTGACTTTGATCACTAAATTGCATTACATGCTTGTTCCCATGTATTAAGTAGCAAGATCCAAGATTGGAAACTGCTTAAAATGATGTAGAGTCACATCTAGGGGTGGATAATCCCATTGTTTCTAACCATGGCAAGGGTTACAGAGGGAGATCCAGCTGCCAGGGAAACTCGAGCCATGGAAATCTTTACAGGGCACATAAATAACTTTGCTGCTGCATTCAGAGAAAAGACCCTGCAGAAAGTGCAGCCCCAGGGTTCTATTCTCATGGCTACTCCTGCACTGGAAGAGGATTAAGGGATGAAATCCACCTTCAGAAAAATAAACCATGCAGAATACCAAATTAAATAAAGTCTTTTTGGGACACCACCACCACCATTTTTGTGCTCCAACACAAAAATCCACTGCAGGATTAAAAAAAGAAATGCTGAGGAAAAATAAAAAAATAATACACTAATAGATATTATACAGATGATAATGCCTACATGCTAAACTGAAGAAGGATTTAAAGCTTAAGTATTGTTCTCCTAAAAGCTGCTTGGAATGTTAACTAAATACTTTACCACAATGATCCCGTAAAAATGTTTAACCCCTTCAAAAATGCAGCATGAAAATAATTTTTCTTCCTTTTCAGAGGCGGGGGTGTAATACAATAGGCAGAGGAAAGCCACAATATGTTCTGAATTTTTGTTGAAGAGGATCTGGGGTTTCAAAAGCTGGATTCAACATTCTGTGTGTAATGGGATCCTGCGTTTCCTGGGGCTTCACCTTGTCCCAGAATTGCAAAGGTTGGAGCTACACCCAGATTGTTGTGTAGATTGCTGACAAAATACATCAGATCCAGCTTTAATCAAGGCTAGCCAGAGCACAGCAGTTCAAATATTTGAGAAGTAAATAAATAAACACGCAGGGTGTTCTGTGCTGAAAGCCACAGCTCCCTCAGCAGTGAGTGAGGACAAACATGGACCTTTCTGATATTTGCTACACAAAACCCCCATACCCCTAACACTAAGAGATAAGGGAATAAAAAAGCCATTCCTGGGGTATCTGGTGATTCCATTTCAGATATAAACCATGCAGAACCCAGCTGAAATGAAAGTTAAAAAATGATGTGTTAAACAGGTATTGGAATTTGCAGGTCTCAGAATTCAAATGGGGGTAGGATGTTGTTTTCTGACCTTGAATTGGGACCTCCCTTTGCTCCTCGTGTGCAGACACTGCAAAAAAAAGGCTTTGTCTTTACCCCAGATGATGCCAGCATAAATTAACCTTCCATAAAACTCCTTCTCCTGTAATTTTATGAGCTTCAGCTCTACTCACTTAAGACATCATGATCATCTCAGGGTGTCTAGAATGGAGAAATGACATCAATATATCAGTTTATGTTTTGGAAGAATGCATCAAGAGGTTGTGCTGGGGTTGAGGATACCAAAGAATGAGTGTGAGAAATAACTTCAAATTTTAGAGGCAGGAACTGGTCGTATTTGTACACCAATATTGGATTAAATGTGAGTGAATATCTCGAGTACTTTATCCTAGTCATTTTAAGTCAGAGAAATTGACTGGAAAATCAACTCGTGTAGGAAATTGGGTTAGCAGATAATAACAATGAGGATTTTAAATGTGTTTCATCATTCTGAACATGTCTAGATTACACCAATTCTGGTTTCCCTGTAATTATAAATCTGCATTTTACCGTGTTGAATATTGTATTCTGCATTCAGAATCCAATTGTCCTTAAAACCCTGTCCATGGAAGTTGGTGTGCAAATTTGTTTTCCTCTCTTCCTGATTACTCTTGAAAGTGCTAAATTTGGGGATTGAAGCTCTGCCTTCCCCACAGCCTGTGAGGTAATGGTGTAAATGTTTAGGGTACACCAGATCTGGCAAGACAAAATATAATCCCAAATGCAAAATTTAGTCCAAATCATGGACTTAGTTTTACTAGATGAAATTTAAGCTAGGATACATGACAGAAATACACACAAAGGAATAGAACCACATAATATAAAATAACTATTACTAAATGACACTTTTTTAAAAAAAATAAATAACTCCTTATTTCAGCAACTTTTTCTTTCAAGTATCCCCTCTATAGTGGAATAATTTTGCACTCAGCAGTAATCTTCAGGAATCCACTTGGTATTCATGTGGACGTCACACGTATTTGCACTGATTTTCCACCACTCTTTAGGATTAGTTAATGGGCACTTCAAGTAGAGAGTTACCCCCATGGGAGTAAAATAATTTCAGTCTTGGTGCACACATTTCCAAGTCAAAATACAAATGATGAAATTATATGGAGAACAGATCAGGCAGCTGTTGGCTTTTCAAATAACCTACCAACAGGCTGTTTAAAAATACATCTGAGTAGGGAAGGTGGAAAGATAGCCTTTTGTCTCTGAGAAAAAAGTACTTAGGAATAAAATAATTGCTTAGTCTCTAAGTACAGAGAGACAGATGCTGCTGTAAATCTGGCTGGCTGCACTGTGGTCAATGAGGCTCTGTTAATTTACAGCTATTTGTGAGGAGATGTTTGCTCAGTCACTTTCTGATGGGGATGGCTGGTCTACAAGCTATTCTATTTTATGGAGGGTTCAGTCATTTCACTTGTTTCCTACTTTTCTGATTGGTGTGCATTATTACAGTGGTAGCAAATATACCTTACAGCCAAGGAAAATGCTCTCTCTTGTGATTCACTGATTACTTCCTATAATCTGAATTCAAGTGTGATGAAGAATTCTTTTCAGGCAATGCAAAATAACTAAAGAACACAAATTTGTCTCCCACATTTTCTTAATAAATACTGTACATGACAAATAACTACCTCAAGACTTTTGCTATTCTATTGAATGGTACAGCAAAAAATTCATACAAAAAGTGAAACAATTAAACAATTCTAATGTTCTTTTGTAGGAGATTTTAAAGCTAAATGCTTTAAGCACTGCAGAAGCAGTCCTTAAATAGGTTGTCATTAGTTTTGTCAAGAACCATTTGAGACATCAATATGAATTCTGAAATAACCTTTTCAATACACAGATCGAATTTGCTGATGAATAGTCCAAAACTCATTGTATTAAAGAGGGAAGATGGTGTAACCCCAGCCACCCTGGGCACTGAGACCTGGACGTGCTTTCATGTGTTGCTGTGAGCTCAGGAGAGGTTCCCACTTGCCAAACTCAGGGAATGTTCCAGAAAAAGGGTTCAGCTTCTACTCAATTCCTATTCCTAACACAAGAAACGGATGATTTTCCATTATTTTACTACATTAGCCATTATCAGACTACACAAGTTGCACATGGCACAGCCAGGCATCTCCAGAACTCTCCTGGGTACCCCCTGAGCACCCTCCCTTTGACCAGATTCTGGGTTTGGTTTCCACATCAGGAGTCACCACCGATGTGAGTAAGGGCAGGGGGAACAGAAGCATTTATTAATGCTTTGTGCAGAATTTCAAACCATCCCAAGGAATGTGGCTGCTAGATGCCCATTAAAATTAATAGGAACTGGCATCCAGCACGTCCCTGTGGTTTTGATGTCTCAGCTGTAACATTCTGTTTGTTTGTTGGTCGTTTGAAGTGTGCAGACCCTGAGCTGCAGCCGCTGCTGAGATCTGACATTGTTTCCACTGAGACACGAGAATTGTTTCTGTATTTGCACTGATCTTTTCTTTATTATCACCCTGCACACCTTGGGTCAATCCTACTGGCAGAGTTCATTTCAGACCACAGATCTTTTAAGCTGACTCTGGTTTTTTTTTTTTTCTCTTAATAGAGCAGCCTGGGGATGTCACTGTCCCAGTGTTTTGTTACTCGGGTCCTGTCATCACTTTAAACATTTGATAGATGAAGCTATGGAGAATTGAAATATTATTTATATTCACACCCCTGAGAGTTACAAACTGTAAATTGAGACAGGAAACTGTGAAAGCTCTCCCAAGAGGCAAAATCACTTCTTTTTACTGCTGATTATAAAGAAGATTGGCTGGCAGATGTTAATATTGGCAGTTAGTCTCTGACAAATTTTCTCTAGGTATGCCTAATCAATTTTTACTGCATGGAATGAGAAACGGAGCTTGAATATTCAGATGTCTAGACATGTAAATATATTGCCTTTATAAATAGGCTTAAATGATTAATATCTTGGAAAAAAATAATAAAAAAAAAACAAATATGAAAAATGGATAAACCAGAAGTGTGGGTGAAGTTTCATGGATTATTTACATGATAGATAAAAAAATTTGTCTATACATTAGGAGGATGAAATGACCTGTGCAGTTATTATATATATTTATAGACAACACTGGTCTTCCTGAAAAATCTCTCTGAACTTAAAAACTCTTTATCCCTTAAGACAGTTTAAGTGCTGTTACTTGAAACCGACCTGTTCTAGACAGAGATATTATCAGCGTAATAAGGATAATGCAATTTGATCCATTAACACTGCAGAAGTAGATGCTTTCTCTGTGCAGGGTCCTGCAAACACTTCAGGTAATTTAATAGACCCCAGTGGGATGCTCTGAAGGAGAAGGTTTCAGGGAGTGACAGGAGTGATCCCATAATTGCAACATGATTATTTCATTCATAACTGTTCTTTCTTCATGGCGATGGAGTACAGATCTCTGGAGAAAAAAAAAAAAAAAAACAACAACCAGAAATTTCCTCCCTGGAGATGAGCTGTGACCATTCCCTGGGGTGTTCTCAGCTCCTTTGCTCTGCCCATGGGAGCAGCTCACAGCTCTGTGATGCATCCCCAGCCCAGCTGCCCTGGTAGTTTCACACAGCAAATCCCAGCAGCTCCTGGAAGTGCCTCTGACAATCCCTGGAGAGCTGCCACGGAGCAGCTGCATTATCCAGGTACCACAGAAGACACTCCCTGCTTTCCCAGCGTATCTGCTCACTTAACTATGGTAATATGATTAACCTGATTATTTCTGAATCAGTCCACTGTGGCAAATGATGAAGTGCCATATGGCTTGGGGAGAATGAAAGCAACGTGTCTGTGTGGTGCAAGAAATGTTTCTGGATGGGTGAGTGAATTATGTATTATGATTCATAGTTAAATACCAACCTAAGAGAAAATTCTTTCTATGGAGACTATTTAGGCTGTTTCTATATTTTATAAAAGGCAATGGATCAAAGAAGAAGTCTAAAGCAGCAATGCGTACTTAATGACCTGTTCCAAGGAGTAAATTATGGCTGGAATTGTCAGGGTATTAAACTTAGTAGAGCAGAGCTTAAGCAACAGGGATGGAAATTTTCAAAATATAGTTCATTCTTTTACAGTGACACAATAGCAAAATAAAGGAACCTCTGACAATATGATTTATTGAAGAAACTAAACAAAATATGTTGGAGTTACTGCACCCCAAAGTCATTTAGCTGTTCTATTACTTTTAATGAATAGCCAAGATCAGGGAATATATTCAGTGAGATAAGGCTCAGTGCATTTCTGATAAGGGGAGAAAGGTAAAAAAAAAAAAGAAAACCTGCATCAATTTTTCATTCGGAGGTTTATATATATAAAATCCCAAACAAGCACCAAAATGAAACATCCTATTTTCTCTCTGGTCCTTTTATCCATTTAGAACCGAGGCTTGACTAAAGAAATATATTTATGTGATAATGTTTCAGGAAAAGGTCAGATAAAAATCAGATGAGAGTTTCAGAAATTCACAGATGTCTGTGACACATTTCCCTGTTCTCAACGGGACAGGAGGCTAAGACAAACCATGGCCTCTGCTGGTAGCAAGAGGCTGAGACAGACATTGTACAACAGCTTTAAACCTGAGCAATGACCTATGGGTTAATCAGGGAAGGACCATCAGGTTTTTTGGGCTAAGCCTTCAGTACCTGAACAAGCCTGACTAAGAGGTCCTGCTGCCCCCAGGCTGTGCTGGAGATAAAGACCATGACAGCAATCACAATCTGGGTTTCTTTGACCATTTTAAACCCTTGTAGTTTCCCCAGTGTTAATGAGGGTGAGGACATGACTTGACTCTTTCCCAGTGATGAAGGACTCCACAATTTTTTTGTCACCCTACTTGAGAGTGGAAAATTCCTTTGCTTATGGTGTATTTCCTTCTTTCCCTGTGACCCAGGGAAGTGTTTGTTGCAGGTTCTAGGGAGAGTATCAGGAATGAAATATTCCTGTTGCTCTCAGGTGCACAAGTGTACTGGGCATTTCTTAAGCTGACTCAGGAACTACTGACAATTAGGTTTTTGGTGATAAAATACAGCTGCTGGCACTCATTTGGATGTCTTAAAAATATATGTGTGAATAAATACAGTACACCAATAACTGCTTTAAAACTGCTCAAAGATGTGGAATATGTGATTAGCTTAATAAACTAGGATGCACTATTAATTTGATGACTAAAATCACACAGATCATGATTTTAGGAAGGTGCAACGGTTCTCCTTCAGACTGAAACCTCCCAGTCCCTCAGGTACTTTTGTGTAATAGAAAGATTGTCTTTGCACAGAGAGGAGTGATGGGTTTAGTAACAGCAATGACAGCAGGGCTGAGCTCTTTGGGTGGAATCAGAGTAGCTGCAAGTTATGAGGAACATTAGAAAAGGGCGTTATAGAAATTTCATTCACTTCCACAGGGATCACATTCCAGGCATGCAAGGAACCAAGACTTATGGGAATTTCTGCTAAAAATCTCTTAAAGCTGGCATTGTTGGTGAAGAAAAGGGAGAATATGATGACAACATGATGATCTGAATAGACTTTATTAATAATCCATTTTAAAGCCTCATAAATATATAAAGAGCTCTATAAGATCTAGATTAATAGACTCCTTCTTCCAAAGAGATCATTCAAGTACCTCAATTCTTCTCCTGACTGCAGCAAATGGCAAAGCTCTCTTGAGTTCATGCCCACTCTGAGACATAAAAGAAAAAGCAAGATGTGATGTTTTAGAGGAAGAAAATCCTTTCTTCCTAAGAAAAAATAAGAGGGGAAAAAAAGAATTCTTGGTAGTCACAATACTTCAAAAAATATCTGATGCAAGAAAAGCGAGCACGAGGAAGACTTTCTGAATCACAGGTTGACATGAAAGACAGTTTGAAGGGATAATGTGAAAGAGTTTAGGAAGCTACACAGTTTAGAAATTCCGAGCACTCTGATGCCTTTCAGGTTCACTGTTAAAATCTCGGCTAACATTTGTACTGGCAGGATTTTTTTCTGTCACTGTGAGACCCAAGGTCACACGTTGACCAGTGTGATAAAGGTCTGGCTGTATTAATGTTGTCTACTTAGAGCAGTTCATCTCCTTCAGCCCTCCAACCCCCAGGGACCAGACACTGTGATTATTCCAGCTCAGCTGAGACCCTGGGGCTGTATTTTCCTATTGATCCAGAGCTCTCACTGGCCTTAATGGGAGTTTCTGTTCATCATGGATGAACTCCGGAACCTGTCTCTGGAAAATCTTTCCAATGACTGTAAAACCTTTTAAAAACTATAATAAAGCTACAATAAATAATGTACTTAAGGTGCTATAAATAAACAGGATGTATGCAGGTGAATCTTTGATCATTTATATTCCTCTGTCATGGATTACCTGTAACTTCACGATTAATCTTAATTCTGCATTGAGAATTGACACTGTCAGTTTAAGCCAGTTAAATGGTGGAACAGAGAATCCTGTCTGTTTAGGAGAAGGCTGGCACAGACAGTGAGGAAGAGAAGGTGTAAAAGATGTGCAGTGGATAGCAGCTAACTGTGGCAATGACCTTGTAACACTGCAAGGCAGAGGCTGGAAGTGTCCTTCACTCCTCAGACACTGAAAATTCAGTCTCTGTGCTCTGCTCCTCAGAAGCCAGGGGTTCAAGGGGTGACAATTTTGGGACTTCTCTGAGTCTGTTCTGTTTGAGTGTGACTCTGTGACAATGAACAGGGGACTCCACTTCTCAGTGAAGAGCCTCCCTGGTCTGGGGCCAGCTGGGGAACACACAAACTGAGAACACAACAAACAAGGAACGTGCAGTCCCTGTCACCTTTCCTTTAGAAAAGGCTGATTTGACTCTAACAACTGGTGGAATCTTTGGGAGAATTTGGGGTGTTTTTGCAGTTGGACCAGGTAGGTCCATTGCTCTGAGTTATTCTTCAACTTTTGGCCCCTGCAATGTCCTCTCAGCTCATCTGTCTTTGTACAACTGCTTGAACTGTTGCCAACAATTAATGATAGCTAATAGGTCCCTGACTACTGAGAACACTCGAAGCCAGTAATTACAGCCTGTTCACACTCCTCTGCCCTGTAGGAGCAGAGCTGCTGCTGACTCTGCTGAGTAACATTTTATGACCCCTTTTAGAGACTTGGAAAGGCTGTGATTGAGTATCTGAGAAAACATTGATCCAGTATTTATAAAAAGGTATTTGGTAAGAGTGTGTAAAACCTGTTTTGTGTCTGTTTATACTCCTGCATGGTACGCAGGCTTACCAAGACTTTACAGTTTGATTTTTAAGAAAAATCTGGCATATCTAAGCTCCAACTCTTTTTCCCTCTCTGAATGCATCAAAACCTAGCAGGGGTGTCAAACTGCCTCACTGAAGGAGAGAAGAGGAAGCTCTGTTTATTTCACTGGGCTCTATATGTTCTGTCTCCTTTCTCAAGTCAGAAACATCTCAGTTTTACCTTTGCTGTCGTGGGTGCGCAGAATATAGCTCTTTATGTATGTGAAACACACAAAATAGAATTGTTTCCTAATTTCTCTTTTGGTTTGAAGCTCAGGGAACTTGGTGAAAAAAGAATTCACACACAAATTCTCCCTCTGTCCTTGGTTTTACACAACTTTCCTGTTTGCCCAGCACAACATCAGACAGTTTTCTCTCTGACTCCCCTTCTGGAACAAAGGTGAACACGATGAAGAGTCCAGGATGTGCTGACATTACCCCACTGCTGGTTTTCTTGCCTTTTCTCTGCCATCACTTATCCTCTCGGGAACTTTGGAACAGCATTGCCTAGCTTTATCCTCTGAACATTACACACTGCTTTCATTCTCAGTTGCACTATTATTAAATCCATAGTTTTAAGTACACTGTACAGATTATAAGATGTTGCCTTTGTTTTCCCTTTCTCCAGAGAGAGCTGTGTGAGTATGAGAAAAATACTGCCAATATACATTTATTTTACATAGGTACAGTCAGCCTAATGAAAGCGGTAGGTGTCCCTTTTCCAATTACCCAAACATGTTCTGCCACAGAGGGCTTTCCTTCCCAACAACAGACAGAGAATTAGGAGTCCTGAGGCTTTTGACAGCCTTTCTCTGCATGCTCTTTTCCCCCTCCGTGTAATTACATGCTCCAGCAGCCCCAGTTGCAGTGGCTGTGAAGGGAAGCTGTTTCCTTCAGGGTTATTTTCTCCTGCCTCTGGGTTCTAAAGAGAAGAGGCAAATGAACAAAACACCTTTTCCTCCTGAGGTACATCCCTGATTTCCACCTCCACGTTGCTCATAAACTCTGGTGCCCAACACTACGACAGATCTCAGAGAAAGCTAATTCTTTCTCACCTTATGCACAGGCAGTTTTTTAAACCCTGGGTACAAAATCTTCAGGAGACTACAGGCAGTGGTTCCTCCTCAGTAAGTGCTCTTGGAGAAGGAGAAAGTTCACAAAAGTCACTTCCAGTTAACCAGAAGAATTAACAAGTGACTCAAAGATATTCACTATAAAAAAGTGATCTGCACTGAGGATACATTCCTTGCTGCCTCACTGCACATATTTCATTCCCTTGATTTACAAATATAGAACTTGGGGTGATTCTGTGTACAGACTAGGCTGCTTCTGATTCAAGCAATTTTGGCAGATATACGCTGACTTGTAGAGATGTAAACTTCAGAGAGTGGTTCATAGGTGAAAAGGCTTTTAGAAGGTCAGGATGTTCTTGGAAATGTCTAGAAAAATAGAAAAAATTGGAAATAATTTTCCTGGAAGACTGAATGGAAAGGTGCCTCAAGATGAGCAGGCTGAGGATACTTCTCCTGTCCAGAGGGAAAAGCCATCCCCCCACATGACCCTATTTTTATCAAAGAGACAACTTCTATTAAGAAATCACTAACAAGTTAATTACCACTTGATCACCTCTGCTTTGCACTCACAGGAAGGATGACCAAAACTTGCTCTAGTCTGAATTATTCAAGTCCTCTAGAAGTAACAATTTATGTAGGAGTTCTGTATTTTTTTGTGGGATTGGGCACGCCTTAGGAAGCAGCTGTACATCCCAACTTGCAGCATCACCAAAGCAAAAATATCACCTTTCTCCAGAAGCCTGTCCTGGCTTAGAACAGGGGTCAGAACTGAGCCATTCTGAATCCATGCAGGGGAAGCCAGAATTCCACACATATAAATTACTTTTCTGCCTTCTGTCTAACTCTGCTGGGGCTCCTAAAGACCAGCTGGGACTTGGGGGACTGTGAGAACCCAGACTGAAGCCTTCTCCAAAATTCTGTGTTTCTCCATGGGTATCACAATGCCCACAAGCCAAAGCACAAACCAGCTGTTGTACACTGCTGAAAGACTTGGTTTGACCCTAGAAATGTGTCTCTGGAGGGAGGAAGAAAGAAAAGCGTCCTCTGGATTTATGATTTCTATTCCTTAAAGCAAAAGGAAGAAAAAAGTGAGTGATGAGTACCCCAAAATCCCCATCAGTGTAGCAAAATGAAGCATGAAATGGTGTTCAGAGATGAAATCCATCTCATGAAAGGCTTTTGATGGATGCGAATTAACTGCTTAAGTTAAAAAGGATAAAACTTTGGAAGTAGTTTCTATCACAGGACAGCTCAGTTTACCAGGTTAACCATGAAGTGTTTTCCTATTATTTTAAATTCTCTGAGGCTCTGGGTCACAACCAAGCAAGAATGAAATGCCTCATTACCAATTGATTTGTATCGAAGAACAGACATCACCAAACTCTTTGTTTTGCTGTCTAGAAGCCTAGTGACAAATCAGAAGTCTGCCTTTCCAAATCACCACGAGCTGAACTTTCTCTGCAAAATTCATATTTTTGCACTGGGTGGTTATTTTGAGATCATACTTTCCAAAATAGCTTTATCAACTTTCCTGCCCTCCACTCCTTTGCACACTTGTGTGGCTGAATAGGTGCCACAGAACCCATTAGCACCTAAAGTGTCGGGATTTTTCCCCTCACATTCCACATTTATCAAAATTCTTGGTTTTGCTAACACACTTCTACACCCAGCATATATTCTGGGGAAGCTGTTTCTTTCCTACTACTATTAATAACCTTTCTATGCTGCTTATTCTATAAATACCTGTGATATTATAAGTGTAAAAACTACTTTCTGAACCTGCCAATTTAGAGCTTTTAAAGTGCCTCCATAATTCCATGGAACTGAGTGTGACTCTGGTGCAGCGAGCAGAGAGTGAGGCAGTGGCTCCACAAGGGCAGCAACTGAAATCATCTTTACAACTTCAACTTATTTAAGCCAAAACCATCAAATTCAGCTTCAAAACACAGTTCCTTTAACAAGGACCTTTGATTAGTATTTCACAATTAATTTCAAGCATGTAATAAAACCTCAAGGAAGTAGAGTGGCACATCACCAAGCCCACAGAGAAGGCATAATGCAAATATTTGACACAGCTCTCCTCCCAGTCCTTTGCTAGATTTTTATAAATGCAACATGTAGGATTTTTCTATGGAACCTGTGAGAACAGACAGACAAGATGAATCACAAGTATTTTCCTGGGATATTAAAATGTGTGTATTTTTCTGAAACTCATTTAATAAATGATGTGAAAAACATCAGCTTGACTTGCTAAATGCAAATGAAAGTGGGTCTCAAGTTGTCTCTTATCTAACAGTTGCTTATTTCAATGATGTGCAAATGAGTAGTTCCCATATACAAAAATTATGGATTGGCAGAAAAACTTAATAAATCAGCCTACTCCAATAAGATGCCTAGGTAGTGTCATTTGTGATAAAACTGTTGATATGATTTACCCTTTTTAGTAAAGATTTTATGCTAATGAAATGGTAACTAAATTTGAGAAGTTTTGATCCTTACCACAAGCAGATCCCACTTTCTTGGTTGGAATCAAATTCATTCACTCAGTAATCCCAAAGTAAAGCAGCTGGAGAATCAATCCTATCAAGATATTTCAAAATCCCTTTCTAGTTTATTCCCATAATAAAGTCTATGCCCTACTCATTTTCAGAGGGAAAATATCTTCAATTATTAAAGAATTATTTACTTTGCAGCACAGATTCTAAGCAGGACTCCAGAATAATCTATAGAAGAAAATAGCTCAGGCCATGACAAGGTTTTGATCCTCTTGCATTGGCAGCAAGTCACTTTGTCTTTTCCTAGACTTGTCCAAATTCCCCTGTCAGTGAAGGCCATTGTGCTCTGCACTGGGACAATGCTCCACCTGCTCCCCATTTGTACAAATCAGGGATTGGTGCCTGGTAAAGCCAAATGTGTTCAGGACAGGATTGGCACACAGCTTGAACGTGGAAAACCACAATAGGATTTTTTTTTTTTCAATAAGAAATTGGGTAAGATTGAAGGACTCTTTTATTTTGCTTGAAAACCAAAATATCAGCACTTTCCAATAAGCAAGGCTTTTATCTGGACATTCTTTATTTCAGCCCAGGAGGAATATAAAATTCTCAATTTCAAGTTCCACAATGTAATCCTGTCTCCAATAAAATCCTCATTAGGGCAGTGTGGGTGCACAGCAGACACAGAAACACACATCTTCCCAGGCTGGCTGTTTGCCACAGCATCAGCCACTGCATGGTGAAGGATGTGTGACAGAGGGTCATCCAGAATCTCCCTCAATTTCTGTGCAGCGATTTTTCCACAGGGTTGATTGTGATCTCTTTCTTTGTTTCAGAAAGAAAACCCCTCTCTGAAATATTGCTTGCTGTGGGAGCTCATGTCACCTTGTCAATGCATTCATCACCATTATCATATTCTACTAAAAGATTGGCAAATTTGTTCAGCTGTGTAAGACAGATGTTGTGGCATTTGACAGATGATTTCAGCACTGAGATGAAGATTTTGCATGTGCTGGATACTCTGGCACTACATTATGCAGCATGAGAGTGAATTTTCTCATTGTTATCAGCCAAACAAGCCTTGAAAAGTGGGAATCATCAGGGAAGAATTATTCCTAAGGCCTGAAAACGGATTTTCCCAACACTGCGGTTTCAGTTCTAATTCCCTAATTATGATGTGGCTTTGGTCACTGATTGGTCACATTCCTGTTCTGATTGGCTGGAAATGGCTGTGAGGTGATGTCTTTCCCTCTCTCCTCTCCAGAGATGATGGTGTTTGGGGAGGATGTCTCCCAGATCACCAACTCATTTCCATAATGGGATTACAATGCCTAATGCAGCTAATGAGGAGAAAGGAGAGAAGCAGAACAGGGGAGAGAAAAGCTTTTAAAAGATTCCTGCTCACAAAGAGATTCCTTTCCACTGTTTCTTCTGTCTGAGACCTGAGAGAGAGACCTGGCTTTTAATTAACTAAAACAGTTTTTATGATTAAAATCTCAGCACTGGAGCCTCACATTCTGCAGGTTGATCCAATGTTTGGGGTGACTGACAGCTCTGAGACCTCAGAACTGCAGCTAAGAAGGGCAGGTTTTTTAAACCTCAATTACCCTGCACTGCATTCAGCACTGCTCCCCAGCCTCACTAGGGTTGTGTCATGGTGAATGCATCCAACATCAACTGCTGCACAGAAAATGTGATGAGTTGCATGGACAAAAGATGGCAAAAGGAGTGAAAAACTTCCCAGCAGTCCTGTGAGGAAAGCTGGTTTGATGGTTTCTGGAAATTTGATAATTACTCTGGTGTGAAAACCGGAATATCTGACAGTGAGAAATGACTGTCAGCTTCAGGAAGTTGAAATTTGGCATTCATAAGCTTTTCATGGCTTCACAAAAACTGCTGGAGTGGGGAGAGGCAAAACCTCCTCACGTTTTGGCTTTTGCTGAGAGAAATGAAGGTGCTAAGCAGTCCAGTTTGAGGTTGGACGATGGAGGGTGAACTCAGTTTTAGGACACCAGCTTTGGGGAAAATCAGAAGTATGTGAAAGAAAAGTCCATTTGGCTGAGCCACCTCATCACAGAAACAACTTTTCTTAATGATACCTTATTCATTATTACAATTTCATGATTAGAAACATCATTATTTTTTTACTGAAAAGCAACATTTAGAGTCAGGATGTAATTGGAGGCAGGCAGCACCTATAATATCTTCTCTTTGACATGATTTTTAATAGAAGGTTGTCACACTGATGCCAAATGTTCAGCCTGCTTGTTTGTACCTTGCATTTTCCAATGCAGGGTGCTCTGGCTTAAGTGATTCTTCAATTATTTTCAAGACAGAGTGTTTTGTTTTGTTTGGTGTTTTCAGTGTTCCAGTAATTAACAAACATTTGGCAGAACGTTTGTCTTAATTGCACAATGAAAGCCCCTCACAATGGTAATTACTCTAGAAAAGTCCCATAAAAAAAAATCTACTTGGCTTGTGAAAAAGCATTTTCCAATTAAAAAATTGATGCAAAAAAAAAGGATAAAGAAAGCCCCATGTCCGTATCAGAAAACTTCTGTGTGTGCACAACCAACACTGTCAAAGCACACAAATAAAAAGTGATCATGGGAAATTGTGGGTAGAAGATCACAATCTGAGTCATAATTTGGGTTTAAAAGGCCTTTATGGGATGTTCCCAAATCACAGCTTTGTAGCCAGGAAATGAGCATGCAGATGGAGAAAATATGAAAACTTGTCACAAACTACATTCCAAAAATGTGACATTACCTCAAAACTATCTGGAAGTTAAAAATTACCCCCAAAATTTTTTGCTGCTTTAAGGAGTGAAGCCTATCACAGAGTCACTCAGCCCAGAAGCCTGACCTGTACTGGGGAGCCCCTGTGCCCTCCCTTAACTTGGTGAAATTTTTATCAGGGGAAATGCTAGGGTCGAACAGATAAAATAAAATAATCTGTCCTGTTTACAGAAGAGTTAAGTTTTTTAAAATAGATTAAGTCCAAGTCCATCAGGCATGTGGCCTTCATATTTTCAGGGAAAATTTCTTGAGGTGCTGGAAAACCTCATTATTGATTAGGTAGCTGCAAGGACTGTAACCTAAGCTGTGCTAAAAGTATTTTCCAGAATGATGTTTTTAATGATTAGATGTGATTTCAAAACCATTATTTAACAGAATTTGTACACAGATCTATAATACAATCGTACCTGATTATGATAATACCTAACTACAGGTTATCAAGTGTCAGGAACTGTGATTAAGATGTTTGACACACAGAACTGAAGGCTCATAACAGACTTCATCTGTGGTACACCTGTTTATCAAGTCAATTTTCCACTTTCAGAAGGCACTGTGCATTACGTACTGAGGCTGTGTACAGAGGGCGGAGATGGGATGATCAAACTGCATTTTGAGCATGAATTATATATGTGAGTAATTGATTCAAAGTCTTTCACTCCTGTCATTTTAGCTGAAAGCCTCAGAAAGCTTCTGCCGAAGTTTTCTTTCTGTTGGCTCGAAGGAGTTACCCAGGAATTTTCTCTGGGAGGGGGAGAGGTGCAGGCACTGAGCACTCACAGCTTCCGGCATCCTGTGCAAAATGTACCTGCAAATTGTTGCCTCCTGACTGTGCAATGCACTGGTAGAACTCAACTGAGGGGCCATCAAAATTCATGGAACAATTAATTCTGTTAAATTCAGTGCACTACAGATCAGACTGACAAGGTAGTTAAAACCCCACTGAAATTCGTAGGGCTAACAGCTACAATTTTGCATTTTTTGATAATTTAAAAAATGAAAGTATTGACCTGCTTGCCATGATTTTACTTCAATATCTGGTTTTAGCAACACAACGGTAATTACATTTTCTCTTTCTCCCAGAGACTGAATTTTTCTATTAAATAGTCCAAATTAACAGGTTATTCTGCATGCTCTGCCTTAACTAGCCAAGATTCAGTTCTTTTGAATGTCATGTAAACAACATAATTGCCAAATCCAATATCCAAGCCCTACTAAATTTTATTATTATGTATTCTTGCATTAGGGCATTGTTCATGTGCTTCCAGCCACTAAGTACACACAAAATCACAGAGTTTCATACATGTACCTGGAGGTTAATTGGTTAAAGAGGCTGGTTATAGGCACAAATAAAGGAAATGTTTGCCTGGGTCACACTGTGTTTGTATTGAGCTGAGACACACAACCCTCAGCAAAAATCAGAGACTCTGAAAGAGTAAGAGAGAAGAAATAACCTAAAATCACTCCATACAGGTTAGACCTCAGCTGTACTAGGAAAAGCCCAGGAAACAGCATCCTCAGGGATATTGGGAAACCAGCAGCAAACGTGAAAACGGCCAAGAAATAGAAGGGATGCTGGATACTGGGAATCTGCACAGCAGCCTCCTGCCAACAGCTGCAATAGAAACACCAAATTCACAGCAAATCCCACTTACAGCAGGATGCAGCCCAGAGTGCCACAGTCTGTGAGGCACAAGAAGATGAAGTTTGCAATCATGTTGATTTATTCAGTTTGGGAGTTGCAGTGGAAGGGGAAACTGCATCAGATACTGTCATTTTAATGTGTTTTTTTTTTCTTCTCTATAATGAACTATTAGAATTTGTCTTTTAAATAGACCTACTCTTATCAAGTGAGCACATCTGCGTTGGCTTGCAGTTGATTGCTGGTCCTTTATTAGTTCTTTCATTGTAAAGTTCTGTTCTTCACAAGCTAATCCCCAGGATGACAATATTCCAGGAGTAATGTCTATTCGGTGAGTGTGGATGTTGACTCGTACTCTCCTCATGAGCCCTACTTTCAGCATTTGAGGGCCTTAATGATCCATATGGTGCTGTAAAGTAGGAGGCAGTAGGATAAAATACCCTATTTTCCCCAATAACTTTGCCTGAAAAGAAAACTGATTTCCAAGGGAGACAGGTGAGGAAAATGGGTAAATGATTTTAAAAGTGTTTGTCACATTGTTGAGAAACAGCAGCTATCACAAACCCAGCTTTGGGCCACAGAGCTGTAGTTAAAATTTGTTTATGTTCCTAGCAGACCTCAAAACTAGCTGCAAGAGACAACAACCTATTTCAGTGTGCAGAAATCACAATTACAGCCCCATCCAGCAATAATGACGAGTTCTCCTGCCTCTGTTCCACACCTCACGACTACTCAGAGCCTTCACCAAACTCCAAACCAAGAACTATTCACACATTAGCTCTTGCATTATTTTTCAGGCATAACTCACACTTCTGAAGGAGACGGATGTAAAATTTCAGCACCTCAAGCTATGAAAGCAAAGCATTTCAATATTAGAGGAAAATATCCCCAGAACACAGGCTGTAAATCGATATTTTGTGGTGGAAGTTAACACCTGCCCACGTTCCATACCCAGACATTTGTTCTGCTCTGTGACACACACACTATCATCTAAACAGCAGTACTGACTGTTCCTCTCCTGCTTTGTAACTCTTGCATCCCTGCAACCACTGATCCCATCTCTGTGCAAGAAAATTCTGCCAGATCCCTTTTGTTGCTTCTATCCTGCTGTATTTACAACCTGGCTGTGAATAGTGCATGGAATCCGCCTGGAAGGGTCAAAGTCTGCTGCTATCAGTGATCAAGCTTGCAACAACTTCGGTGGGTCAGGCTTTCAGAGAGGAAACCCAAAATATTTGATGGCACCCTCAGACTGGGAGTACTTCTCCCCAGCCCATGACGGGGCAGAACTCAGATTTCAAACAAGTTCAACACTTCAGCTGAAATGGAGCATGGAACAACAAACCAGAGTGAACCTTTCACCACAAAGTCAGAAACAAAACAAAGTCTGGCTGATTTCTGAAGATTAAAATGAAAGTAGGTTAGATTGATTTAAGTATCTCGGCATGATGGCTTTTCAGAAACATCAAATTCTTGAAAAGCTGACAGAGGATAGGAATAAAACACAATTCTACAGCTCTTTTAGCTGTTGTAAGCATGTCCTGAAGTATAGTTTTCTTTAAAAAACTTTTTTAATATTTATAGAGATGTGTATTCAGCACTGTAATCCCTTCCTAGACCATCAGCAAATTATTCATACTTAAAAGCCTTGCAGCTTTTTCATGGCTGATTTTTTTTTTTTTTTATTTTTTTCTGTGACAGAAGGAATTAATCATGGCTCTAATGGCTCTCTGGCAAGTGCTACTTAAAAGCAACAAATGCATTTGAAAAAATCCTTAGGTTTGCCTGTCCTGTTTAGAGTTAAAAAAAATAAAAAGGAGCAAAAAAAAAGCTTTTGTATCCTAAAGTGTTTGGGAGCTGGAAAACAAAAACATGTGGGGAAAAAAGGGAACTCAACGATCCCTAACCAAAAATTCCCAGCAAGTTGTTCTGTGTCATTAGGACTGTCAAGTTCTGCTGCAGGGACAGAAAAGTTGCCTAGTTGGGGTCTCAAAACAGGGTGAAATTTGTCCCTACCTAAATCCCAGCAATATTTGCCTTTCCAGTTCTTCAACTTCTGTAAAACAGGACTGATGATATGTTCTGTAAAAGATGTGCTGATGAAAATCTCTGTATGAGGGGAAAACTTCAGTGGTTTGGCTTGTGCTTTACAGTGTTTGTTGGTATTGCAAAAAAAAAAAAATCGATTTTCATGTGCTTTTCTTGTAACTCTATACCTAAGCTCCTTCAGTATTCACCAGCAGTAAAAAAGGCAGAAGTCTTTAAATAAAGCTCCTCTTCTTAAAGTCTTGTTCTGATGCTCCTAAATAATTCTATTGCAATAAAAGGAATATGAGGTACCAGATTTTAATATGGTTCTTAGAAGCCTTTACACTAACATGCCACATGAGGGAAGTGTAGATACTCTAGACTTCTCCCTCTGAAAATAAGCACCCAATTTTATTTTTATCTTGTTAATGGATTATGAATGACACATAATTATTTTCCCTCTGAAAATCATGTTAATTTTCAAGAGAAAAGGCCCAGCGATAGAATTAGCTATTGAAATGTGATAATGTAACACTGTTTATTGGTAAAACAGAACAAGATTCCCTAATCCTCTGTAAATCATTTCCATCAATCCAATCCTAGGTGACACTGCTGTATTAATGGGGATGTGCTCTGTCCTCCAGGCACAGGGGAACATTGAGGTTTCTGCGTGGGCAACTTGAATCCCAGTGGTTCACAAATGAGACGTTTTGGATGAAGCCTTCAGCTTGAGACTGACTTCAGGAGTGTGACAACCATCTCCCAAAAGGATTTTTTGTTTCTTATGATCTGGACCTGCCACTGAAAGACTCTGGCTCAGGAGAGCACTGATGTGCAAATCATGATTCAGTCTTCCTGCACTGCAAATCCACACACAACAGGTAATAATAATAATAATAATAATAATAATAATGATCGTAATCTTCATCATCATCTATATGTAAATCCTCCTGTACTTCTGGATGTTCGAATTTCTGGTATTTGAGCACAATGACCTGTCCAGCCCCTCACCAGAAGATTATGATAGGAAGGTTTTAATGTCCTATCTTCAGTTTCCCTTGTTCATTGCCACCTTGGTGCTGTGGAAATCTCCACTGATCTTCATTTAATGTTTTGGATAATGCTTTGAAGATACATTTTGGAAACTATTCCTTACAAATGATTACACGCAGTAACATTTCACAATAGCACAAATAGTTAGAAAACTAATTTCCTGTGAAGTACAGTATGTTTTCTTTATTAATAATGGTGCTCCAAGTTGTATATATTACAATTCTTTCTTAAGTCATAATTCAGGCTAGTGTTCTGTTTCTTTATTTTTAGATTTCAATAAACTTGACATTATTGAAGAGGATTCATAAATTTTACTGAAATTCAATTACTGTAACAATTGGTTCTTGCACAGTGTCCTGGCTGAGCCACTGGTAGAAGTATGAGGATTATATATTCTCACCTCATTTCACAGGCAATAATGAAAGAGGATGAGACTAAATTCCTCCTATCTAGGTCTTTATTTAAAAACATAGCTAGGGCTTGTGAAGATTTTCTTTTCACTTGAAGTTGTTTCTCTGCTTTCAGAACAACGAGAACAATTAAAAATGTTGATTGTTTAATTAAGAAAACAAATCTAGAAGGCAATTTCTTCCTATAGGAATTTCAGCTTATTTTAAAAAAAACTTGAAAAAAGTAAAATCATGAGTAGATGCTTCAACATATAATTTTCCACCTTTCAGAGGTAGGAAACATCTTTAAAAAATAATAATTGCTTTGTGCTAAATCTAAAAATTAACATCCTCCAACCCCTTTTCCTTTGCTCCCCTGAGGCCCAAGCAGGACACTGAGGGCAGGATGAGCCTCCTCACTGCAGTGGGATTCCCTGATGTCCTGGTTTAGGGTAAATTTGGGAGGAAACCTTTGAATGGACTCCCTCTGGGAAGAAAACCCAAATGGCCCCTCCCCAAGTTTGTCCAGGGGAAAAAATCTCCTTAGAGAAACATGGAAAAAAACCCAGTTTATTCCATGTGGGCAAGTGGGCAAGCATAAAAATTGAATAACGTGAAACGATGAAACCTCTCACTGTCCTCAAGAGAGATGGCAAATTGAGAAAGTCCTTGTCATGGGTTGTAGCTCAGCTCTCCCAGTCACCCATCAGTCCTCCACTGCTGGCAAATGCCAAAGCTCAGCCCTGGTGGGCAGCAGGTGGAAGATCCTGGTGCCTCTCTGTGTTTTTCCACCCAAAAGAGGTGTAAACTGTTCCAAGAAAAAGGGAAAAAAACCAATCTAGGGAACTTCTCTGCCTCAGCTAGCTAAACTAACTAAAAGCAAAGGAGATCTCTGTCCTGCTGTCTGTCCATGCCTCAGACGGACACAGACCAGGAGAGGAATGTGGAGGAGTGAGAGCAGCTCCTGCAGACAAACCCCACACTTCTTCTCCCCTCTTTGCTCTCAGAACCTGTCTGAAGGTGTAGAACTCCATACCCAGCATAAACAGAGCAGACAACTGGGGATAAAAGCATCACCAAGTCACCCCAGGACACCTGAAAAGGACCAATTTGTCTCCAAATTTGGGAATCAGTCATTGGATCACCCCCAGGCTGGAATGGTCACTCAATGAACATGAGCTGAATGAGGGTGAGGTTTTGACCTTGGCAAGAGCATCAACACCCAACTTCATTAACACCCAACCCAGAGCAGTGAGAGCCTGGGGACAGTGACAGAACAGGGCCCTGGCTCCTGAACTACTCACAGCTTCTCTTACTTCTCCTTTGATAACTCGTCCCTCGTTCATTTGCTCAGAGCAGATAATTATAATCATGAACATGATAGTTCAGTCTAGGAGGATTATTTCAAAGGAAACTGTTACTCAGTACACAGAAAAACATGCCCCAAGCATATCAGGAACAAGGAAACAAGTAAAAAAATAATAAAATAAAATCTCATTACAGTTCATCCCTCGGTATAGAAAATTCAGGCTATTATAACGTAACGATAGAGAACAGCAGCTAAATTTGCTGATTATGACCCATTTTGTCAAGGAAGAATGACAGTCTCAGCTTTTTATCAGAAATAAATGTGGACATCCTTAAGAAAACTAAAATCTGAACCAAAATCTTTTGGGATTATTTTACACTGAACTTCATCTTTACTTATTCTTACCATACAGACTAAATAAAAATCAAACAAAACTCTAAGATTACTAAGTGAGAGACTATTGCCTCCTCTGAGCTATTGAATTAAATATTAATTTACTATTCTTATTTTTGACATTAGATTTCATTTTCCAGGACATGTAGGTCAGAGGACGATTGTATTAATCTGTCTGTCCCCGAATGATAACTTCCCATTATAATCACAGGGCACAATAGAGCTCAGGATAAAAAAAAAAAAAATCATTGTATGTATTATTAGGCCACACAATATCATATTTTTTTTAGAAGAACTTAAAATCTATGAGACACTCTGTGGTACCAAAACTTGAAGGGAAGTTCATCTTTAACAACACATCTGTGTGAGACATCATTTTCTGTTTTATTAAATAACATCTATTAACTTAGCTTTATTTTATTTGATATGGCAAAGAATGTCTGACCTTTCAAAGCTTTTCATTTGCTGCAGTTTAAGAGAAACATTAGAAATGCCATAAGATACTGCTGCACGGGCAACACCAAGGATTCAAAGAAATTAACCTTGGATGTGAATACAAAAGACAACTCCAAATGTCCCCTCTCCTTGCCATGGTATTCGTTTCCTATCAGCAAGCTGACATTCAGAACCTTCAAGAAATATGACTGCCCTTTCAGACTTCAAATTCGGATTTATTTCCTTCCCATGCGATGTTTATTTGACCCTGTATTAATGTCAGGCACAAAAAATCATGTTGTGATGAAAATGAAATATGTTGTTTGACTTTTTGATTCACATATACAGCACAAATGTCATTAGAAGGAAATGATACTCCGGGTCTGCTGATTTTCCACAGCTGTTCTAAATATTCTGGGAGTCCTTTGGAATCTAAAGTTTAGTAGCTATACCAGTTTGGAGGAGATACTTAGGGAGGTAAATCCTAATAAACTACAACAATATACATAATAATCAATTAATTTCCTTCAAGGGTCTCATATATTATAGGACAGAATGTTAAATCCCTGCTGGGAAAGATCCCGCCAGACTTACAGAGGGGCTCAAGTGTGACCCATTCTGGACTCTTTGCTGGAATTCCTAGAGATTTTTGATCCAATTTATTATAAGAATTCCAGCTTCAGATATTTATTGCTCTAAATGCTCTGCTGTTATTGGAGCTGGATTTTTCACATCCCACCAACCCAGGGAGAAGTATTTCAGCGAAAATATTTATTGCAAGCATCACCTTGACTCAGAAGGCTTTCAGTTATTCACTCTGGTTTTCATTTATTATTGCTTAATAATTTATGCTACAACATTCCTTTGGCATTTTTCAGTATATTAATGTTCTCATCCCGAATATATGTAGTGAAATTTCTGTTAAGGCTACCACATTGTCACGTAATTGTTAACCACCAGCAACTAAATTCGGATAGAATAAATAAAAATACAATTTTCACAATTGCCATGGAGGAAAAAAGCCTCCTAGAAACTAGATTAACTGTTGAATTTGCCAATTTCATCACTGGGGGAAAAAAATGCTATTCCAGCATTCCTGCAAATTAATATATCCTACTCTACATTTAGATGGCTGGAGCATAATATTCCAGCTCATTTGGAATTTGTAATTCCTCTATGAATGACAATATATTGGATTTTTTTCTGCATGTAACCTGAATTTTGAACAGTTTTAAATGCAGGATGCACCACTTTAAAATAATTACTTGCTTCTGCAGCTGTTGGTTTGTCAGCTGATTCTTATTCCCCTCTTTGCCAGGTATTTCCGCTGCCCAAATTACAAAAACTTCCACAGAAAGCTTTTGAGATGCACAGAACAAGAGCTATTAATTGAAATCTCCTATTTTGGTACTATTTAATGGTTAATTTACAAGTGCAAGCTGATGTGAATTGCACATGTTTAAAACCTGTTACTTATTACACTCTGCAGTGCAGGCAGGGCTCAGAAAATGTTGAGCGAACCATTCTTTCCTTTCTTGAAATTAACAATTCCAATATTTAATTAAATTAAAAGAAATCATTATGAAAAAAACATTTTTAAAAAAGTAGTATAACTGCTATTTTAATGCCAAAGTTTGCATCAAAATCAACAGCAAATGACACAAGTCATTTGTTCTGATGCTGGAAGGGCACCAGGACTTCTCTAAGCACTTGGTGCTCTACTCAGAGTTTTATTCAAGCCATGCATCAGCTGCAGTTCTGTGTTCTGTGGCTCATCCATGATTCCTCCCAGCAAACACATCAGTTATTTATGGGTGTGTGCATGGCACACACAGGCTCCTGCTGACACCTGACAACAAAACCCAGCAGAGGAGACACCTGGCCGGGAGCTCGAGCACGGCTCAGACCTCAGCAAATCTGTGCAGTGCAGCTTCTCCAAACCTCAGCTCATCCCTTATTCCTGCGTGGCACTTCAAAGTTCTGAATTTTGGAGTTAAATAGGCCTCCCTTGGTCTTCCTCTGCCTTCACAGCACACCAAATATTAGTTCAGGCTGCTGTGCGTTGCACACGATACCATGCGAAAAACGCAAAGGGCAGAGGAAGCACAGAGCTGAGATCTGCCTCCCTGTCTGACAAAACCAGCAACTCCATCCTGCCCGTTTATTTCAGCTGAGCCTCACCTTTCCACTGCTCCTGAGACAGGGGAGAAAACTCAGAATTGTCCACCAAACTCAGGGCCAATACCTGCTTCAAATGTCCCCAAGCAGTTGGGAGCTGCTCCATTTCGTATCCACAAAGGTCCATGGTAGAACACTGCACTCTGGATTTTGGCCTCTCACCTAAGATCCTCACCTTACTGTAGTTTCTTTAGCTAATCCCAGGATGTAGAAACAACATCTATGCAAAAAACATGTTCCTGAGACTAAGAGCTCACTCAAATGGAAACCTCCAGGAATGTTGTAGGAAAGTGATGAAGATTTTGGGTTGCTTCAGTCCTGAGTTCTTAGTGCTGCTCTCTTCATCTTCAGGCGTTCTGATTTACAACTAATAATTACTCCATCATTAATTTAGAACTGAGAGAATAAAGAAAAGGTAATTAAAAAAATCTCTGGAGAAGAATAAAATAAAGAGACAGAGTGACGTTAACTGAGTGGGAGGCAGAGATACTGAGCTACTGCAAATTAATATATCCTGAGCAACTGTCTGCTCTCTCTTCCTGGTCTGCAGTTAATAGACAGTTAATCTTCCACGTAGCAAGTTCATTTTCCTTCTGCAATGAACAATTCAGTTTGTTTATAGCAAATTCTCCAGCCAATCTTTTCTTCTATCCTTTTTATAAAACAACTCCAACTTTGGTGATTTTCAAGCCTTGTGTTCACAGATAAAACACTACAGAAGGCTGCACCAGGGCTATGACAACTGCAGAAAACTTTCAAACAGCTTCAAAATATATCCAGATTTTGATACAAACAAAATTCACCTTAAAATTTTTGGTACACAACTTCAGCATGGCTATCTAAAATATTATGCTGACAAACTTCAGTTAAAGTGGGTCCAAAATGACAAAATCTTCAGGCATTGCTCCAAAAGGTTGGATGAAATAGAAAGTACTGCAGGAAAAAAACCCCAATCAACCAGCAGATAAAGGAACCTGACACTGCAAATATGTTATTTCTCATTGTTAGCCACCTTTTCCCTGAAAGATAAGTTCAAAATGAGATGTATAATAGAAGACTAACAGATAAATTATTAAAATGGGTATCTTTGAAAGAAGGGAACTTCTAACCTTAAGAGCTTCATGATCAATTAGAATGGCTTGAGGATTTAAGAACAATGACATCAATTTAACTATAAATACAGAAAGAAAGCCCCTTTACTTACAGAGATGCTTACAAAATTACTCTTTGAGTCACTAACTGCTCAGTAGTGTAATGTTTATTTAAGGAAAAGGACAATGATCGTGTAGTGAGAGAAATACAAAGAACTAACAGGATGGGATATCATCATCAACCACAGCATTCTTGGATAATTCTTAAAACACAGGAAATCATTCACTGGAGCCAAATTAGGCCCAGCCTGCTGTTCAGCTGGGGCAAAGCCTGGGGCCAGTCCTGGCTTTGGAGTGTTGGGCAGAGCAGCCTTCAGGAGGAGAAGGTAACTCACAGGGAAACGAGCAACAACAAATGGAAAAAAAGCCCAGCTCTGCATCAGACAGCTCTGGACAGGGGAAATTCTTGCACAAGACAGGGTTCTTACAGCAGAACTGAGTCCTCCCATCCAAACTAATCTTTCCTTGGCACTTCTGCCCTATTAGAGCTGGCATTTCACCTTGGGCAGGAGCAGTGCCATGGTAACAGATGGGAGCAGCACAGCCATGCAAAGTCTGAGCATCAACTGCTTGCTGGAGACAGGATCCCCAGCCAGCACTGTCAAACACTGAGACTCAGAATCTCCCTGTGATGGAGCAGAAAGAGCCTCCAGCCACGAGCCACTTGGGCAGAGTGTGACTGCAGTGACTCAGATTAAGTCACACAGAGGCATTACTGATGAAGGGAGCCCAGTGCCTTGCCTCAGTTCCCACTGTGAAAAATTTCATCAAATAAACTCAGCACTACATTGCAGAGAGAGAAAGGCATTTTCTTGTTCTTGGAAAAGGAGAGAAGAATTTCAATGGGACAAAAGCCTTAAACCCTCTGCCCCCCATTACTGCTTCATCTTTGCCCTCACCCTGCACCCCCTCAGAAAGAACCCAGCAAAAACCACACAAAAAGCCAAGTAAATGTAATTAAATGAATGGACACACGAATGGGACAAAACTTTCTAGACTAGTGGAATAAAGAAACAAAGGGACACAAAATATCAAAAATAAAATGGATTTTAAACTTTTTTTTTTGCTACCAGAGCTATACTGAATTAGATCCAACTCAATCTTACAGGTGGATGAGAAATTCCCCAGTGTCACACATAATCTGGCGCAATTTATCTATGAAAGGTAAATGCACATCCTTGTAGTGTATTAATAATTATTAACAAGTTCTTAATAGCCCAGATGTTTTTAAATTATTTCTGCAGAAGAACAGTGACAAACCAATACTCCTGGCAGGTTTTGCACTCTGGTTTTGTGTGGAAGAGCTTGAGAGCAGTTTTAAAGAGGAAGAAACTGAGGAGCAGTTTTAAAGAGGAAGAAGCTGAGGAACAGTTTCTAACCAACCAACATTGGCAGGTTTGGAAAGCAAAGCTGTTCCTTTGAGCTGCTGAGGAGCACTCAGGCTCCCAAACTGCACAGCCTCATCTTTTCATTGATAAGGATTTGGCTTTTAGAACCAACAAGAGTTAAAACATCCAGGCAGCTTTTATGGGAGTGATTTTCCTACAGCCTCTCGCAGGAAAGCAGCCAGCAAACACACTTTTTATCCACTGCAGTCCCATGGAAGTTGCTGCCTGTTTTTGTGCATAAGCTGGAGAATGTGATATCTTTACAGAATTAGGGCCTTGGTTTGCACATCATCTTCCCAAATGCCAGTGGGAATCATGCAGTCCTTGACAGGGTGATGACTGAATAATTTCTACTCTACTTATTGCTTAGGCAACACATTTCAAAAGATAACCTTATTGGACAACCTGACAACATATTTTTATCATAAAATGCAAAACTAAGTTTAGGTGAAACTTTGATTCATTTTTTAACCAAAACCTGCAACAGTCTTTTAGCTTTCCATCAAGAGTTATTTTGACCAGAAGAATCCCCTCTCTCCTCAAAATGCATAACATGGAATTATTTTGATTCCACATCTTTAAATCATAACACTAATTCACCCTTTGCAAAATGTATTTCCATATGACTTCTATATTATTTAGATTTTAAGTCATCATTTAGGAAACCCATATTTCATTTGATCTTTTTTCACATTGGGTTTAGATCAAAAAATCCAATTATTTTGCCAAGTAACTCAATCATAAAATGATTTGGAAGGGACCTTGAAGAACATCTAGTTCCAACTCCCCTAGCACCAACAGGGAAACAGAATTGCTACAAAAAGTGCAAGCAAGAATCTATAATTTTACTGGAAAGAAAAGATAAAAAGGGAGTGAAGAGAACTGATCACCAGGAAAGTAATCAAAAGTCAAAACATCAGCAAAGATCATCACATGACAAAACACCTATGAAGACAGCCAGCAGGATGAACAGATAAACTTTGAGAAGCAGCAGTGGTGGTGTGAACAACACCCTTGACCTCAACCCTGGAGATACCAGATTAACTATGCCTTGACCATCCATTTTCCAGTCAGGCTTAACAATTTGGGGATAAAATCTGATGTAAAATGTACTGGGAAAACCCCTCAAAGTTCACTAATAATTGTACCTGACACCAGGGGCTTTAGGTGACCCAAACACCCATCCACATTCTTCATGTCACACTTCTCACTGCCACCAAAGCAGCTTTTGTTTATGATTTGCTTCTCCATGAAAGAAAAATACATGGAGCTAATCCAAACTGACCAAAGGATGGACAGAAGAAAGGACTTTGAGTAGTTTGCAGTCACAGTGAAGACGTTTCTGGAACAATATAAATAAGGCTGAAGGAACAATATAAATAACAGCCAAAGGTGCTCCTGGACTTCTCAGCAATCCTGGGCTTGAATTCCTTACATCCATCCCTAATCAGTAACTGGTACAGTCTTCTGAGCAAGGAGCTGATACCTGATCCAGGCTGCTGAGAACTCTGTGCCCACCTTGGAAAAGCTGTACCAAGAGAAAGCAGATTTAACTCTCCCTTTCCTGGGAGTCCCTCCTCAGGAAGGAAAACGCCTTCCCCAGACAGAGGCTCTCCCCACAGTTTGATGAGGAGATCTTACCCTGTGTGCTGGGAGATTTGTCACTGGCAGCAGTGCAGGGGAAGTGGTGATGGAACCATCTGTCCCTGAGAAACACAAAGCTCCCAGGTTTACCAAAACCTGCAGGTAAAAGCAAATGCAGCCTTTTCCCAACACAAACACGCTGTTTTATTTATTTTCATTCCACTTACACAAACACGGCAAATCCAGTGAAACACAAATGGCTCCCAACTATATACCTGCAGTTCATGTTTATACCCATTTTCCTGGATTTTTTTTTTCCAGTTTTAGCTCACTATTCCTCCACTCACTGGTCACAAACTGATGCAGCAGAGCACTAAATCAGAGCCAAAAGTTTAATTTGAAATTCCATGTTGAGCCAGCTTTAAAAGAGCATGCTTCATCACTCAGGGCACGGAAGATAACAAAGTCCATTCACCTATTCCCCTTCCCATCCCTTGAGTTATCTTTAGCAGCCTGTGAGTCAGAGGTGTAACTGCAGCTCCTGCTGACGTACCCAGATGAGCTTTCAGCAGCCTTTGATGTGCCCATGTGGGATGCAGCAGCACGTTTGGACAGCACTTCCTCCTGTCTAGGAAGGAAAGGGTTAAATCTGAAATTCTCCTGACATAAAAGGGATATTGAGATGAAAGAATAATCAATCTTTCATAAATAATATACATGGGTGGATACATTATATATTCAAAGCTACAGTCAAATGGTTGGGGAGAATGATAATTTATTCTGTTGAATTTCTTCGGAATGAATCCTGGAACAGATCAAACAAAAAAGTTATAAAATAGGAATTACAGGTAATGAAGGGCTCCTTGTTGCACAGGCGATCTTCTAGCTCTTATACATAATTAAAATATATGAGGTCAGGGATGAGCTTAAAGGTGATTATGTCAGGAATCATTTTGTTATTCTTTTATTAAACAATACTAGACCTATATTTATTTTACCAAGACATATATATACAATATGAAATGACTAGGATTGAAATGCATATTTTAAATTAACGTGTTTTGATTAAACACAGAAGAAGCAGAGAACTTCAATATTTGTGCCTTGTATCTGTAGCAGGCTTGCTCTAGATATCTAAATTATTTGTTTTATTGCAAATTCATCCCAGGAAGCAACATTTCCAAGGGGAATCTTTGGGGGATACCATCAAGTTTCCCTCTTTTGCAAACTTCTTCAGCCATTATGTCTTGGTGTGCTGAGAACCTGATGAAGCAATGGCTGGTTGGCTCAATAACCCTCATTACACTACCAACATCTTCCAACATTTGTATAATTTTGCCATGGATATTTTTATTATTGGACTCTCTGTTTAGAACACTTGATGCATGATAACAATGGTGTGGTCTATGTCTGCACCACAAACCCACACACACATCTCTGGCATTATATATAAAATACAGTTGGAGCTGCAGGCAGGCTCAAGGGATGGTGAATAATTGTGTGTTACTCAGCCAAAATGAAAGCCTGGGTTTATACGTGTTTTTTAGGACACCTGTTCATCTCCTTAAGTTATAATTAATAAACAGATGAGAAGTTTTGAAATCTGACTGAAGTTTTGAAACCTGACAGAGGCAAGCAACTGCTGACAGCATAAACCTGATTTCCATGTGACAACAAAAGACCCAAAAATGAAGGCAACACTGGAAGAAACTTCTTTTAAAAAATTCTACTTTTTTATTTTTTTTTGGAAACAGTAAAAAAAAGTCTTGATAAAAGTAGCATCTACGAAAGACAGTAGGACTGAAGCTAGGGAGGGTGGATGATAGGAGGGACAAAAGAGACAGGGAGAACCTGAGTTCACATCCTCTCATGAGCAGCAACTGTCAGGCAGGAGCAGTGATTACTGTGCCCCAGTTCTGCAGACAGAGGCAGAAAGGCTGACAATCCTCATCTGGTGGCAGATGTTCAATGGCTTTTGAGAGAACAGAACTGTGATGATTTGTCCCATTCAATTTTGAAGAGAAAACAAAAGGAAGAAAAAAGTTTCTAATATGCCTCCTCTTATGCTTTCAACCTAGATTATAGTCTCTTCAAAGGCTGGTGCACACTCAGCTTCCCAAATAGTTTTAAAGGAAATATATAAACTGAATTTTTAAGATTTTTCTGCTTCAGTGTGACAGACTGTCAGAAAATTAAAGTAACAAATTCAAGAAGGGTTTAGTCTTTGTTTTCTGGTTCTTTTCTTCTTGGCATTCACTCAGAAAAGCATAAACAATTCTCTTTGTACTGGCCACATAAGGATTTCTTTTTTTTCTGAGGGAGAAGAAAAAGCAACATCCGGGGAGATAAGGAGCAGTTGGATCCTTTTCCAGCATGAAAAAAATTGATTTGAGAAAGAGAATCTGTGAGATAGTACCCACCTTTCCTGAATTTAATTGAATTCGATTTCACCTACAAAAAAATTTATTCTCCAATGCAAATTTAAGGAAGGACCTGTCTCCGTTTCAGATCTGGGTCATGTTTTTTTGAGTCACCTGTTTCTATGTGAACAAAGAGAAGGAAAGGGAGCACAGGTGGCTGCACCTTTGGAGGCTTTAAATTATTCCTGAAGTTTTGGGTGCTTCTGGAGTTCTGATAGGAAAGTATTGACTGTCAGCATCCCTTCAGAGGAGCAGCCCGGGAGCAGAGGAGTGGAGGGGTGGAGTGAGGCAGAGCAAATGCTGCCACTGGTTCCTAACTACAACAGGCTTATGGAAAACAGATTCTACAGGATTCAACTGCCTTTAATGTAAAAGTTACGAGAAAATTGCAAGTTGTTAAAGGTGCGTTCAAAGATCTGAGGAATCGATATTTTGCCTCTTAATATAGGAAAACTTGCAGATTATCCAATAAAAATGGAGAAATTGTTTTACTGGTAATGGGCAAAGTAGTTTCACTCACTTCATAACTGGAAGTTAACAAAGTAAGAAAATTCTTACTTGCCATGGAACTGGTTATAAATCACATTTGAATTCTGGTAAGCCACGTTTATATGACAACAACTTCCATTTTAATGTTCAGTCATGCTCTACCTAAGAAGCCAGATTTAATGATTAGCAATTTGCCCAATAGTAAATAAAAAGTTATCCCAAAATATTTTCTAGTACTTCTACTTTGATTATATTCACAGATCCACATTCCAACCCTTAAGAATACAAGAATTCAAAGTGATTCTCAGCTTTCTTCTGCACAGCTGTATTTAAGAACTGTGGCTGAACTTCACTAATAAATTCATAATATCATTTTTGCAATTAAGAAGATAATAGGGAAAGATGCGATCTGAAAATTGATCAGAACTCCCGGGTCTGATCATAGCCCTCCTTTGACGTGTCCATTAATGTGACCACTTACACTTCATAAATTATTTCATAGAACAAATTAAGAACTGAAGAGAACATTGCATATTTCATGAGGTAAATAACCACATCAATAAAACTTCATCTAAAAAACCAGGGATCCCACAATCTCCCTTAGAGTGGCAGTACCCCAGTAATTGCAATGTCAGTCCATTTCACTTTGGACACACAGCCCATGAAACATCGGAGTCGCAGGGAATGCACAGCACAAACCCCAAATGCCACAGCGTCAGAGAAGCACCAACACAGAATGAAGAGAACAGCCACAGAAAGTGTAGTCCTGACGTATCCTTTAAGTAGAAATGCTTCAAAAGACTTTTGTGAGCTGCTCTTTAAAGGTCACATTACAGTGCTGCTGTTTATTTCCTCATCAGTTAATCAGGTGCTGTTTCCTTTTTGTAAGGTCGCCAAACCCTAGTAATTGAGTTTTAGACTTCTTATAAGATGTTCTGAGTCTGAGCAGAGTTTGTGCGTTTCTCTTTCAGATCACAGATTACTAAAAGGTGGAAGTAGCTACTGTGATAATAGAATTCTACTTATCTGGGCTCTCATCCTGAAAATCCACAAACGTATCTGTAATTCACATATTCGAGGAAAATTTTGCTTGGCACCAGACATTCAAACCCTCAGAATTACAAACAAACGCAAGAACTCACAGGGAGGATGTCTGGGAGACAAATCCTAAATGCCTCTGTAGCTTAGAAAAAGGGATCTATCTCTGAGTGAAAAAACACAGATATTGATAAAAGTGAAGACTGTTGTATTTTGGTGCTTTTAAGGCAAAAGATCAAAATCCCCAAATCCACCAGGCTTGACACTCTTTACATCCTTCTAAAATTGTGGTCCCTGTGAGTCACTTATAAATATTTGTTCCCAGCTTCTTTCTCAACCAAACCTCACCAGTCCCAAGCTGGAGGCTGAAGAGAAAAAGCAGAAACCTGCAGCTCCTGGCAGAGCACCAGGGAAAACATCCCCAGACAGGGTCCTGCCTCTGCCACCACTCCAAGAATTCTGATGCCTTCTTTTTTCAGATTCCTGGTACCTGAGATGAACACCACAAGATGCAGAAATTTGTGATCTCTCAGTTTAAAATAGCACTTGGAGAACTAAAAACAGGCAATTAAAGGTAAATTTGTCCATCATTTACCATAAATTCATTTAGGTCTGAAAAATCCCAAAGTCTCCTCATGCTGCTCTGATTTTTCTTGCACAACACTCACTTTATTTTGACAGGTTCTGTCTTTCAGGCTAATGACTACTGGCATCAAACCCATTTGGTTTTCCTCAATTAATTTCTGAATTGATTCTTTTACATTTTATTTCTGACTTTTCCCCCACTTTTATATCCTGCCTTGATTTTGATAAAATTGTAGCTCACTAGAGTTTTTTTTTCTCTGAGAATTTTTCCACATTCTCTTTCAAAACAGACTTCAGAAGTGGGAAGAGGTATTTTAGACTATTCTTGCTACCCATTACTGCCTGGTTTAATTCTTCTGACTCCTGAATTTTTTTGAATGGTGCTGATTCAGAGTTCTCAGTGAGAACCACATTTGACCACTGGATTCTGAGAGAACACAATGCCAATGTGGCACAGTGATGCACCATCACTTCTACTTTATTTGTGACTGCCATGGTGTTACACCCTCAATTTATTCCAAATTTACATCACAAGAAGAGAATCAGAACCCACAAGCTTGAAACTCAATTAAAAACCCTGTTTGGTTTTTTTTGTTTTGTTTTGTTTTTTTTTTTTTTTTTTGCTACAAAAGGTGAGATTTTTTATCAGGTCAGAGGAAAACACCCATAAATTCTGAGCCTTCCTCAGCTCTGCTGCTGCTTTCCCCCATTGCTGCCTCTCCTGTCTCCACACATCTATCAATTTATCATTTATCAAATAGTTCCCACTCACCCTTGTCAAGTAAAACCACAGCATTAACAGGAAGTGCAGCAATGAAAGGTTTCCTTCGTGCATTTTTCCCATCTTGACTCTCTTGAAAAAGCACTAAAATGGTCCCTAAAAAGCAGTAAAATGCTACAAAATCTCATACACCAAGCAGACAACAGCCATGGTTCTGAGGAAGTCTCAGCTGGAGATGCCACCCAAGAGGATGACTATTTTAATTAAAGAAATACATTCTTGAAGAAAATGGATTAAATGCATTAACTCTTGCAAGAACAAAAAAGGAAATTAAAAAGTAGGGGTTAATGAGGGCATTTCTGAATTTTTAGAGCATCTCTTCAATGTTAAACTTACGCATCTTTGGGAAAGCTTTAAAAATTCTCAATTCCTCCGTGATGTCTTTACCAATTCTTAGTTCATCCTGTCACAGGGCTGAGGAGCAGAGAAACCACAGGGATCATTTGGTTTGATCTTCTCCATCAGCAGGAGGAAGTGCCTCTGCTCTACAAGGGATGTGCACATGCTCAGGTATTTACAGAAGAAGGGAACACAAGCAACCTCCTGCCTATGTACACAAGAGCTGGGAAAGGGTTTGATACTCATTAAATGAAAATATTCGTTTTCAGAGCCGTATTTTCCTGTGAACATTTAAGAATTATTTGGAAGATTTGATACAGTTGGGGGTTTTTTCGGAAGAGAATGGCAGTGCAACGAGCCGCCAAGATGTAAAATATAACCTTTTATTCAGAATTATTAATTAAAAGATAACTTTCCTTAGAGCTCCGTTGTCCTTTAGTCTTTGGATTTGGATCCTGGTATATAAAAGCTGAATTCTTCCATTTTCTAGGCCTTATTTTTAGGGGAAATGCTTATAATCAATATTTCATGTCCAAGAGTTTGAACCCAAGAAATATTGACTGGCACAGAGAGATCTTTTCTAGACTAGTGCTGATTTCTTGATTTTGAAAAGTTCTGCTTCTGTAACCTCGCCTTTAGCAACTCAAATTTCCCTATATTCTTTCAGCCAAAAGGACTGAAGCATTACATGAGCAGAGGGGCAAGAATCTTTGAATGACAGAATATCCTTTCCCTGTGAGATATTCTCCAAATTGCCATGATTAATCAGTATTGTTATTTCATACATTTATCATAACACACTTCTCATGCAACACCCCAACGAGCTTAGAACCACTCATATGTATAGTAGAGCTATTGCCTCCCCTAAATACTGTTTCTGTTTAAAATTAAGATGCAAAATGAGCTCACAGAAAACCAGAAATCTTTAATTGTCTAAAGGCACAAGGTCTGATTTTCCCATGGTTTTAGGACATGAGACCAGGGATGGATGTAACTTCACACTGCTGAAGTCCTATTGAAAGTTTGTGCATTCTGTGTATTTCGAGTTTGTCTTTTGGTGTATCTAAATATCCAGTCAACAGACACTGTTCATTTCATTTAGACTGAGAGAAAATTTATCTTTCCAAAATAGCCCTGGGGAGTCACAGACTAGTCCAGAATAAGTCAAATATGTTTCTTCACTAGATCAGTTACCAGCTCTGCTGTTACATTAATGGCAAGAGAGATGAGACTGGGGCCACTTTTCCTTCTGTGGCTCCAATCTAAAGGTTTTACAAAACCTCCCTAAATTCATAAAACATTCTTTTTTCAGCTCCTTAAATCCACCAAAATATTGAACAGAACTCCAGGGTTCTAAGCTGCAATCCACTGCCCTTTACAAACTCTGTTCTACCATTGATTTTGGTTTACACTTCATTAAATTTCCCAAGGTAATTCACACACACACACACACATATACACTTAGGGACATAAAACAGTGTTTAAAAGTAGCATTTACAGAATTTTATGGCAATTCATAGCAGGCTAATGAATTCAGCCATCTTTGGGCAGGAAGCTCTGCCAGCCACAAAGTTTTTATGTGACTATCTTTGCTGCTTCAAGATAACTAGGAGGCATTTTTTAGCTAAATGATTCTGTGGTGCTCTCATTGATGATGTATAACTCCATTTACAGTTGTAATCTGGGTAACAAAATGAATAATCCATCATTGTACTATGAATAGTAAATTAACCCAGATAAAAGTGTTGAACATCCAATCAGAATCATTAAGTAAGCAGAAGACTAAGATTGGTGGGGACACATTGGAAGCAATTATAACTAATGAATACATTAACTTCAGGCTTGAGAACAGCAAGGCTGATATTCCAGTCCATCAAAATAAAATTAGATTGGGGGCGAGCAGACACAATATGGAGCAGTCTCTGAAAATAAACAATTACACAGGAATGTAATTATTTTGAAGAGAAAGCTTCCTTGCAGTGATGTATTTTACATCACAGAAGACCTGCTGCATCTGCTGAAGGTGGTGCCGGGGAAATAACAGAATAAAGGCTTCTACTTAAAAAGGTGCTGCAACTAAACACATCAGAATCACCAGGGGTGGGGGAGAAGCAAAGACAAAATAAGTTAAAAACACTTTTTGCATATAACCCCAAAATCGTTGATTAGCTGCTGTGAAGATCCTGGGCTATACATAATGATAATTACATTAATTAACCTACAAGGCAGTAATATAATAGCACACTGATTGGAAAGTCTTGGCAGAATCACACTGGCTGCCAAACCCCAATATATTTAAATGCTTTTTCCTGTACACCTAACATATTGTGAAAGAGGAAAGAGGATCACTGAACCTGGATTAGAAAAGGAGATAATCTTGCACAAACCTTTTGAATGTGTGATAGTGCTTTGGTGTCACACAAACATGCATTTGTCTATTCACTGAGCCTTCCACTACACTCCCAAGTCCAGTGTAACTCATTCCCGTGTGGAAAAAATCCTCTTTGAGATTGCACATGCAGCTCTTCTACTTATTCCAAGCTCTGAAATCTCTGCAGACGCAGTGGGTAACTCTGCTTTGCATCCACAATATTCCAGTATTCATGGAAATCCTTAAACAAGCTCCAAATCTGATTCAAGTCTTGTGCCACAATTCCCTGGCAGACCCCTCTGCTGACTGCACTTTGCAGGCTGGGTAGAGTTCAACCAGTTCCCCAAGCATTGCAGGCAATCATCCCTCCATCCAATTAATCCAATTAATTCCCTGATCCTCCCACACAAGTGCAGGTAACAGTTGATCTACATAAAAATCACTGCACTAGGTTTTAAAGTAATTTTATGATAAAAATACTAATTTTCCCAGCACTTAAAAAATGAGATGGTGTTTACTTGTTTGTTATTTTAGACCCTTCAAAGATGGGACAAACTCAGGGCAAGAACTAAAGCATAAACTTCCAGTGGAAGAGACACAGGCTGTATCTTCATACCTACAGTAACTTAGCTATGAATTAATTTAGCTTCATTTTTAAATCATTTACAGTTGTGGCAGGTGCTGAAAATGAGACTTAAAGGCACCCACAGGGAAACCTGGAGTCTTGTTATTTACATCATAAAATGACATTTCCAGCAGTTTGGAGGCCGGAAGGGGTCTCAGTGACCACTCCAGCACTGCTGGACTGAAGTGACACACTGATGTTGTGTCACCTGCTGGTGGCAGCTCAGTTGCAGCCTCCACTTCCTTCAGAATCAAAGAAACTCACTCACAATCCCATTTTGGGCGATTCCAACCAGATTTTGACAAGTTTAGAAATTGGGAGCCCTCAGACATCGATCTATTCCTGAAAGCAGATCTGAAATTCTAGCTCATACCTAGGGCCAAATAAAGTGGGAATTTCAGGAATGTTTGGTGTCTGATGCCTTCCATCTCATTATGAATGACCAGAAACTATTAACTCTTTAGTTGCAGAATGCTGCACAATACAGCAGTGTTCCATCTTTTCAAGCTTATTTTTCCTGAATTCCAACTGAGTTTTACATCAGAGCCAAGCTGGAATTACCTTAATTAAGCATAACAGTGAAAGATTGATTTTACTTAGGTGAAATAACTTGACAGCTTCTTTCTTGTAACTGGTTACCTGTCAGTATTTAATGGGTTGGTAATTACTCATTTTATCTTAAGGCAAACACTACCAATAAAGTTTTAAAAACATTGCTCTTGCTGAGCTATTTTTTTCATTGTTGGCCTAATACACAAGTAATTATGTCATAAAACTGGAAAAAACTCTCAACTTGATACATTGGCTTATTCTGGGTTTGACAATATGATTAAAATTGTTCTGAATCTTTCTCCCCCAACAATTTACTCTGGACTAAAAGTGCTGAGCATTGCTATTTATAATCTAAGGTTTCAGTGAACAAAAAAGAACTGTTTATAGTATGCAAGGTGGCAAAAATATCTGGAATGAGATGGAGGTAAAAAGTTTTTCTGATCATTTGACAATGATTTCAATGCAGCTGGAGACTTGCAGGCTTTAGACCTCCTGCAGAAACAGGGATCAAAATCTCAAGGAATTGAGTCTCCAAATCTCCTAACACTTGAATCTTCTGACTTTTTTTCTCATTGAAGGGTTTTATTCCTCATCTCCCATACCCATGAAGAAAAAAACAAAACCCCAAACAACACAATATCTTACCAGATTTATTCACAAATTAAATTGAGCTGGTTGGTTCAATTGCACATTTGGCTTGTATTTTGTTCTGTAAGTGAGTTAAAACTGATCTCATCTACCTGGCTATGTCTATAGTTATGACTTTCAGTTTTAGTGACTACAAAAACTTAGGCTTTATAGTCTTTTCTAACCTTGTGGATATAATAAAGGGAAAAAATCAGCCTCTTCTGCCACAGCAGACTGGAAAAATGACACAAATCACTTTTCACTTTGTCCCATCAATCCAAATATGAAATACCCTGACTTTCAGATGAATATTTCAGTTTGTACAACAGTCAAAAAATTCTTAACTTGTAAATCCTATGGATCTGGTATGAAGGTCATGGAGAGGGAATGAATACAAGACACTAAGCTGTCATTTTTATAGTTACTTTTCTGTTCATTACCATGCTTAAAATAAACAACCCATTGGTTATTTTCTTACTCTCAGCTAACACAAATTCTTTTTTAAAGCCTAGTCTAAGTGTATTTTCACTATTGTGGGATAAGAAGCCTTTTCTTACTCTTATTAATAATTAATAACTTCAGATTTGCCGGTTTTAGAAGGCTATTATTTAGATTTTTCTTTCCTGAAATTTGATGAATTCAGAGTCTGATGAACTGAGTGACAGATCCACTAAAGTCCAGCTACTTGGGCCTTTTCTTTTCAAGTGTCTTTCTCATCCAAGGGAGAAAACGAAATATATTTTATATTCCAGAGATCACATCAAATAAAGAAACCCACATTACCCCAGGAAAGGGTAAGAAAGCTCAACACTGAGCCCATGCATCGCTCCCAAACTGCTCCACTGCTACCACAGAACACATTTTCCCTTGACAGCTGGAATTAGATCTGATTATGTGCAAGGAGGAAGCCTTACACGGGGAGAACAGGATGGTGTGAATCTCCTCAAATTTCCATGGCTCTAAGCCAAGGCTTTCTCCTTCCACTGCCTCCCCAGCAGCTCCTGCTGGAGCCTTTCAATACCATTGTTTCTGCTATGCCACATATTCACTGTTGTAGAAAAGAGTCATCCAGGCAAGGTCGTGGCTCACCAAGGAGTGTTTACATTTTTAAACTAGAGATGGGCACAACAGAAGGTTTCTGCAGTGAGAGAGAAAATGTCCACTTCAGTCCAACACTTGTCAGGCTTTGCTGAGGGGCAACACTCTGTTCAAGGCTGTGTTCTGCTGTTAAAGTGAAGGACACTGGAGCTATCTATAGAGACATTGTGATGGCATTAAATTGGTGAAAAAACCCACAAAAAACCCCCTTTCTCTCGTGAAGTGAAAATCAGGAGAAGAAAGCAATGAAATTTTGTATTAATTTAAAATACAAGTGGCAGACAGGCAGGCATCCTCATTTTCAGCAGTGGCTGAGCCATAGAAGATTTATGCAGGAAAAGGAAATGCAGTGAAGAAAACCAACACTCCTCTAAGTTCTCATTAAGAAGACTTTTTATCCCAGTTCAAAATAATGAACAATTATATTTTATTTTCCCTCCTGCAAATCACATAAATACTAAAATCCCACTGGATTACTGCCACTGAGACTGTTCAGTTCCTTATGAATTTATTTACTCTGCAGACACAGGTGGAACATCCACCTGGCTGTGAGGCAGCAGGCAGCAGAGCAGAGCCATGGGTGAGGCTGGGTGAGCTCAGGGGATGCTGTATTTTGGGATGTAACTCCTCAGTTTGGGCAGCAACACTGGCCCCACTGTGGCTGGTAAAATATATAAATTTTAATAATTAATATAAAATATATAATAGCCTTTCCAGCCGTCACAAGTAACTGAACTAGATGTTTTCCCCAGACTTAAATATGACTTTTACACCAAAATATATGAGAAACACATCCTTGCCTTCCATAAGTCTCCATGAAAAGGATCAGTTCCTTGTAGATCCTTTTTCTTTCCCTAACACTTTAGCAGTATTAGGAAATATTTTATGTGTACATGCAACAACTGCCAGTGGTGGCTCTGCTAAACTTATCCTACATCTATAAAGGGATCATTTCACCTTAATTCAAGGACAAACACAACTTATTTCTCATTCCTTTCACTGTGGTGGGGGTGATGTCCTCAGACCTGGGATTCTGATATTCTTGCACAAAGTCAGTTCCCAGTGCAGGGTGCAAATCTGTCCCCAGGGAATTAAAAAATATGATTATCCTTTTCACAATTAACACACTTCAAAATTAACAATTAACACACTTTAAAGACTTCTCACTAAGGAAAGACAGTGGCAGCAGTTAACACTTCTCCTTAAATCTTTGCAGGAACATTTATTCTCTATAATTTCATATTTCTTGGAACATTCAGGTGATGTAAAAAGGGTAAGTTTCTTCCTAGAATTCAGTTACCTCTGTTGTAAAGAAAAGAATTCCAATGGCAATTTTATGTAGAGTTTGAGAAAATGTGAGAATTTGTTTCTAAGGTCTCAAATCAGAAGTTTTAACTACTTTAAACACACATCTATCTTTCAAACATGATTGGGATGACGTTCTGCCATTTTGTTTTCAATAACACATATTTCAATTGGAACTTATTTCTTCTTCAAAAGCAAATGTAACTGTACAGTTCCCATGAAGGTCTACAAAACAAATATGGGGCTTCTCTAAAGCTCTTCTCCCACATGAATAAACCTTTCATGAAAGGCACACCCAGATTGCTGATATGACAGTCTGGACAAAATTACACTTTCATTTCAGCAGCTTTGAGATTTAGCCCAAAGTGTCAGATCCACACAGCTTTGGACTGTGCTGGATCATGAACAGTTAATGTGAAGTTGTGCTGATGCCAATGAAAATTCTTCATCTTTCACAATTTAAAACGAACCACTTTGAATGGACAGGAACTCACTCAGACAACCCCAGCATGAATGGCAGAGCTCTATTCATGTACCATTCTGAAAGATTTCCTTGACCTACCACAATTAAAAAGTTTCCACTTGCCAAACACCATGTTTGGAAGGGTAATTTGAAGCGCACTTGACTCTTGCAGTATAAAATAAAATGAAGCCCACGTAGAAATAACCTCACATCTACATTTTATTGCAATCAGCCAGAAGACAATCAGAGAAAAATGTATTTGTCTTTTCTACGCTTCTAATAATAAAAACAACCTTCATTTGAGGCCTGTAATTAACCTTTTTGTGTTATTGCAATTTGCTGCAAATCAGAAAAAATGAAACATGAAACTGAGCTTAAAAATATTCTTGCTTATGTAAAAGGAAGTGCATCACACAGCATCAGACATTTCATTATAGTAATATTTTCCTTCTTTTTCTCTTTGGATCTTTGCCCCTCTGTAATTATACAGCATTAATTCCTCCTCAAACAAAAAGGCAGATGTTTGCAGGCTCTGAGCTCAGACTGATCTGCTGCTAAAAGCATCAAGTCCAGCATTATCTACTAATGGGTGTCTTCCTTCCATTAACCTGGATACAGGTAGTGCTCTCAAAAGGAGCTGTCGGCTCTGAATTGTATTTTCTGGGAAGACAAACTCTAAGACCTTGGTCAGGGTCTGGACACATTCTCAAGCATTAAACACACAATCAGGTAATATTTGGGTTAGTTTTGTTGCAAACCAATACTGAGACAGCTGAAAAGCTGCTTACATAAATTAATTTAATTATTACTATGAAAGCTAATTTGTAAACCCTCATTTTGATGAAAGCAGTGGCAAGAGCCTGTTCAGGGACCCAGAACACTGAGATTAGATCCAGCCATTGTACACTGAGAGCTGCTCTCCAGGGCTGTCTCAAAGACAGAATTCCACTTGTCTGTCCCCTGAGTGTGGCAGCACTGGGAGGGCTCCCAGGGCTCTGCTCAGGACATCCTGTAGCAGAAATCTGAGGTGCAGCTGACATCTGGTCATTTTTCTCAGACAGGCTTATCCCACCTGCTCTGTGGAGGGTCTGAGCTGTCAGACATTCCATCCTTCCCAGGAGGGGAGTCACCTCTGCAGGAGCATCCTCCAGGGAACATGGCACAAACTGGTTTGTGGGCAAAAAAGGGCACCAGAACTTTGTCAAGAGGTAAAATAAAGGCTTGGGGCCAAGCCCAAACTCCCCAGAAGCATTAATTGACTGATCAGCCCTGGCAGGAAGGCAGCCAACAATTCTCAAGCAGAAGCCAGACTTCTTCACCAAACCAGAACAAAAGAACAACAATTTCCTTCAGTACTTTTCCCATGTCTATTAAAATGGAATGCCATTTAAAAAGGGGAAATGACATTTCCACTATCCATTTTCTAGACCTTTCTGAAGTTGTGATGTATGAAACACCACATTAATAACACAGGCTCTGTTAATGGCAGCTTTTTAATGCTATTCCAAGAGGCTGTTTCTGCTGTACTAACATCTATAAATACAAAAGAATGCCTCAGAAATAATAGCAATATAAGGAAATACTTAAAATTAAATTGTAGTGGATCAAGATTAGACTAGCGCTTCTATTCCCTTTGGATACATTTGTAACATTTAATCTAATCATCATTCAGCAGTAGATACAATTCCAGACTACATCAAAGCAACTAAAATACTGCTTTGATGGTTTAATAGTAGCTGGCAGTGTAATGACAGGTGGCCAGAACCACAACCTAATTTGAAACAAGCTGCAAGGGTGGTTGGAGACGCAGCTCTGAATTCTGTGAAGCAAATTTCTTTGAATAAAATGAGAAAATCAGTTGAGATCAGAGCACAGCAAATTTCAAGTGCTGTGCTTGCTGTACCTTCCTCATTGGTGCTGCCTCAGGAACCTGCTGCAGTGAGTGTTTTATTCAACAGCAGGAATGTTGCTGCTTGCTCAGGACTCTTTTTAGTACTCTTGGTGCTTTTTTTTTTGGTCTTAATTTAAGAGGGTGAACAAAAATTCTCCTTGTAGATGTTCTACAGCACATCTCTCAATAGCTTTAGCAGCAGGGCATGGTCTGTTGGGTTAGGATAAACTAACTCAACCATGAGTTAACAAACTAACATAACCATTGGGTTAGGATAAACTCAGCACCATCACCTGCTTGTGGCTTTCTTTGCCATGCCCTCAGCATTGGACTTCTGTTAAGGAACGTCCCAATCACCCATTCTCCTGAGAATTCATGAAAATGCATTTTCTGCAGTTGCTTTTTAGTCTTACTCCCCAAGTAAGCCTGATTTGGCAATTCTTCTCTAGCAAAACCTGTTCCCTGCACTGTAAGACTGCCAAAACAGGAGGAGATTAATTACATGAGCTGGAAGCTAAAACTACAAGGTACAACAAAAATCACTCATCTACTTCAAAGTTTTACAGTAGATGAGGCTTTCAAAATATTATGGGTTTGTTAGATGAGGAACTACCTGGGGTTTTTTGCATGCAGAAAGAATGTAAATAGTTTCTAAGCTTAATCACAGCAAAGAGCCATTAGGTAGTAAAGGCATCACTCAAATATTCAGGGGGGCAGAATTTAACACTGTGCTATGCAAAGGAGGCTCTGAAGTCACCAGAGGTCTTTCATGATTCTTAGTGCAGCACTCAGAGCAGTTTTTTTTTTTTTTTTTTTTTTTTTTTTTTTTTTTTTTTTTTTTTTTTTTTTTTTTTTTTAAATCGGGAAAAGATATTCCCCCTTCACTAATAGCAGCAAAATATACTTACCTTTCAAAATATTATCTGTAAGTCTTTAAAAGACACCTGCTTTGAAATTCAGCGGGTTTCTTCAGGGAAATAGTGTAAAACAGAAGAGATTAAAAGGCCCTTTCATGAAGCGATGAATTAGAGCTCCTTGTTATCAAAATTCTCTGAGCATTCACGTAGCAGAGAAAAAAAATTGCAAAGATTAATTGGAAGAGACAAAAACTGGTCTTAAAACCCCTGTAAGCTGGAGTGAATCAGGAAATCAATTTCTTACATATGTTTTATCAAAACAACTGGAGCATATTTGTAGAAAGGAAGTGCAAAGAATACATTATCTTGGAAGGTTGGGCTTCTTAGCTGGAAAGATTTACTGGGTGTAATGATCAACTGTAAAAGGTGTCTTTTAATAAAAAATAACTGCCCAGCAACACACTGGTATTTACTGCAAGTCAATTCACAAAGTCAGGACACGGAAATAAAGCTTAAACTTCAGTTAAATGAGTTGTCCCTAAAACTGCTGTAAAAACAAATGACGGAACGATCTCTGCCCTTTTGAAGTTCCTGTATCCCTGCTATTTTGTGCAAGTTGTGACAGAAGAGACAATTTCTGAGATCAAGGATCTTCATATTTTTGCTCTACACCCTGCTTCATAAGGCGCCTACTTCATCAGACATTTTTGCATTTTAACATTTAAAAGTTTTGCCATGGAGGCCAAAAGAATGCAGTTTTCTCCCATAGTTTGATTTTGAAATTGTGTGGTGTGACATTTCAGTGAAAAGAGCACGGACTGATCAATATAATCACATACACTAGAAAGAGCTGAATGTGTTTTGCCTTAAAACGTTGTTTTGAAATCTATCTTGTCCTTAAAATTACTACAAAACACATCACCTTTAGGTAAAATACTTTAAAGGACTTTATTGTACTGTGTTATATAATTCTAAAAAGGGGATTTACTTACAATTCCTCAAAATCCCAGTGGATGACAAAGTGCACACAACAGAGGAGGTGTTGTTATGCTCTGAATTACACAGCTTTCCAGCTCAGGAGTTTGTGACTAATTAAGCTTTAGAAGTGTAGCAAGGCCAATAAAGCTGCACTAGATGTTAAGGAATCAATATTTTTGTTAAGGGATCAAGTTTTTCTGTGCATATTTTCAGGTCGTTGGCAATTAATGATCTTGTTCTTGCAAGAAGCCTTCAGGATCACCTGGGAATGCTGATATTCAACTCCTGTTTTGGAGGAAACATCCAGAACTTTCTAACCCACAGCTGGAGGTCTGCACTGGACTTTGGCTGATCCTCACCTAGAATACTTTCTCACTGGCCATTTCTCATGTTGGTTCTGATGAATTGGAAGACAGGAATAAACTGACTTATCCAGGCAGTCAAAAAAAAAAAAAAAGAATTCTAACTTAAAATTGAAAAACTCAACTGCTAGAATCTAATTAAGTAGTTATCACATTTAGAAAAGTTTTTAAATTGGCAAGAAGTTACAATCTAAAGATGGATAATATTTATAAAGTTACATCATGTTTTAAAAGAAGCTTCATGATTTTTTCCTGCATCCAATATATTTGTTTGTCAGCAATGAAAACACTGAAGTTCTTTCCAAGGAGAATTTCTGTTTGATTTCTCTCAGGTGACAGAGGCCTGGGTGCTGAGTGACTCAATGACACCCTTCTGTGCCACCACACAAATGGCTGTGGGGCTGTGGAACAGATTGCTGACATTTCTGATTTCTTTTAACCCTAAACCAAAACAGAACAAAGGATTTGATAGCTGGAAGTCTGGTCCCACTAAAACTCAAGTGGTGCCATCCTCCCACGGCCAGTGATGATCCCAGCACAGTCTCCACACAAATGGAATTGCAGCTCCAAAGGAACTCAACAGTTTGGCAATTCCAGCCACCACCAGTTCACTGCATGCAGCAAAGATCTTTAAACACAAGATAAACTTTTATTCTGTTTTATGCTGCATCTTCAAAGACTGCCACCACAGACCTGTGCAAACCTTGGGCTTCACTTAAACTCTGGAGAACGGGAAAAATGTTCAAGCCACAGTTTTGATCTCCTCGAGTGCTTTACCCAAGAACACTCAGAACTCAGGGTGGATCACAGGGGTTCTGACAAGAACTGCAGAAGTTTAATTGTTACTTAAAATGTCCAATTAAAATAAAGCAGTTTCCTAAAGCCTTTCTTTTTTCCTCCTATACAGACAAAATTAGAGTTAATTATGTCATGTGCCCTCATTTTCAACCTGGGGACCATAACCCAGGTCCCAACCCTTTATCTTCTCAGATAACTTCTAACAGAAGTAGCTCTGAAGTGAAGCTCACTTTAAAGTTCTTTACATTCCTGCCAGAAAATTATGATATAAAATGTACAACCTCATTTTACTGACAGGTACTTAATGCCAACCTTACACTTCTCAGAAAAACACCCCAAAACAAACCCCAAGAACCTTGAACATTAGTTATATATTCTTTGCTTAATTTTCAAGAACAATTAGCAGGTTACCCTTTGTTTTGATTTCTTTCTTGAAACCTAATTATTCCATATGTCCTTTCACATTTTGTCTGATTTGCAATTGTATTTCTCATTATCATTTTGTGAGGATATGCTGCTATTTCCTCCGGTTTCATTCTCCCTTTTATGTTTCACTTGTACAAAATTAATTACATTGTACCTTCAAGCATAATTTTAACAGTGTCTCCGTTGCACTGTGTCTGCCTTTAATTAATGCTCTTCTAATGTAGGTTTTAGAGCCAAATGGTGCAATATTCTGAGCATCAAAGAAACAAAAGATCTAACAAAGCTGAAATGAAAGAACCAGACAAAGCAGCAGACAATGTATTCTCATTTGAAAAATGTCACTTCAATTTTATTTTAGATAGTAGAACCAAAGAAGATTGTTTCTACTTTTTCCACATTCATCACTAAACTTTGTGGTAAGGCTGCCTTGAATCTGGGACTAAATCTGTAACTTATGAAATGAGATTAATTTCTCAATTGTCTGCCTATCCGTTACAACTCTCTAATCCACATCTCTCTGCAGGATTTATTTTTTTGTTTTAAAGACTCAGCAAGTCTTGGAGCTCCCCCATCAAACACACTATTCATGTGCTCTCCCCCCAAAAAAAACTGAGGCAAATTGCACTCAAATTCTCTCTTTGCTGTCAATTCAAGAGGGCAATGGGAAAGGAATATTCCATGGATTGGCCTATATGCCCTTTTTTTTAGAAATGTAATGTTTGCTCACTATTGATCTAATACTTATTCAATCAAGCTCAAGGAACTTGAGCTACCACAGACACTGAGGTAATAATTGTACTTATGCAGGACTCTGGCTGTTTTAGACTCATTCTGATCTTTGAGTTTCAGGGACTTCAAAGCAAAGCCTTGGGTGTTTCCTATTAGGCATAAAATAGATTTTACTGAGGTCAGGAGTTTTCTTATCACATTAAGTTTTCAAAGTTAATTTTCAATGTATAGCAATTATGAGCAAAATGGAGCTTTTAGAACTTTCTGATGATAAAAGCCAATTTTTCAGCTGTATACAGCTATTTACTTCAGTGGACCAAGCTAAGTTTCAGGATGTGAAGTGCACTTGCAGTTAGATGTTTAGATAAAAATGAAAATGGAATGCACTAAAAATTTTATCTTTCACAGTTGTAGAATCTATTGAGCAGCAATGCTTGTGTGCATGTGCAGGTGTGTACATATATATAAATATATATATCTCCCAGTGACTTTATTATGCACAAAGGTGGTGCCTGGTTTTCAATAAGACCATTTTCTGGGCCATAAGAAGCAGAACATTTGTGAAGGAGATCATTATGGGTAATTAAAGCATTAGGGATTTAGTTTTGTTAGATGGAGGTGCTCAGATTTAAAACAAAAGTACGTAACTCAATTTGGGGATTTAGGTCTGTGAGCTAAAGGGGTCAAGTTAAAATTATTTTCACTTGAAAAGGAGCGAGGGGGGGGAGTTGTCTGAGGATTATTGCAATGGGATAGATTGTTAATGGGGACAAAGCCTGTCCAGGGATTCACATGAATGGCTATCAACCACTTTGATCAGCACTGTACCCACACATCAAAAGACATAACTAATTCCAAACCCAAAATGAGTTTTGCTCATTGTTTAATAAGCACTAGTCAGTTCAAATAAAGTTTGCATGCTTCAATCACCTGCCCACATTGATTTGAATTATGCAAAAGTAATTTGAAATCTGTTTTCTGGATTTTTATTTCATTTTATGAAGAAATGCGAGCTTTGAAGCACTGTACATAGAAAAGAATTAAGCTTTGTAACAGAATAAGAGGTAAAAGAAACAAAATTAGGTGGGTCATATTTAGAGCTTAGCAAACTTGACAATGTCTTTAAGGTGTAGGAATAATAGAGTTAGTCAAAGTTCTCCCTTTCATGGTCTTGTAATGTCAGGAGAACAGCATTTCAAAGCATGACATTACACAGGCTCGTTCTTTTCAAGAATTCAAAAACTTTGATTTCAGAAACAAATGAAAGGAAAAAAAAGTGACTCTGAAACAAAGCACTCCCCACATGTATATTTTTAGTGCCACGTGTTCAGACTAAAGGGCCATATGCCCTCACATTACTTCGTGCAGGAAAAAAGGCAATTCCAAGCCACCTTTGAAATTTCAGTTCTTAGACAGTAAACTTGAAACTGGCCGGTAGGCAGAGGCCAGAGCCACATTTTGAAACATTAAATAACATTAAAAAAATCTTTTGTATTTCAATTTTACTTTTATCCCTCAATCTTTTTCTTTGAAGATTTAACAATGGACTGTCTTTTTTTTTCCTCCTGCAGCTTCGTTCTAAATCCTAAAGGGGCACTTTCCATGCAGTCAAAAATACAAAGTTCAAAACGTTCAGAGAAAATAAAGATTGAATTTAAATGGCTTGCGCACAGGATAGATGTGGTTGAATTACACTCTTTTGCCTTTAACCTCTGCTAATATTTGTTCTAACAAAGGCAATAGTCATAAGTGTTTTATCACTGTGAATCTAGAATATATTCCCTTTGCCTCAATATCACTGCAACGAGAATTTTCACATGAATGTGTTCTGTGCCTCAGTAACTCCTGCTGTTTGTTGCATCAGTAAATGCAACATTCCATGGGAAGAATGGTGATTCCACCCCAGCTTGAGGGTGCTCACAGAACCTCCTGTCAAAGGGAAGACAAACCCCAAAGCCTCACCTGAGCCAGCACCGCTGCAGGTGACAAAGCAGGCAGGTCCCCTTGCCCTCTCGAGGAATAAACTGTGTCCTAAGCTCTGCTTGGTTTGTCTGTCTGCTCACTCAGGCTCCATGTGCACACCAGCTCAGCCTGCTAGCTCTTGCACTGCGCTGAGTGGAGATTTTTAAAAGTAATTTTTAAAGTCCCACCAGGTTTTTAACTTTCAGCTATTTTCCGAGCTTTGCAGATGTTTGGGCTGCAAAGTTCAAGATGCAGAAGTTCTGCCCTTCCAGTCCCATGAATGCTGGTTTCTGGAAGTGCAAAGCCTGCTTGGATAAGGACAGAAGAGATCTCACAGGCAGAGCTTTAGAGTTTCTTTTCCTGTGAACGGAATAAGAGCAGAGACAGAGATTGCAGCTTTCAAAAGGAAACTTTCAAAAGTCCAAATTTGACTCTAATTGAATGGTGACAAGTTTAAAGCAAAAAAAGCCAAGTGGTTTTACCTGAACTCAAACCTCTGGCTTTAAGAGGACTACTTCACATGTAGCTTTTACATCCTCCCACAGTGACAGAGTGCTTCTATTTCCACTCCTACAACACAACAACACTGAGAATGCACAAAAACATTTGGACCCTTCAGCCATAGTGGACAAAGCAAGGGGCATCAGACTCTGTAGTAATTTTTACTGTTGATCACTTAGCTAGAAACTAGTAATGAAGAGTGGATTATGCCTCTGGTAGTCCTTTATTTAAAACCTCACCCAGTCTAACTGCATAATCTTACAGAATTTCATCAGAATGCTCCTCAGTATTCATTATTTTACCATTTAAAATTGTTTTTCTTTTTGATGATGCCTGTAAGAAAGAAAATGTAAGGACATTTTGAAGATCCAGGGACATGTGAGGGCAGGAGCAGCAGCAGCTGTGTGCCATAATTCCCTTCAGTAAATGAACCAGTGTGCACTCTTTGATGTTTTGCTGTGACAAGGTCACTCTGAGCACCAAGGGACAGGTAGATGCTTTCTTAGGTACTTGCTGGAGTGTTTGAGAATAAAAAGGACATTCTATAGCTCCATGCTTCCTTTCATTTTTTGAGTCACTGGGTCTCATCAACAATGCAACAAGGCAGCTGCCACCTGGCACGACAGGAGTCAGATTTAGGATTCTAAAGGACACAAATTCTGGCAAGAATCCTAATTCAGTCTTCATGGTAAAAGGTGTCCCAATGCTCCACACAACAAAATAATTGCCAGTACCCAGTGATCTAAACATCTTTAGTGGTGTGAAATATGAGTCATTTGTCACACTTAGTACTACTTAATTTAAACTATTCAAACACTTGGACCTCCCTTTTGTCTGGCTTAAATTACGTGTTGGAAGCTCAGTTGTTTGGTGAATGAGTTAAGTTTGGTCCATGTTCACTTGCTCCAGAGCAGAGATAGAAATCTGTGGTCTGTGAGCTGTGTAAAACAATCATTTATGGGCACATGATATCAATGCAAGCCAAAACATTAATGATTCTGTGATGTAAGAAACTAATTATTTGTCCACCCATAGAAGGTGCTCATTTAACTGCACTCACTCTCAGTTTTTCTTTTCTACTTTTTCACAGTAGCACTTTGGGCAAGATATACCCTCCTCCACTGAGCCTAAATTTATTCATATAGGTGTCTAATTCTAAACTAAGAAAAAACCACACCTTAAATTCAGCTTTAAATAATTTTGAAGTACTGAAAGTGCCACAGGTTTGAATCAAAATTGTCTATATAAAACATACCTGAAGAAAAACTACTTAGAACACAAAATCTGTATTTAATGGGCTTCTAAGAGAATTTAGTTGGCAGGTGTCTGTATCCCAGAAATATGCAAGGAGAGGTCCAAAATCAATAGATCAGGTAGGGGTATTGACCTCATAGCTTGTAATCATTTTGCATATATTACAGCCTTATGGATCCACCTTTTAGCTACTATTCTGTGAAAAGAAAATGTTATCATCGAGGCCCAGCTCAGAAATCAGCTTTGTCTAGTGCAGAAATGTTACCAAGAATTTCCTTTAATCAGGCACAGTGTGAAAACATCCTTTTAGCCCTCCCAGTACTGGTGTGAACCCTCCAGCACTCAAGAATTCCATCCTGCTCTGGGCTGTCCCACACTTGGCTGGCTGCTGCAGCTCTGCTCCCAAACCACTCTAATGAAAAAACCACTCAGGTTTTTCACAGGGCAGTTCCCCTGATTTAGCTGCCATAGACTAAGAAGTGGTGTGGGGTCACCACAGGGAAAGTCAGAGGGTGGGGATGGCTCAGGCTGTGTTTGAACACGGGGAGAAAGAGAAAACAGAGGAGTCAGTGCTGGAGTGCAGCCCTGGGCATCCCTGTCTGCATTCCCTGCTCCCACTCATCTCCTCTCACACATGCACACTTCAGCCTCTGAAGTATTTCTCTACCACAGAAATACTCAAAGAGCTTCAAAACTACACCACAGCAAAATACCAAAGCTCCAAAATGAGTGAAGTAGCAGACTGGATAGAGCTGAATGACTTCAGCACAGCTGAAATAAGAGATGTTGAAGCTAAATCCAGTCTTTCTGGCTGCAGTTAATTGAACAACTGTGACTGTGCTTTGCACCCAGCTTAAAATAGGGTCCTAAAACAACCCCTCAGTATGAATTAGTTTCAGATAGTTCAGAAAACTTACAGCACGTGGGAGTTAATTTCTAACTTTCTCACATTTAGCACATGCACACGAGTTCTGGTATGCTTTGATCTTTTCCTTTACAAGATAGAGGCTGATATTAACTGCACAATTTCCAAAAGAAAAAATTAAAGGAAATTAAAGGCACCACTTAAATATGGACTTTTTTTTTTTTCATATTAAAAGAACTCAACTGGGATAAAACATCTCTCTGGCTCAAAATGGAACTGATCAATTGTTCAACAGTTGGAATTCATGCAGTTTTATTTAATGATGTGCTCTAATGGCAGCCTTTTTATGCTTCATTTCCCAATGGCAATATACAATGACACAGAGGAAAAGCCATGTAATGTGCTGTAACAATATCATGGATTGTTGCTAAGATTTAAGGGAAATAAAGCAGTGCCAAACTGTTAACACTCCTAAGGAAGCAGATTGATGGATGGATGGCCTGTGCAAACCAACTCCAAGTGGAAATGAGATCCATTCTTCTGTGGCTGCACAGAGACGCTGATTTCTATTTGAAAACAAATTAATTTCAGTTCTCTGAGAAGTTTTACAAACCTGGCTACTCCCACGTGTTCACCTTCAACATGCTCACTAGTGTACAAATCAGTAAAATTTTGTTTCCACATCTGGGTGTTCATCTAAAACTGCTAATTGTCATGAACATTTCAATGTGAGCATAATATCACAGGCCAGATTATTACAAAAATTCAAGATTGTTATACTTGTGGAGCATTTCCAGAGGAAAGCTGAAAGAAGTAACATTGCACTCAACTTCTCTGTTACTGTGTTTTACTCAAGACACGTAAACTCTCCAAATAAGAGGGATATATGGAAAGTCTTGGGCACTTCAAGTTCAGCATTTGCTTTTCTATGTAACCTATGCATAAAATCAAAAACCATGCTGCTGATGTTAAGATCTCAGCAGGTTAAAAAACTTAACAAAAGGAAAGATCTTTGGTATAATCCTTTGAAATGGTGAAATGTAGGCTCACTTAACTTAGCACAAAGCTCCAGTAAAACCCTTGCTCACCTTGCAGAGGGTTCATACTCAAAGGGTTCTGGAGAGAGCTGCCAAGCAACCTGAAGTTGTATTGCAATAACAATATCACATGGATGATCTAAATTCCTTTTCCTTAAACCTGATGCTGTTATTGAAACACTTTCCCCCTTCGAAATGGAAGTGGTACATCATCCACTCCTTCTTGCACAATATTTTGGTCTCTTCATGGAAACCAAACCTTTATTGCTGTATGCTCAGAGGCCCCACTTCTTTTGACTCTGCAAAAGATGAGCTCTCTGCTGTTAAAACAGTCCTTTAGGGGCTGTTTTTTCTTTAGTTTCTACTGTTTGTCACTGGCAGCTAAATCAAGTACATGAATTTTCATGTCCTGAATAAAGTGAAAACTCAACTTCCTATCTACCTCTCTGTAGCAGTGAAAGGTGAGCACCTTTCTGAACCCTTCTCTCATACATGCATTTATTATATGTACAGCACATCAATTTGTACAGGTAAAGGAACATCCCCCACAAGCAAAGAGCTTCCCCTATAAAACTGAAGAGTTAATCATCACTTTGATAAATCAATCATATTGCATAAAGAAGTCCCACATTTTGTCTAGAAAAGGGCTTTTTACTTTTTTATTGGAGTCCTAATTGGCCATTAAGAGAAAGACACTTTCTGCTTTGTCAAACTTGGATTTGTGTAACATGCTCCCGTTTTAAATCTCTCTAAAGGTGTCTGCACTCAAAGTCACAGTACATTTAACTAACAGTTTCATTTCAGCCCAAGATCTAAAGGAACTAACATATTTATTAAAGCATTTTGATCCTTCAGAGACAGATTAATAAGAAGCTTGTGACAGTTCAGCATGATAAAATGAGCCAATAAACAGCAATGTGTGCTGACGTTGGATATACTGATCCACAAATAATATAATACATATTTGGTTTGTCACAAAGAAAAATCTCTTGAAAAAGCCATTGCCATGATTAAATACTTTCTGCTGTCTCAGAATTCCTATATTCTATACAAGTTTTCCTTACAAATTCCCTCAACAAATAAACCCAGCAAGTCTTTTTCCCACATAAGGAAATCACAGCTTTGTATGGTATCAATATGGAATAATGAGTCAAAATGCAGCATGAAAAGGGTTTAAATATTGTATGGATTTTGGGGGTAAAAATAGAGCACTAGATGCCAGAAGTGTTCAGTGTTCATTCACTATAAAACAGATGTTCAGGCTTGCCTGACTAGCTGCCATTTACCTACCTATGAATTATTATTTGTATTACGAATTTGTTTTATGGTAACATCTGAGAAATTCTAATTTTCTGATGTGGTTTTCAGTAACAATGGGGACTCAAGGTTTAGATGTGGGATATTCTTTCCTGTCCAACAACTCTGTTTACTAGAGCTCATCCTTTGTCACTGCTCCTGTTCATCCATTGCTTCACATCAAGTAAGGGTGAAGCCTGGGAGATACAGACACACTCACACACTTCAGACACATTTCTGCCACTAAACATTGAATAATGGCGTCAATTGTTTTCTCATTTTCACTGTTTATACATCACTGCTGCCAAATGACTTTCCTGATGTCCATTGTGATTTATGATGTGAGAGAATACTAAAACTAATTTATACTAATAAATGCAAACAGCCCCATTAACATCAATGCAGATCCTAATTTACACCACCAAAGAATCCATACTGGTGTACTTTGAGCAATTTCAGAGTATTGCCTAATGAAGATAAAAGGTCATTGTGCAAACTAGCAGTGATGGAAAGTTTACAGCAGGCGTTCCAAGGTTCCAAATGCTGTGCATAAAACTTAATGTAGTGTACTGCATTATCCACTAATGCTTAAAATAATGGCTCCTGAGATTCTGGTTATTATGATCCTGATCTAAATGTGAAAATAACTTCATACAATTTTTCCTCCAGTCATTTCTTCCTAATCTGCTTCATCTCTCTTCATCCAACCTGTCAGGCTGATGGGGGCTTAGACTGAGGAGGAACTGGAATGGACCCTGCAAGTTACTCTTTGCTTCTCACAACAAAATTCATGTTTGCTTCATCTGTCATGGATATGACAGTATCAGTTAATTCTGTTAAATTGAAGTACTCACCACATAAAATAAAGCACAGGATATGGGAAGAAGCAACAGCAGATTAAATTTTAAGAGAAGAAATAAAACCCCTCAAAATAATTTCAATTTTGTTTACTAACAAACGTTTTTGGCTTCAGCCGTTGGGGTTTCTTGTTTGTTTTCTTTTTTGTTGTTGGGTTTTTCCCTATCTGAGTATTCAGAAGAACACAAACAGCCTAGAAGGTGCTGAGCTGATGCTGGCACACAAATTAAATTACCTTTCTTAAACAACTACAGGTGTATCACCAGGACCAGCCTTTCTCAAGGGGAAATATTTGGATATATTTGTTTTCTTCCAATGGCATAGAAATGAGACATTATCACACAATAAAACTGTGTGATAGTGTCTTATGCTTTAGAGACCACTTAGAAAGCTGCTGAATTGTTACCCTCACACACTGCATCAGGAAAACACAACAGAAGCATTGATATTTAGATATTTTATTGTACTAAGGGTATTTCTCCACTTCAGAAATTCTCTTGTGTGTAATTTCTCCTTAGTGCTCAATGTTTATTAATACATGTTTCCACTATACCAGTTCACCAGATCCTGGTTCTCCATAGGTACATTTAGGAAAGAGACAGACAAAAGGGTCTGATCCAAAGTCAACTGCAGATAATGCAAAAAGTCCTGCCAGTCCCATTGGCAATTTCTCAGCTGCACAGTCCTGGCAGTGAAAAGCAAAGCCAGCCCTGGTGACAAACACCTAACCCAGGGTCACACAATGAGTCTGCCTCAGACCTGAGAATGGAACTCAAATCCACTGAATTTCTACCCAGGGGTTTAATCACAAAAACGCTACTCTTAATTTAAAATCAAAAGGTTTTGAAAGAAATATTAGTAAAGTGCAAATTTCCCACTTCAGGGGGATATATCATTATTCAGTTAACTATTTTTTTTTAAATCTCAGACCAAATAAGTAACCAAAGTTCTTTCCTATAGTGCTAATTAAGGATTTGTATTCATACCTCTGAGCAATACACTAACCTCTAAATGATGTTCCAACTGAAGCCTGAACAGCAGCAAAACTAAAGTACAATTAAGGTTTGCAGAGTTGCTTCTATTATAGCTTTTTAGCAGTAACCTTTCCACCCTGTTCTGTAATTAGTGAACCAGCTCTTAAGTTCTCCAGACACAGACATTTATGAAGAGTTCAAAGCTTCTTTGCAAACTCTGGAGCAACAACTCCAAGAAAGTGGAGTAATTCTGAACCAGTGAAGCAGCACTAGCACATACAGCACCTGCCTACCTGGCTCCCCTTTGCAGAAATCAAGATATTTTTTTTCTGCCTACCCCATCCCTCTGGCTTATCAGGCCACAGATTTCAAGTCAATGGAACACAAGGGGTTTTTACCTTTCAGATTTCTCACACAGCCCAGTTCTCTTAGGTTTGTTTTCACTCCTGTTCCACAGCCAGCAGAGCAAACCATGCCTGCATCTCTTTTGAACATAACTACAGACAAAAGCAGCATCCCTCACACTTCAGCTCCCTCAGCAGCAAACTCCAACAAGGACCCAGGGGTCAGAACAACCTGAAAGCCACACATAGGGCTGAACATGAAACCACGAGTTACTGCATCTCTCTGGCAGTCTGTGAAACCAGGACTTATGAAAACCACCCTCCTTTGTTTCTCTGGAGCTCATAGCCATGGTTTTACAAACAAGTTCCCACATGAAGGAGGCTGACCAAAAAAACAGAGCCCTGATGTAACATCCCCAGGCTCTGCTGCCCACCTGGATGTGGCCACTGCTCCCTCAGGGCTGGCCAGCTCCCCATCCCACAGCAGAGAGGGCTGCCAGCATCCCCTGCTCCATCCCCACAGCGATTTGGGATTTGATTTCCTACCCTTTTATGGCTTGTCTGTGCCGCTGTAAATCCTGGAGGGAGAAGCCAGGCTAATTCCTGCACAGAGCCAGAAGGTTCCCCCTCAGGGGCTGCTGGTCAGCTCTAATTTCAGCCAGGACTCTGCTTATTGGTTATGCAAAAATTCAGGTGATGTTCCAGATTTTGCTGTATGAAAGCATGTGTGAGTGTTCTTCAGTTGGGTTCTGCCACAGTAAAGACAGCCCTGTTCAGGTTTCTGGGGCAGAGCAGATTATTTTCTCACAATGGGAAATGTGTGAGAAAACTTCATCTGGAATGTTCTTGTGGGATGTTTGCTGGCCTGAGGGATGGAGGGAAGTCCAATGAGCCCAAGTGCAAAATGAGAATTTAAGGGTGGTTTTGGTTGGGCATACTGTATGGGAATGGCACTGCCAGGTTGCAGAATGAGTGGGAGCAAGTGGGTCATGTCACTAGGGTAAAACCTGCCCTGGTTTGTCACCCTTTATACATCACTCCTATGAGAAAGTGGCACAAGGAGATAATTTTACTGGCCATTTAATATTGACCCTCTGCTATTCTGACAGTGCTCCTTGGAAATGTTTAGCCTGTTATACACTACACCTGGTTTGGTGAAATATGTTTGGTGAAATACGTTCATATGAAATACCTGTTTGTATAACATTTACCCAGGACTACTTCATAAATCCTAGCAATTAAAAAAAAAAAATCTCCAACAAGCAATTTTGAAAATGCATTAAAAAAATGTAGTCACTGTTTTTCTGTTTTGTTCAGAATAAACCTTTTCTTTGCCTTTCACACAGAGCTTTTAGAGTACACTTGAGTCATACTTTCATACAGTTCTCCAGAACCTGAGAGCTAGCAATATAAGGATTTTTAAATTGAAGTTGGGATTCTCAAATGATCTTAAGAGCCTGAGAACTGGGACTGCAGGAGAAATAAACATCACCAATCTAAATATCATGAGTCTGATAACACTTAACAGGGATAAACCCGAGATTTATAGGTGAATGGAATAAAGAATGAAAGCATAAGATGAAAATAAAGATGTAGCTTTCTAGTGGATTTAAATTTTCTATTTAACATATTGATTAGGAAAAAAGTGGAAGATTGCTGATGAGAATGTAAAGGGAGAACTGAGGCAAGTGTTTTATTTGGGGAAGTTTCTGCTTATCTGCTGCAAGTGAAACAGCTTGTTATCAGTGTGGGTGAGAAGAGGGACGTGGTTATAATCAAAAGATGGCTCTGGATGTGCCAGGCTGTTTGGCTGCTTATTTGCTACTGTAGTTTGACCACTTAAACTGCTTTTGTCCCTGTGTTGGATATCCTCTTGTATTTCTGAGAAAGCAAGTTCTTTAAATAGTCCTTCCTTTGCAGTTTCTAATTTCAAAGTACAATATAAATCAGATCAAAGCTTATTGTGTTTACCATGAGCCTTCATTGTTAACAAAGGAATAAAAATTCTGCCCTGATCTAGTAAAAACATATCTGCTGTTACTTTCTTTGGGTTTGTTTCCTTGGGGTTCTGTAAACAAAGATAGGTTTATTGCATGGGTGGGTTTATGCAGGCTGCTCTTTCAAACCCATCAAAGTGCCATTGGGGTTTGTGGTAAAGACTGGAAAAGAAGGAGCACCCATTTCCCAAGCGCAGGGCAAACAGATTCCAGCAGCCTCCTGAATTCTGTGTGGCCTCTACAGGGAGGATTTTATCATCAATCAGACCTAGTGAAACAAGCTCTGCATAAATGATAAAACCTTTCAAATATTAATGCAGCCGTCATTGTGTGAGGCTCGGGTTTTTACAAACCTGGTTCTTGATAAAAGTTCTTTCTTGGGAAACCACCACGTGTCCAGGCCAGTTGTCTTAGCCTAACAGAATTGTTTTTATATGACTGAAAGTGCTGCTCACACAGCACTAAGACAGAGCAACTGCATTGATCTTTGGATAGAAACTCTCCAATTTTGTCCATCCATGGATTAACAGAAATGGTGAAAAATGAAAGGCGTTTTGTGAAAATGAAGCTTCGGTATTCTCATCATGGCTTTTCTTTTTCAAAAATTGTCAAAACCTGAATGTTTCATTCTACACACTTTAAAATCAGCTATTGGAAAGTAACTTGAGTCTTGATAGGGTGTCCTGAGGCAAAGGCTCCTGTCAAAATTGAGGGCAAAATTGAGATGAGAACTCCCTGAGCAGCCTGGAGACAGGTCTTCCAAAACTCTGTTCACAGCCTTGTTATTGGTTTGCTGTAATTGCCCAGACAAATCATCTGCTTGTCACCTCACCTGACTATAAAATTGGAACAGTAAGGCTATAAAGATATTGCAAGTGTAAATTTTACTTATTTAATACTTTGAAAGTGCTCTAAAAGCCCTGAGTATTTTATTGAGAGCATTCTGGAAGCTGATTTTGTGCTTTTTAAATTTGCTTTATTTATTCGTGCTAATTATATAACTTTATAGGAGTGATGTGCTGTATGAGACAAGCACTGAGGCATAATATAATTTAACTTTTGCTTTACACAGCTTTTGCTATTAATTTGATTATTTTCCATAACTAAACAATGTGGTTCACTCTATGGTGAAATAAGACTAAATTTGCTTGGTAGGGGAATAAAAGGGAAGTGGTACTTCAGACAGTGGCCCTGGGGTTATGCTAATTTCACTGGTTTATTTTATGCCATTTTTCTGGTAAAGTGTTTTAAAGAAGAAAATTTTTAATCTTTTGCCCAAAGAACTTTATTTTCCATTGTTTTTTACATCTTTAGAGTGATTTCTAAGAAAAGAGGACTACACCACATAAAATGTTTCACAGTTAGGAACCAGCAAATAGTGATAATATGGTTGGGTTGTGTAGACTTGCATCTGATAAATACAAATAATCCTCCTTAGAAATTAATATGAGCCAAAAGTCGACTTAGTGATCTGATGAGGTACTGACAAATTCACATCCTAACCTAAATGACATTTGTCACACTGAAGTAGAAACAATTATTAATAATTTTCATTTCATTAGGAGCACTACAATGAAATGTCAACAACTTCAAAAGTGTAGCAGAAGTGTACAAATTAATTTTGATTTTCTGAAGTGTAATTATTTTTGTAAGTACCACACTGTGTAATCACTTTTGGCGCTATTACTTGTGCAATCAATAACACTTAAATGTACTTAGCTGTTTCCAAACATGGTTTCCTAAGGTCACCCTTTACTGGTGTGGATGTTTCTATGGAAGAATGTAAGGAGTCGTTTTCTAGCTGGTCAAAGATGTAGTGAAAAAAAAGATATAGATATAATTATTTATGGATATTTTTAAGTTGATTCCCTAGAGGGGTGCTCGATGTCTGTGCAGTTTTGATGTGAAAAAAGCCTGCCCTGGCTTTGCTGGAGAGTCCATTTTTGTGCTCTGGGTGGCAGCATCAGCTCTTGCTCCTGCGCCTTCACCACCCGGGGCTCATCCTGCTTGGCAAATGCAACCTGACTGCAGAGTTAATTATATTCCCCTGAGCCAGGCAGTCAGGCCAGATTTGGCCTCGCATTAGCCAGATGAATGGTTGGTAATCATCTAGAGGAGTACATCTTTCCCACAAGCTTAGTCAGTCCTCAAGTGCCAGCGTTTGTAATAATTCACAACCCTGAAATGCTCCAGCACAAAGAGACCACAAGAACACACGTCTTGAAGGAAAGGCTTAACTCTTCTGTGATTTTAGCTGACATTCTGATAGGTTTCCTCCAGGTTTAGACAGGAGCATTTTGCTGGTGTGTTTGTTCATTATTTTATGTTTTCTGGAGAACTCCAGGATCCTCTGGGAGCCTTTGCCATCCCCTTTACAGCAAGGTAGGAGCAGAGAGGGTTGGTTGCCAGTTCAGTGTTCAGGCTGGTTTCTGGAATTAACAGCAGCCCCTTAAAGGTTCCACTTTATAATGTGGCTTGAGTGGCTCCTGGAATCTCTTCCTGTAGCTTTCAACTCTAATTTAACTTTATTTGTAGAATTGTATCAATGGCTTATCCATACTGGAAGATAAAAGCAAAGCTGACGTAATCAGAGCCAGGAATGGAGATTGAACTTAAACTACTAAAATTACAGATCCTCCCCAATTAAAAATGAAAACCTAATAAAAATAGATTGAAATTTCCTGTTGGATTAGTAAATTATTCATTAGTATAAAGAAATAAAACCAGGAAAAGAGACTTTATGCCACGAGGAAAAGAAAGTTAGAAAATGTACAAAAAAAGAAATATCACAGTCAGCAGTAACGTCTCTTGACATCTGCCAATTGTCATTAAAAACAGTGGTTTAGCCATTTATAGCAACATTACATTAGTTTAGAAACACAACAGATAAAGCATTCCAGAAACTAACTTATTTAGAGGCTGAATATCAATATCATTCTGAATCCAGAATGATCTTAACATTAAAAAAAAATACACACTGTTTTAACGTTTCTAACTTTCTTTCAGTAGTTATCTGCATTTGTGATCAATATGGAAGAATAACTCCAGTAAACTGAGGGCAAGTTTGTTCTGCTATTTAGAAGTGCATCTATTATACAAGAAAATCCAGCTAAGAGATGGATGACCTGTGTGTGTGAATGTAACTACCCAGAAAATGAACCTAAACATTTGTATTGGAATAATTCACTTCACCTAAACATGTGTACTATATATCTTTGTCTTGTGTTTCAGTATTCTGAGATTTTGTTTGATTTTTAGGACATTAAATTCTCTGCCAATACTCTAGAGCCCACAGCTCCTAGGCAGTTGTACTGGAGCTGTGTTACTGGGCTGGCTGCCAGGAGCCCAGGTAGGGTTTGTTCTGCTTGAAACTCAGCTACTCTGCAAAAAAAGTTTGAATTTTGGTGACACAGCAAATGCTGTTGCAAAGTGTTTTGCTGGAATTTTCAAACTAAGAGCAAACTCCATATATGAGTTTGTTTGCACCTGAATTTGACATCATTGCTGCAGATACCAATGGATGAGTATGTTTTAAGCACTGTACATCAGTATATTTTTTTTATTGCTATTTAAGCTGTCAATATGTGTGTGTTATTCTACTATTACTGAAGTGATCCTCATTATATATCAGTGACTTTAGTGTAAAAGAGGGAAAAAAAGGGAAAATCCCTACCAGGCTTTCTCAGCTGTGCTCCATAGACTTAGTTCCTCAACCATCTCATTGGGTCACAGCAGAACATCTCCACACCTGCTCTTCTGGTTTCTTGGGAAGAAAAACTCCATCACAGGTTCAACTGTTCCAAAATATTCATACACCTAGAAAGTCTTTGGTTTATGTTGCTGAAGAAGTAGTTTCTGTTGGCATTTTTCATCGGATAAAACCAAAATCAAATTTCAAATCTAAACATTTTGCTGATTTGAAATTTCCTTATGTGAGTATATGCCAAATCCTGCAGCAGATAACAATTTTGTGTTATTTCCATGTGGCAGAAATACTGTTCTAAGAAATTACAGCTTTAATTTTCATAGCTAATCAGGTTTGGTTAGTTATTAAGATTATCTGAGATTGTGGGTGATTAGCGAGGTGGGATTTGGGAGTTACTTTATAATTTGGATTGGATTTTTAATTTTGCCTAGATTAAGATTTTTATTACTTGAGTTGAAGCCTTTGAGATTAATGGAAAAAGTCTATGATAGATAACACATTTGTTCTTCGAGGAAAAGGGAAGTTAATTGTGCCTGTCTTACATGGATTGCATCTATTTGCTTACTTTACCTGCCAGCAGGTGACTGTGCTGACCAAGGAATGATTCTTGCAGTGAAATTTGGTTCAGGATAATTAGTGAGAACACCCAGGAAGAATTTACACAGTTCTGCCTACAGCCCTCCAGATCATCCCCAAAAAGATGCCTGAGCCACAGCCAGTAGATGAGACAGAAATATTGTTTGTGTGACCTGATGGGATGCATTCTAAATCCTACAAAATGGTTACAGGATGTTTTTGCCACACAGTATTGGGTTTAAAAAGCAGCATCACTAAGTCAAAACTGGAAGAGAAGGAAAATGAAATAGACCTTGCCAGCTGCAATTACATCTTCTAGTCACTGAAATGCAATATAATTCAATGTCTGTATTAGCATTCAACATTGTTAATTCATGGGCAAGTAATTTAGTTGAATTCTCAATGAGAAATTGAATTTGAGGTGACTCAGCAGGAAAATCAGTGTGTTCTGTAATTGAATGGAAAATAGTTGAGTTATCGCTGGCAGTGAGCTTGATGTAACAAGCCTTTGTATTACATGTGCCATGAATAGACTGAATGGTTTGACAGGGATTACATTTATTTCAGATAATGAGGCACAATAAAACGTGGAGTAATTAAGTACTAAAGAAAACTACATGACCCAAATCCAAAGCGAAAGGTCCCGATTTAGGGAGGAGTTAGGGAGTATCCATACAGGGAACATTTCTGGTAGAGTGTTTCAATTTTGACACAGCTGAGTCTGCCTTGTTATAGGAGGTAGTTAGACAGTGTTTCTAGGTCCTTATCAATTTCTTCCTTACATTTCTGTGGTTGTTTGATTCCAACGTTCACATCAACATCCAGCATGAATCTGAGGGGAGGAAGCAGCGTGAGAAACATCCTCTGAAAAATAACTCACCTGAAAACGAGCTGGTAAAGGGGCTGCTCTGCCACAGGGATCTGCATCACAGCACCTCTATTCTTTCCTTCTGCAGGTTGTGATGCAATAATTTACAACAGGCTGCTCATTTCATTTCTGCTGAGGAAAAGGTGAGGTTCAGTTTTGTCTCAGCCAAGGACAGGACAAGTGAACCATCCTTCCAAAGGAACAGGCTCTTAGGTTTTTTTCAGGTTTTATAGTCAGACTCAAAGCTCAAACAAAAAGACTTTTGAAAAGGATTTAATTCAAGACTTGTTCATATCAGTTCGCCTTGGAAAAGTTTTTTTTTAACCCCAAATGCAACTTTTGTAATCTGACTTGTCAGGTGACTCACTAAACATAATGATTAAACTTGTGCTATATTCCCATAGATTGGTTTCTTCTAATATCCACTTTTTTTAGCCCATAATATCCATCATGTACATTTGTGTTTGGAATGCCAGCCTCTCCTCTGTGAAATGTGTAGCTGTGGAAATAATACTTAACTCCAAAGATCAGAGCAGGCAGATCATGTGTGACAGCTCATCATGGCTCCTGCAAAGGTGTGCTAAGGAACAGATGAGTATAAATAGCATTACAAGAACTCTTTTGAATGTACAGGTGTCTGCGTTTTTAGTTTGTCACACGCTTAAAAAAATACTGCTAAAACCTGATTTAAACATAAAAGCAGATGCATTCTTTTGAACAGGGATTAGAAAGCAAATAATTAATCATGCATACCTGAGGATTTATGTAAGCAGCTGCTTAAATAAGAATCATAAACCTACAAATGCAGTCTCCCCACCTACTTTGCAATCTCTTGAATTAAAAAAAAAAACCAAACAAACTGTGGATTTGTTTGGTAGATAGCACTTGACATCAAAAGGAAAATGCTAACATATTCTCCTGGTACCATATAGAAATGAAAATATTCCTAACAAACACCCTGTGCTGTTTTTAACTAGGTGGTAAATACTTTACAAATGCTGGAGCTTGTAAGGTGTAGTGCTGATTAGGTAAATTAGGACTGGGGTAACTGGAGGCTGTGTAGGCCTTCTACACAATGGAAGTTTGTTTTCCATCCAGTAAAAAGCTGGAAATTTGCATGAGGGTCACGAAGGAAATATTGGCTGGTCTGAACAGGCTTCTGAGTATTATGGGAAGTGTATAAAACTGACTGGTTTTGACTTGAAGCCAGGTGAAACCAAGTTGATTTCACAGTTATGTTTTCTAACGCGCACATCAAACCGAAATCAAAAGGTCTGGATGTGAGGGAAGTGAAAGAGAAAAACAATTTTTTGCATGAACAGCTACGGGATGAGATCACCAGGAGTCACACAGCTTCAGTGTTTGGTGCCAGTCTCTACCTCACACCGTAAGGAAGGTCTGCACTCTGTTCTGCTGAGTGACTCGCTACAAGTTCATCCCTTGCAGCGAATTCCATGGGATAACAGAGTCTTTATGAATAGGATACGTAATTTTGGCAACACTTCTGGGATTTGAGGGACCAATACTTTACATATCAGTTTATTGAATTTGGACTCATGTCCCAGAGATGTAATAATAATAAATTTAAGCTTATGGCAATAAAACTACCTGCAGTAATATATTTAGGCGTGAGGGCCCAAACTCCTGCAAAGAAAAAGTGACTCACTTTTATTCCAAATACAGCTCTCACTGGATTTTTATCTCTGTTACTTCTCTTGACATCCTTCATGAAGCTTTTACTGTCCTTGCACTCCACTTCTCTGGCAGTTAAGCACTCAAGATGTAGAATTAAACTTTGTTGTAAAGATAGAGGAAAAAAGAGAAGCAGGAGGGAGATGGGGTGCCTTGCCAGCCACTCTGAGAGTTCCTACATGAGCATGGTCTCTGGTGCTCCCTCTCAATTCTTCTGGGAATTACCCTTTTCCTCTTCTGAGCAGCATTTTAATCTTGTTGCTGCCTTGTCACTGTGTTCATGTATTGCAGCCTTGCTTTTATTGCACTGAGCTTGTTTCCATGGGTTCCTTCTTCAACATATCTACTGATGAAATTGAACACTTGGGGGTTTGAATTTGACAGCTGGAAGATGAGAGAGGGTGTCTCTGATCCTGCTTCCACAGAATTCCCACAGTGCCCCCTGCACTGAAAGGCTTTAAATGTATCTCTCCTTTGAACATCTGATGCTGCTAACAGTAATGCTTCTGTAGTGTCTACAACTCACTTTATCTTGTTCCAAGAACTGACAGTGTCCCCAGAATACTTTTAAAAGGAGAACTTCTTGGATGAATTCTATCACTGGTGTATTTTTTCCTTTCTTTTCCCAAACTGCATCTAATGAATATATTCCTTGAACGGCACATTTCAACAACTGTTACCTTATAAACTTTTAACCCTGTCCCTTGATGTGGTGGCCCCTTTCAGGCACACAGGACTGTGGAGGACAGACACTCTGCACTAACTAAAGATAAAAAACACTACAGTAGAGTGTGACAGGTCTCTTTTTAAGGTACGGCTGTGAACCTCTACTTAAAATAAAAAAATCAATGGGGTTCAAGTAGCACAGGGTCCTGTCCTGCGGATCCACACGGATTTTCAGTTGACTTGTAATCTCCTTGGTTTCCCCCAACGCCATGAATTTTCATGCCTCCTCCTCAGATGCTAAGCAAGTCAAGGGTTCATCCTACCATCAAAGTTGAAAGATTTAGTGGGAAGAGATTTGCATTGAAACATTTACAGCGCTGGCTCGTGGCTCGCCGCAGTCTATCGAGCCCCTTTTTAAACTTCACAGTTGTAAACCCGTTTTTAAGCTTGTCGTTTGGAAACAACTCTACGTGAGAAGGTGAAAGGAGCATTTTCCACAGCGGTCTGGAGTGTAGCAGGCAGCGAGAGGAGCAGAATGGGAGAACTGCTGTGAAAGGCTTCAATGAGAGGCTGTTTTGCAGCAACCATTGAGCCTTGCATCTCAAATGCTGCCATCTGAACAACTCCCACTATTCCCCTGGGCTTCATTGAGGATCAGCGATTTTCCTGGCAGCATTTTAAACCTTTACACACGCTGGAACTCTTGTCTGAGTACCCTGATCTACCTGGGAAACACTTATGGAATTGTAGCTACAGAAGAATAAATAAATGGGGTATGTGTTGACTCTCTCAGTACTGGAAGGTATTAATAAACCAACTGCATCCTGAAAGGATGAAACCAAATATGTGAGAATCAAATAATTTCTGAAACAGAAATTATGGTATTTTTTATAGAAGCGAACAGGTGGTGATTTTAATCCGACCCAAATTAACCCATGTTCAATAATTTATGCACTCAAATTGACTCTAACAAATGCTGCTTAATTATGCATTCTTGGAAACATGCTTTACGTTTGGTTTCAAAATGGAATTTACATCCAGCTATGGTTATCTTCCCACAGCAGTTTCAGTATGTAATGAAGTAAGGAATTCAGGATATAAAGAATATTCAAAGTAACTTTGCTCTCAATCCAGCTGCAGTTGTCTACGTAGTGTAATTGTCACATTTTCCAACAATGAAAATTAAAAAAAATAAAACCCTATCTCTTAAGAAAAGCTGTTCAAAGAATGTTCTCACAATAAGAAAATAAAAATAGAGCAGCTCATTAGATCTGTAGCTTGACTCAGGAAAACACAAATACAGAAGTCAGTCTGTGTTTGAAGTAGAAAAAAGGAGGACAAATACACAGGTTGTCAGTAATCTTTAATGTCTTTCCTTTGTCTCACTCTGAAGTAAAAACAACTGAAATTGTTGAAAGATAGGTTTATCTAATTCATGCCAGCAGACTCTCTCTTTCTTTCCCCCGATTAGTACTTAAAATAATCTTTCTTTATTGATGTGGTCCATACTTTTTTGTGTGTGCATATCTTGCTGTTTTCTTCAGAAGAAAAAGTGCTGCAAGATGATCAAATACAACTTTACCATGCAGTTTGGAGGAAATTCTGAAAATTATTTTCTCTGCTCTTAGTGTTGACATAAAGAACTATTTAATATATTTTTCTTATAACAAGAACTAGAATAATACTGCAGGAGTGAATTAACATTAGTTCTAATCTCGCCTGGGAAAAAAATCAATCGTGCTTTTAGCTTTCTGTATGTTAGGCATCAATGACATTGTTCACATGAATAAAACCAATTTTTAATTTTTACAAGACTGAGCAGATTCCAGCACAGAGTGCAGGACAAGGTAGTAGTGCTTGTACAGTTTTTAGCGTTCAGCTGATCAATTTTCAGGGAAACTGAAATTTTCCCTCAGCCTGTCTTGTAATCTGTTCACTGCTGCCACACAGGATGCCACTGACTCTGAATTTACATTGCTAAAAGTAGATGCATTTATTTTTACTTGTACTGAATTGAGGGAAGGATGCAGTGGAGAAAAATCAAAGCCTTTGCTGAAAATCCTGGTCTCTGTTCAGTTGGGAGTGTCCAGTTGGAGTGTCCGGGGTTTGAGCAGGTTTGGTATCACCTTGTGAAATTTTGTATCTCAAATTGCAGGAGCTTTTTGGTTAAAGCAGAAACTTCAGCCTGAGGAGCAAGGTAAGCTGCACTTGAGGCTGACCTGAGGGAAAAACCTGAACTGGCTGAGAACTATGGGACAATGCAGAAACCAGAGGGTCATTCGGGAAACCAAGGCAAATACTGAAATGAAACACGAAATTCCAACTCCCTCTTCATCCTCAGCATAGGGGAAATTTTTATTCCAGTTCAAACATTGAAAGACAGTGAAACACTGCTGTTGTGAAGAAGCAGTCACTGAAGGCCTTTCACAAAAGGTCATGTGCTGTTGGCATGAGGAACAGCACTCAGCCAGAAGCTTTTTGCTTGTATCTTGCTACATGTCTCTCAGCATGTTTCTATCCAGAAAGGTGGGCAAAAGCTCTCTTCTGTCCAGGGATGTTTGTAGGCAATGGAAAAATAAGATCCTGGGTGACATCTAGGGGATGTGGTGGGTAGCTAGCCAGGGCTGATGTGGAAAATCAGGGAAAACAGTCCATGAACCTGTAGTAACCTGAGTTTACTTCCATTTGCAGCTCTTGTGTTTGTATGTACTTACACACATGGATAGTGATATCTAGGAGGAAAACTGAAGTTTGGTTTGCTGACCCAGGCAAGCTGAGGTAGAGCAGAGCACAGAAAGCAGTAACACTGTGTGCACACCTCAACCTGCAACAAAAACAAAAAAAAAGGAGCTAAACACTACTTTTGCTTTCACAAGTAGTGAGCTAGAACTCTGGCTCCTTATTTGACTGCAGTATTTGAAGTAACACCACAGTAAATGACTTTATTATATAATAATTACTAAATAAACTTAGCAGTTATAGTGAAGCTTGATGCTTGTGTTGTTTTCTGTGCAGGTCAAGGGAGCCAATTCTGCCCCTCCAGTCCACTCTCATGAGATTCCCACTTGGAGTATTGTTTCCAGCCCTGGGAGGAAGGGAGGAGAAGAGCACAAGGACATGGAACTGCTGGAGTGAGTCCAGAGGGGCACAGAGATGATCACAGGGCTGGAGTCAGGCAGGGAGAGCCAGAGGTTGTGTTCAGCCTGGGGAGGAGAAGGCTCTGGGGAGAGCTCAGAGCCCCTTCCAGTGCCTAAAGGGGCTCCAGGAGAGCTGGGGAGGGAGCTGGGACAAGGGATGGAGTGACAAGAGAAGAGGGAAGGGCTATAAACACAGAGAGGTCAGATTTAGAGAAGGAAGGAATTAGAGTTAGGAAGGAATTCTCCCCAGTGATGGTGGTGAGGCACAGGGTGCCCAGAGAAGCTGTGGCTGCCCCTGGATTCCTGGAAGTGTCCAGGGCCAGGCTGGACATCCTTGGAGCAACCTGAGATAATGGAAGTCGTCCCTGTCCGTGGCAGGAGGTGGAATGAGATGAGCTTTAGAGTCTACTCCAACACAAACCATTTTCTGATTCTCATAGGAACTGTAAAAAAATGGACTATTGGGGCAGAACAAAGTTTTCTGGGAGATGAGACTGATCACAGCTCTCTCCTGTTATTCGTGTGACCAGCAAATTGTAAATCCAACCCAAACCCCCTTGTCCCTGTAGTACCCTCCAGTTTACAGTGCAGAAGTTCATTTTTTAGAGCTCTCATGAATTGTTCAGTACATGCTGTTAATTATCAGCCAGTGTGAATCACCAAAGTCATAACCTGACTCCTAAATGAGTTTCCCATAAATCTGGGTCTATTCATTAGAGGTCAAGTTGATAACTGCTTAGAAGGAATATCAATGCTGCATATCAGTTTATAAGGGTATAATTGTAACTAAAAAAAAATCCTCAATCTTCCTCTCCCTGTGCTCTAGATAATTTAAATGTGGAACTCAAAGCCTTCAACTAACTTATTTCTTAACAAGATGCTGTGGAAGAGGAGAAGTGAAAAAACTCTTGCAAAGTAAGTATGGATATTTCTGAATATCTTGTTTATCTATGGAATGGAGATGGAATGGTCCCAGCATTTGTTTTGAAAATCTCAGAGGGTTATGACCAAACCCTTTCCTAAATAAATTATCCATTAGAGAGTAAAATTATCCATAGGAAATGCTATCCATTAGGGGATATAGAAGATATTACTCATTATAGGAGACAGTTATGGACAAGCTTCATTCTTGGAAAGTGGCAATAGGAGGAATAATTACCAATATTTAGATAGTTTATGAAGATCTACCCTTTAACTTCATATTTTAAAAATCCTCAACATTTCTTCTAATTTTTAATGGTTGGTTGATTAGGAGGAAAAAAAAAGCAATTGAAACTTACTTAGAGCATTTTAAATTAGAACATTTCTACCGTGTACACTGTAAGGTCACATCAATTTGAGAAAAGCTGCTGAAAAATATCAAATTATGAGCTAGAAATGTAATATAAACATACTCTGAAACTAATTCACGTATCTCATATGAACCACGTTTTGGAAAAGCTACATTTGTGAGTGTTCAATAAGGAATAGAATGCAGCAGAACTTTTGGGAACCATTTTAATTTATTATCACTTGCAGTATATGTTTAACAAAAACATGCAAGTTGTCTTTGAAAGGCATCAATTCAGGCAGATCTAATTGTCTGGGCATCAAAAGTAACCCACCAATAATCAAAAATGTCTTATTTGTTAACAGGTAGGTCATTTTTGGGTACCTAACTGTCATATGATGTACAGCCCCTGAAGATACTTCCACTGAATGTAAATAACATGACAAAAATTAAGTTGGCCAGAAGAAATGTTTCTTTTTTGTGGACTACAATGATTTAATTCCTGATAGATTTGCATAGGCACAATTTTGTACCAACATGAGAGTGTTTTTTTAAATATCTGGGGACAACTGAAGGCTAAATTCCACATAGTGAGCAGAGCTACGTGGTATTTCTGCTGCTGCTATGAAATGGAAGTCAAAATAGAAACATGCAGAATTTTCATAACATGTGAATGGTGAAACTTTGAAAGAGATATTGGCAGAGGAGTTTATTTTTTTGACTAGGATTGCAGGATGGAGAGGTGAGGCAATGAAACAAAACCAAGGACCTTTGAGATGAAGAAAAACCTGACAACTGAGGTCTACAAATTATTAATAAGATTATAGTTGGTTTAATGGATCCAATTAAATATAATTGACCTAATTTTATCAGCAAAAATTGTTCTGTTCAATTAGCATAAAATCAGGACAGCACCTACATCAAAAGCTCAATATTAATACTCCTCTAATATACAGCATCTTGCAGAGGGTAAATCTCTTCATCTGTATGAGATTGTCTCTATTTGGATTTTTAAAAGATTTTTTTATAGCAGGCCTGGTTTGGTTTGAGCCACAGGAATGAATTGTTAAAGTCTCATTTTACTGACAGGTGTGACAGTAACTGCATAAATTGTTTATTGTATCATGTTCATGTGTCCTACTCTAAAACTCATCAAATTAACTGGAAACTCATCAGTTGACTTCAAACAGGCTTTTAAATAATGCCCACAGATAAATGTGCACACTTTGTACTGTAGGTCTTCTCAATTTTAAATTTTAATCTTTTACTGCTGTCATGGACTGAATGTGCAGTTCTGAGATTTCAGAGCTTCTTCAGCAGACACTCCTCTTGAAGATTTTAAATTAGTTTAATCCTCCAACACGAAAGGATCAGAGGCTCTCCCTCAAATTTGAACTGTGCCGTTTGGGAGAAGAGGAATAACTTGTAATTTTTGATTCCATTCCTGAGTTTGGTGGAAGATGAATGAGGCATTTTGAGGTTCTGCCTCTTCCTCATTAAAAAGCGAAAAAAGAGGTTATGAGAGGTGTATAAACCTCATTTGTTAACTTTAATCAGTTAAGTGGAAGCTGTTAAGGATTCAATCAAATAATAACATGTTTTTAATCAACATAAAATCTGTTAATATTTAAGGATAACTGCTGCTCACCAATACCTGGCTTGTATTTTTTTCTCAATTTCAATTGCAAGTTCTTACTCTTGTTGTTTTCTTTAGTAATTCTTTGTCTATACATAAAATTACAGCAATTTTAACAAAGTCCTACTTCCAGGAAAGTTATTTACATGACCAGATCTTGCTCTAAGGTTTATGGTTCTTTGTGCCTGGATTTGAGAAAGGCACTTTATCTGCCTCCCACCTTCAGAATGTTTAAAACACATCTCTAATAACTTTGTGTGCTTCTCTTTCAATGATGAAACCTGCCTGTATCTGGAATCCTTTCTTCCCTGGGTTGGTTTTATGACAACATTTTACTCTTCTACCACAATTTACTTCAAATTTGTCTTCAGTTTCTGTTGAAGATTACAGTGACCCAGCTCCAATCTTAGAAAAATCCTTTCCAGCTAAATTCTTACACCCTGAGGAAAATGTCTCAGTATTTTGCTTTAGGCACTTTTAGCCATCAATGGCAGGTCTGTTACAAAAGATGCTCCAAGGCCATCTTTAACCTCTTTGTCCTTTCACTCTCTGGGTGCTGCACAGCAGGTAAGGGGTTTTTAAATACGTGCCAGTATGTGTGGAAAAATAATTCCTGACAAGTACCTGTCTTTACGTGTTCCATTTCTGTTCACAAAAGTGGCTTGCAATATCTTCCCTGCATTTTAGAGTCAATAATTACTGGTTGGAAGTGAATTTTTGAAACTGAGTTGGGAATATTTGACTAGATTGGTTATCTGTATTGCATGTTTTATTTTTATTCCAATTAGAATGAGGATAATAGCATGAAGTTTTCTCAAAAAAAGCAAATCCATACTTATAGTTAGAATATTTTCTAGCACATCCAAAAATATTCCTTCCATATCTGTGCACTAAAGTTTTTCTAACAAATGAATACGGGAGCCAGGAACACAAATGAAGCGAATGTTTAAAATTTTACGAGTATTTTACATTATCTCTTCTGATCTACCTCTACAGCAACTTCTGTAACACAAAGCAAACAGAATGTCTCAGAGGAAAAGAAAATGAAGGGATGTGGTGTAGATCTGTTATATGAGTTGGGGTAGAAATACATGTTTACTACTAGAGGCTCCCAGCTCTTGTCTTGCAATAATTGGTGATGTTCCTAAGGGTTTGCCTTCAGGAATCATTTAATGCCTATAAATCACAGCTTCCTCTCCAGGTAAATATCTGGCTGTCAAGACTGCAGAAATAAGCACAAACCCAAGCACACCCTGAAGTTAAAAACCCGACTAAACAAACCCTTAAAAACAGGTGAACTGGAAAGATAAAAGATCAAAAGAAAGTGAATTTCCATAGTTTTAAAAACATGGCTTTTTTTTTTCAGGTTCTACTTGTTTCCTGAGCACTGGGTTTATTAATGCTGTTTTTATTTGTATGCTGATGACCACAGCAGTTTTTAACTCTTTGAAAAGGACTCCTCTGAATTCCTATGGGATTCTATGGATCCTAAAGCAAGGGATGTGGCTTTGGAGATGGTATAGATTGGACACTGAAAAGAATTAAAGGGCTTGGAACTCTTGGTGTTCACATAAACTCAACTTGACTAACTGCAGTTGTTCTGTTGCACATCTTCCTTGTTTAAAGTTTATTTTAAGATGTGTTTTGTTCAGCAGTAAACATCTCTTGTTGTCCTTCAGAGAAATTGTTTCCTCCTTTGTCAGCATCTTGTTCCTCATGTGCCTGAAAAATATCCCTAAGCCTCAATCCTTTTAATTCTGTATTTCTGCCTTGTTGTGTTTAAAATGCCTGTGACTTACCTGTTCCTCAAGGACTGTGGTATTTTTGTACCTTCAAGTCTTCTGTTCTTCCCTTCACATTTTCATCATCACCTCCCTAAAGTGCTTGCTCTGGACAAAGGTACAGCTTGAGAACACACACAGCCCTGAAGGGTGTTGTGCAGAAATACATCCCTGGACTAACACAGCACAAAACAGCAGGATAAACATGGAAAAAGCACTGTTCTCACATTACACCGAGCAGGGGAAAAGGTTAAAGCAAAGGCTAAAATAAACAGTTCTGCCCAATGCTCTTCTTGTCACCTAAACAGAAAGATTGGAAGCTGAGTGCCTTGTGAGGAACTGAGTCACTCCGGTGGGACTTTGATGTCATCATCTAAAGGTCATGGGCTGGACTAGAGGAAATATTCTCTACTGGAAGACCTGATGCTGTTAGAAAAATCAGGTGTGGGAGCAGAGACCCTTGTCCAGGTCACCTTAGAGGATTTCTGTATTTTTAAGGCCTGCTTTGTCAATGGTCAGTGTCTAACTGGGGAGATCCATGAGGGAGGTGTGGCACTGCTCTTGAAAGGCTTTTCCTTGATATCAGGGTTCTGGGCTGTTCTGCTGGCTTTGACTCTCTGCTCCCTGGGTTTCCAAACCCAGATGTGTGACTGTGCCCAGGCTGTAAATTTGACCCTCAGGATCTACACTGCTACCGATTTATTTGCAGTTTTCCTGATCAGCTAAACTCCTGAGATGAACCTGGACATGGTAGAGCCAATAGGAAACTTCTCGAATTGGTAACCTGGCAAGTGTTCTCACCTGAGAACTACTCCAAAACCATTTTGTCTTGGGGACTCCAGAGCACAGTCTGGGACTGAGAACGTGGCCAAATCCTGCGTGATGTGGATGAGGCCAGAATGGGCCAACTCTGGCCAGTGTGGACATGTCCAGAGGGCAGCTGGACAGCATTTCCCAGGAGAAACCAAAGCATTGCAATGTTGGCTGAGAGCATAAGGCACATTGCTTAGCTGCACACTAATAACAAAAAAAAACTGGGGCACAGAGAAGTCTCAGAAGCACATGTGCTGAATAAATATCCACAATATGTATTTTATAATGTATTTAAATCGAAAGATCAATCTAGATTTACATTAAGTGGCTTTAGCTTATTGTGAAAATAAGAGAAGTCTTTAGAGCTGCTTTGCATGCAAACTAATGCTATCTTAAGAGTTCTGGATAGCTGGATCAGCACAGTACATACAGAGGGGGAGAAAAATTGTGTTTTACATCTGCACATACAGAAATGAGGTTTGACACCCTATGATTCACTTCAATAAAGTCAGTTATTTTCAGACTTCTGTTCAGAGCAGTAAAACATAGAGAAACATTAAGAAAGGAAGCAAGGAGTGCATTAATGTCAGAACAGTTGTGAAATTAATGTGACCCTAAACAATAACCCTTTAGGCAATACTGTTCATACAGTAGTGACCAGGGCATTGCCAACAGCTAAATTTGAATTGCACATTGTGTTACAAAACCAGTGCTCAGCAGTTCAGGTGAAGTTAAAACTGCTTTTTTCCAAAAGTAAATAAAAGCAGAAACCCAAATCAGAACATACCCACTCACCCCCATGGAGCACAAATAAACTGTGGGTGAAAAAAACAAATTTTCTGTACATGTAAAACAAATACTTGTGTATGTTCTGGCGAAAGAATATCAACAAATATCAACATCAGTTTCCAGTAGCATCAGCAGTATCTGTAAATGCAGTGGTAATTGTTTAACAATTAGAGAATTCCCAAAATGCAGATAACAGATGTAATTTTAGTAATGGGAATTGAATTGCAGGTTTTGCTTATTTGTTTGCATTTTCTTTTTTAGACCAGTGATTTCAATAGGTGGATAAATTTGTTAGTTAAAACACATTATATGATATTTATGTTCATCAATTCAGCAATACTAACTTATCACAGAATTATAGCCAAATAAAATACCAGATATTTTCTGATAGACACCTTTTTTCAGGCAGCGAGGCAACAGGGAAGTGAATCTTAGTGTGTGACAAAGAGCACAGGGAATTCTGGGCTTCATTATTCCCACATAAACATTCAGCCACGGATAAAATTTTTTCATGCCATTCTCAGACTTTTTAAGCACGTGCTGAGGCTCTGTCAGCTGCAGGTGGATGTGGGGAGAGCTGGTTTACACTGGGAGCATTTGGAGTGTCTGAAGAGCAGCCCTTGAGCTGATGAGATTGTAGCTGGAACAGTGGTATCTGCACAGCAAAGCCTCTCTAAAAACAGCTCAATTAAAAGCTCTTTTCTGCCGCTTATCATGGAAAATAAGAAGTTGAGTGTGATTCTGTGATGCTGGCTTAAAGAACCTCACCTGCTGCTGTGACCTGTGTTTTGCTGGGTCTCATTAAATGGCCAAAATACCTCATTATTTATTTGTGTAGTAATTTGAACACTGACGTTTGAAATGTTTTGGTTGAGGAATGTTACTATACTACCTCATGGAATTTGAAAATTGTGGTTAAAAGAACCTATCGAATTGGGGAAAGGTCAGCAAAGCTGATAAAGACACTAAAAAACTCACTCCTCCCTCAATGCTTCTTCTATCAGACTTAGGAAATTTTTTCATTCAAGGACCGAATTCAGGAGCAGGGATGAAAAGATGCAGCTTTGCTCATTTCTCCTCACTTTGTGTGAAGAAACACCCAAGTCTGTTTTCCTTACTGCTAGCAAGGAGAGCCAGAATTTGTGTTTGAGCCCACATTCTGCATTTAATTTGTAGTTTCATTAGACAGATCAGTGAGCAGCCTTTTCTACCTCCTTGTTAATTCTCCTTCAGTGACTTCCCAAGAGCTGCTTGTTTCTTTTACTTTTGTGTCACTAAACTACAGAAGGATGACAGAATTTTGGGGGGACAGTGTCTGCAAGACTGCAAAAGTCCTCTATGTACTTTTCAAGCTACTGGTCTGAAGTGTGACTTGTGAAAAAAACATGTGGGAATGTCTTCAGACCCTGAAAGTTGAAATGTTTTAAATGAAAGCTGTCTCTGGATATATCTGTTTAATAACCAAGCTGAGGAAAAAATGCCAGTCCCTTAATACCACAATCTTTGAGGAAGAAAATTGTGAGGAGGCTTTTAGGACATGGGTGTGTTCTGCCCTGCTCCTGCAAAGGGATGTTGCATCAGGGGTGTTATTAATTAAGGTTTTGCACTGAAACAGTGGTGGATGGCTTTCAGCAGCGAAAAGAAAAAGACACTTCTGAGATACACAGATGCTGTAAAAGAGAAATAAAAGCCACCAAAGCGATTTCCCTGCTGATAGAGTTCTGTTAGTGTTTTGCATTATTTAGAACATACAAGAGCTAAATTGCAGTGAAAGATAACAGGAGTGTTGAAGGGCAAAAGATGGTTGAAATATTTGACAGGCTTTTTATTATTATCTTTAAGGTTACAGTGTCTGAAAACCAAGCAGACGTTATGTCATCCTGAAGCAGGAATATGTTCTTCATTTGACTGTGGTAACAGTGAAATCACATTTACAATAACATATCTACATGTGTGTGTATACACCTTAAAGGTTTGATAATTGGGGATGTAACTACAAAGTTGTCAATGGCTTTTGAAATGTCTTATACTTTAAAGAGACTGGAAAAAAAATATAATATAGATATTTCTCCAGCTGAAATAGTGAGAAAAAACTGCAGAGAGACTTAGTGCAGCAATTCAAAACAGAAGCATAAAAACATACCTTTATTTTTGCCTGTTTGTAACACTGTTGCATGCACAAATAACATATCCTAAGAATTATTATCAATTTCCTGCCTTCACATATAAACAGCTTTTCAGGATGAATATGAGCCAAGCTTTAGAGATGCAGTCATCTCTGCAATAAAAATTGGATAAGAAACCTCAAGTCTTTCACGAGATAATTTCATTGTATGTTTTAAATACTCTCAAGGAGAAAGGCTCAATGTACAAAAGCTTTGAGCAGCTGAAGGCTTATCTGAAACATTTCTAAAGAGTTGGTAAGAGCACAGAAGGAGAGCATGAAAATCTCCTGCAGTATGCCAAGGAAAATCTTTCACAATGGAGTCTGACCAAGCACTGTCAAATCATGGACTTTATATTTCTGTGGTAGGTGTTTTCTGTGCATCAGGTTTGCTCCTTCCATCCTGATTCTAAAACATTCAGCTTGGAAAATTTAGTTTGGACAGAAAGAGTCTTTTGCTTTCATAATTTCCCATGTTTTTACTTAGGGCTGGGAGAAGGATGGAATTAAATAAGCACTGTTACAGCAAAATGAAACAAATTCCCTATTTTTAGAAGTGAGTTTTTCCTTCTCAGATTTTTCTCTGACTTAAAAAAAAAAAATTCCAATTTGGTGTGAAGTTGTTTCACTGCTCCTAAAATTGTCCGTGTTGGTCTCCTCAAGCTCGGCTGCACAGCAGGGTAATGGGATGAGGTTTATGTTATGTCAGGGTTGTGGCTTTTAATACCTTGAAAATAGATTTCAGGTTTCACTTAATGGTAAACCAATTCCCCATGGTGTTCTGAGGGACCTGTTGGTTGGCCTGTTGGGCTCTCCCATCCCTTTTTGCTGGGAATACCCTGCACCCCACAAAGCTGCCCTCTCCAGCATTCCCTGGCCAGGAGCAGTTTGACATCAACCCTAATGAGCAGCAGAGGAAAACCTACAAATCCCATTGACTGTCTCAAGCCATCCAACTCTCACCCCAACTCTGCATGTGTTAACATGTTGATAATGACATTTTCTCTGGGTTCAAGTGCTTCATTATCAAGATTAACCTTCATTTTATTCTTTGTTCTAATATATATCTTCAATGTTAAGTCTTCTTCAGGGATCTCTTATCATTTCCTGAACCCTCAATTTAGTAAATCCTGCTTATTCATGACCTTTTATTCTATTCATTTCTTTTAAGGGGATCTATTCCTACCTGGAATTGTCAAGAAAACCATCATCTTTGGCTTAAACAACATCCCCAGAGCTCGAAAGAGCAGTGTTATTAGATGGAGGAGTGAAATTATATTTTAATTTGCTTCCTAAATTACATTAAATTATGTATGATCTCTCTTTTGCTTAGTGCATCCTTTAAATTTGAAAGTTTAAATAGAAAAAGACTGTTTTTAATGACTAATTCCCTGATAATTGAGTATATACTGAGTTTGTTTCGAAAACGGTTAAAGGTTTGAAGTAGAGTCCCTGAATTGCCAGATCTTGTAACAAAGCATGAGAAGACATCCCATTCTGTATCAATTATTATTTTAGCTATTATTTTATCATAAAATGCCACTTCAGTGCTGCTTCACTACTCACTGTGTAGGGAGGACAATGATAGCACTTGACAAGAAAATAATAAGTATTTATCTGGGATTTCCTCCTTCCTTTGCTCTATAAAGAAATTTTTCCCCTTCTTAACCCCCAGCTGGAAAACAATCTGGTCTTTGAATAAAAATATAAAAATATCAAGTTAATGCCTTTTGAAATCCAGAGAATGGATATCAAATATACTAAATACTATAAATGTAATTTAAAACAGTAGGTGAGTAGAGATAAGATGTATAAATTATTATAATGTTATCAAATCTCTCCCAGGCATATCTCATCTTGCTTATGATCAGAGTTATTTAAAATGTGATACATGGGGAGCCTCCAGCCAGGTGTCAGCCCTTCTTTTCCCTGAACTCTGACTTGGCTTTTAGGGTAGGGATTATGATGGAATGAGCAGGGCAAGTGCGCAAGGGACACAAAAGGAAAACAAAGGAGATTAAAGGATCAAGATAATTGCAGCAACTTGGTGGAGAGTTGTCCGCAGAAACGTGTATTTGTAATTTCATAGAAAGGGGAAAACTTCCTTCTCCAGGCTGAAGTGTAAATCATAACCTTTTGAACTGACCACAGAGGGGGTGTCAAAATGCACAGCAGGTCCTTGTGTGTTTAGGAATTTATCTTTTAATCCACCTCTCCTTCTAATGCAGGCCCTGGCTGCCTCCTGGGGTCTGTTGCTTCATCTGCCTCCCTTCCAAACTGCAGATTCCCATGCTTTTCCTGGAACCTGCTCTGGCAAAGCTTTGGGAACATGAAATGAGTGAATTTTGCATCACACCAAGTATAAAAATTGAAGTTTTAAAATTCTCTTGAGCCATCTATTTGTTCACTCGTGCTTTTTTTGGTTTTGGGGTGGTGGTGTTATTGCATTGGGGTTTTTTTGTTATTCTCCTTGCTTAGTGCAAGAAATCAGGAATGAAGATTTTTCACTCATTTTTCCACTCTTTTGGTTTCATTAAATCAAAATGCATTTGGTCTTTAGCAAGCATCAATTCTCCAAATATTTTGTGGAGAGGAAAAATGCGTTTATGTTTTGTAGCAACATTAAACAAGGCAAGAGAAGTGACAAACATCCCATCAGCCTGTGTAATTATTGCCTATCACTCCTGCAGTGTCTTCAGCTATGTATTTATCTTCTGTACTTTTTCCTCCAGTCCTCCACTGGAGGGAATAAGATCATCTACACCTACACCTGAAGAGGGAACAGAATGAAATTATAGACATTCTCTTTCAAATTTAATGAGGAGTAACATGTGTGTTCCAGAGATGGAACCTGGGTCTTGTTACCTATAAACACGAGGAATATCTTAAGCTGAAGACAAGACTATTTTTCACATCCTGATCCCAGCTACAGCCCACTTGGATGAATCACAGAACTGCTTAATAGGATCGAGAAATGACAGCAGTGACAAGTAATTGTGGCAGTTTATTTCATTTTCCTTTGCTGATAATGCAGTAGCTGAGGGCTCCATGAAGCTACTCTGGCTGTCCAGGAAAGAAAAATAAAGTGTGAGCACGGGGTAAGTGAAGGAAGATTTAGGCAGTTACATTGTGCTTTTTACTTTCCTTCCATTTCTGGTGAGACATCTTGATCCTAAAATAATATTTCCTGTTCCATTGGCTTATAGTGCTAGACTGTTGGAGAAGTGGAGGGGAAAAAGGGGAAATTCAAACTACCAAACAAAAAGGAATGATCCAATATCCAAATATTTTTAATACTTGCCCTGGCAGGATTGCAAACGAAACAGCTGCTGCACTGCTGTTATGAACCGCCTTAATTCAAAACCAACACTTTCCTTGATTACAAACAAAATTTAGAGATTTCCTCTAAAATTGTTGTAAAATTCTAATTGTGATACTAATAGAGCTAACGAGTTTGGTGTATTTTGCTCCCTTGTGCTTTGTTGTCCTAGCCCCCCTTTTCTCCTCCCCAGCCTGTTTTGCCTGTTTCTCAAAGACACCAGTGGTAGTCCTCAGCACAGAAATTGGCATTATTGTGTCACAGTCGTTTGCCCAAAAGCTCTCCTGCTTTTTATGTGGATATGGGAGTAAATTTAGTGTTTTATATCTGCCCTTCAGTTTTCCCAGCACTCAGGTTAACCTGTTAAAGAGTCTTTTAAATATAACAAGTATTTGATATATCAATATCTGCCCTTGGTCTTCCTTATATCAGATACTCTCAAAAGCAATATCCCATCCTTTCAGATCACAACTCTGCCTTTGTACCTCCATTTCCTTTATCACTGGTATCTTAAGGATCTTTTCCATCACCTACTTGAGGGTGGGGTGTTTTTTTTCTGTATTTATCAGATTCCCTTGTTCTCCTAAGAAAGATTTTCTCTTTTAGTGGTTTTCCATTTTCATTTATTATTTGGTGGGTTTATTTCTGGGTTTTGTGCTGCCTTAATGTTAAAGATAGCAATTAATTCAAATAACGGATGAGTTCTTGGGCCAATATCAATATGTGCTGTTGGTAGACGTGGTATTTCTGTATTAATCTATAGCTCACAACAGTCTCAGAAAATGGATTCTTTGTTTTGCTGTACTGTTGCCTTCTAGAATTTGCCATGCACTTATTCACAAATTTCAAGTTTTTGAAAGTCGAGGATATTTCTCTAAAATTCTTAGGAATGAGTAGTTTACTGTGATTTTCACGGTGGGTGTCGGCGTGGGTGTCGTGAATTTTTAAAATAAAATAAGGAGAGCATTAGCAGAAACTTTTTGTGTAACAAATGTAACATCCATTGTTCAAGGGCACGCTGTGTGCCTGGATATTTTTCTTTATTGGGATATATTTCTTCACCGAAGGCAGACAGAAAACTCTCTGAGCCAGTGGGTGGAGGTCAGAACAACATCTGCTCTACCCATGGAGCACAATCTCTGCTGTTGCTTGGAGAATCAATTGAGCCTGTAATAAGGAGAGCTCCAATATAGACAAGATGCACAGAACATATTGATCAGAGCCTAAGTAAACCCAGCACGGAGCCTGTGCTGGGCCTGGCTGTACCTCGGGCAATTTACTGCCCATGGAACAGGCATTAGCAGCAGCTTTCCTGCCATGTTCAGGGATGGAAAAACCATCCCAGGATGCAAAGCCTTTGTTAACAAATGATGTTATATTTGTCTCGGTTTTAGCCAGGATCCTGAGAGTTGTAATTATGGAGATGTAAGGGAAGGCAGGTACATCGTTAAAATATCAGCATATATAAGGCTTCCTGGTGCAGAGGAATTGGCAAAGAGAAAATTCAAGCTTCTAAAGTTTTGTTAAAATAGAAAATTCCAGTTTTTAAAGTTTTGTTAAAAAAAGTGATTTTTGGAAAGAGAGCTTGTAAACCGACAAAATTAGGAAGCTGGTGTTAAAAAAAGCAAAGCCTTCAAAACTGGCCAGTTCTGGTAAAACTGTCTGGATCTTGAAAGAGAATTCCTAGTGTGACTTTTAGGAATATTAAAACATCAGACACTTTAAATGAATACTTAATATTTATCAAGGACATTGCTTTTGACATCAATCCTCTAAAACATCTTCAAACACTACGCTGTGCTGCTGCTATATTTTAAACACGCTTTTCATGGCTGCTGCTAGTGGGGTTCTTTTGGCTGTATTTCTGTTTTGCTGGGTTTTGTGGCTTTTTTGTTGGGGTTTTTTTTGGGTTTTTTGTGGGGGTTTTTTGGGTAGGTTTTTTTTGGCTTTTTTTTTTTTTTTGTCCTGCCTTGCAGTCTAGAGAAGAATTTGTCCACCTTAAGGGACAGAGGTTATGGAACAGGCTGAGAGCTGTGTGTGCTCTGCAAGGCAGCAGAGATAAGCCCTTTGCTTGTCACCGTCAGTGGAGCCAGACAAGTCAGTCTGAGAGGTTTTTGTTACTCAGTGAGAGGAAAATACCAACTTCCACATCATGCACTGGTCTCTCTTCATCTTCCTGCTGCCAAAATGCCAAAGCATGTTAGCTCAGGCTGCAAAGATGAATTTATGGGAGATCAATTTTGAAGCAGTTGTTCTTGGGCAAGCAGCATCGAATTCAAACTCACTTAATTAGCAGCAGTTTTGCTTTCATTTTTAAGCCCTGTGACCACAGGTGGAAATGGCAAAAGGTAAATGCAACATTGATTCCTGTTTGTGCCCTTCTAGAGAGAGGAATGAAAGCAGCTGTGCACAGCACACCCAACTCCAGATTGATTTTTTTTTTTCACCTTCTATTTTTCTTTGTGGCCATAACAGGCCCCTGTTACTTAAAATTAAAAGATCATCTTTCCAAATGCATATAACTCTCACTAAAGCCAAAAATGTATAACTCAAAAACACATTCTCCTCAATGACTACAATAAAGGTTATGTGCTTTGGTGTTATGGCATCTGTGCATTTGAAACTGTCTGATATTCTTCCTCTTCTGAATACACACTCATGTGAATCTGTTTCTCAGAATTGCTTGCTCTCTATCACAGCAAAATTTTTTGCATAAAAGAAGAAAGAATGAGCGTATTTATGCACCAAAACTGGAATATTGAAACATGATTTAATTAGTCTATTTTAAAGGCTGTCAATTACAGAATGAATTTTCTAAAATTCTTTGTGGCAGTGCTTAATTTGACTGAAGGGTTTTTAATGAAATTTGAAAGCGATTGGAGACAATGCGTTGGAATTCAAAGGAAGTCACCGGTGTCTAGCGTACATTATAGGCTTTCATTTTGGATGGCTGCTGAGCCTCTTTTGGGACTGGCCCTTCCTAATTCCAGGAAAAAAAGGTCTACCTATCAAAAAAAGTCAGGAGATAAAGTGGGAGAGGCTCTAGTGCCTGTCTCTGGGCCAGTGCAGGTGAAATGAGAGCTCAGGCTGTGGTGTCTCACAAACAAAACACGCTCAAAGACCATCACCTCTGTGTGTCTCAGGTCTCTGTGTGCACAAGAGCATTAATACAGCAGCTGCAAACTAAATATCTGAGGGCACCAGAACATAACCAGATGTGATGTGCACTTCACAGCTACCCATAACCAGAAAAACAAAAAAATTAAGCTATAGCATATAATCAACTTGTCAGACTGCTCCCTTCTACTTCACAATTTTAGGATATGATGCAAATGAGCTTTTAAAATCGATTTGGATTTGTCAACACTGCTAATGAAAATGTTAATGCCTTGTTAGCTGTCGACTAATGATAGTGGAGGTTCTCATTCCTCACTTAATGGTGGCACGGGCTGTAAGAAATCCTGATTTATGGGCTGCAAATGGAATCCCAGAGTGAGTTTTCCAGCTCTGAGCTCTCCCCTCCCGCCCAAGCCGTGCTCACGGGGTGGGATATTGATGAATGGCTTCAGGACTCATTTGGGGAGATCTATCAAGGCACTTACTTCATAAGGTGCCATTTTATCCCAGTTGTGTTCGACCCTCTGCAGCTGACTCATTGATTGCACTCAGTCAGGGGAAGCAAAAAGCACAGACTTAGGGAATGCTGGGGAAAGTGCTGATATCTGTATCTTTTTTTTTATTTTTCCCAAACACTCGAGTTTTGACAATGTTCCAATGATTGCTTTATGGATGCCTAATTATTCTGTCATTACATGAGGCTTTGTAATTCTGTTCAGAGTGGCAAAGTCAGAGTTTAATATCAGCAGATGCTGTTTTTCGTTTTTGGTGGTGTTTTTCCTCCTTCTTTGGCAGTGTTTTTTTTGATTTTTGATTGAAGAAATTGAACTTTGAATCTATACACATTCATGCATCATTTAGTTTTAGACCTCTGCGCAATTACAATGCAGAGCAGAGATGGAGAGAGATCTGTGTGAGAACTCCTTTCCTAAAGAAATAATACAGCTTTAAATGCTGGTTTGTGGATGTGCTTTAGCATTATTGGCAATATGAGCAATTAGTTTTAAGTGTTGTGTTTGCTTTCAGAATCCCACTTCATTAAAAACAATTCCAAATTTAATGCTGAAAATTTTTTAAGTTTAATATACCAAAAAGTTATTTTGGTCAGTGTTTATTTTCACACTGTCACTGATAGGTGTTTATTACTCTGTATGTAGAGTTAGAACCCTGCATAGCTCCTGAACATAATTTTGCCTTTGACCTGAAAGAATAAAATGTTTGGTTTCTTTATTTGCTTGTACTGTTTGTGGTTTGGGTTGAGTTCCTGGGTTTTGCAATAGAAACTTTCTTTCATTCAAGAAATGAATTAAGATTTACCGGATATATTTTATTCACTAATTCCTGACTTAATGTGCTTCTCACTGCTGCTATAAATGAACTAAATCTGAAGGGGTTTTTTCTCAGTTTTTAAAATTAAATATTTGGCATAAGGGATGTCAGAATTTACCCTAGAGTGAACAGACTGGCATTCACTGAAGTGGTATTTGAGGGGAGAAAAAAGTAATTGTGTTCAGGGTGTATACCTAGAACTTTCCACTTTAATCTTTATTCAAAACTAAAACTGCTCATCTTTATGTTTCATAGAAATAATACATTAAAAATATATATTAGTAAATATGTGAATTTTTTCCTTCTTCACTCATCCTTCCAAACTCCTGATGTACTGGAGTGCCAAGAAACCAAGCAAAGAACATTTCTGTTCATAGTGAACTGATACTGAAAACATTTGATAAAAGAACTGACTTGTCCTTTTCCCTGCTGGGTTTAGATTTCAGTTAACAAAAAGCTGTGCAGAAGTAACTGGTCATATATCAAAGAGTTTAGATCTAATAGGTCTTTGAACAGATAGTGTAAACAGCTGGGAATAGAGGTTGAAAGCAGAGATGTTCTTTTATAACAAGAGATGCCTTTTTAATCCTGGTCAGTGTTGTAAAAACGCTGTCAATAAGCAGAAACCTGCTGTAGCTGGTGACTTTATTAAGCAGCAGATTTGATGCCCATTTTACTTTGTATTTGTTTTGTTAAATGCTCTTGAAGTACACTCCAAAATAGACATGGACTCCTAAATGGGCACTGGAAAAGTCCTGAATTTTTGTTTAAACTTTGCTTCTATAGCCAACTTTACTAATGTAAGATATTCTTCCATGTGGGGATTTTTTTGTTTGTTTGTTTTTCCTGTTCCCAGTTGGGAAGGAGTTTGGGAGCAGCAAAACTTCCAAAGCTTAGTAGGAAAATGAAATTCTTACTGTTTGTAACATGTTAAATTATAAACTTACTTTTCCTAAGTAAGTTGGATTTTCTTATGAATATTATTTTTATTCTATTGTGGGTTTATTTCCCAGGTACTTTTTGTTGCTGTGACTAAGAGAAGCATTTCTGTGTGAAAAATCCAATCTGTAGTTTGTAGAACTCAAGGTTCCTTTTATTCTAGATAATTAATTTATCTTTGGTTACCTTGATTCTTCTGGAGGAAATCAGGGCAACTCCTCCCGTATCTAACTTAACTTGTTAAACTCAAGTAGGCTAAATTCTTCAGATTGAAGAGACAATGCTTTTTGTTTTGTTTTGTTTTGTTTTGTTTTTTTGGTTTGCGTTTTTTGGTGGTTTGTTTTGGGTTTGGGGGGTTTTTTTGTGTTTTTTTTTTTTTTTTATTAGGAAATGTTATGGTTCCTCAATGCTTCGAGAAGAGTTTTATTGAGCTTGAGCTCCTAAAGAGAAGACAATTTAATTCATAAAGAAAGCATCAGATCGGTGTAACAGCAAATTGCAGCTCACAGAGGGAGCAGAACATGTATTTACCAGTTTAACAATGTATTTAACAACGCCTCAAATGCGTTCTTTGTCCTTGGGTTTATTATGAAAACCTTTTTCTCAATACTGTGACCTAATCTTTCATTATTCTCTCAAAGAATTCAATTTAATCTGTTGCTTTAATATAATATTTTGATCAAGAACACATATACCTTGTGCTTTCTCAAACAGGACGCTTTGCCATTTCACCCAATTCCAGCAATAAAGCGTTCTTGCTCATCTAATGAAAGTTGTTCAAAAGAGGTACTACAGGTGACCTGAGATTACTGCTTTGTTTGAGAGTGTTTGTCTCCTGCACAGAGGTGGCCTGGCTTGTCTTTGGAGGCTGAAGAATGTTCAGATCATCGGAGCTATGCTGGGCAATCCTGGCAGATTACCTGGACTGCAGCTCTCCTGCACCAGTTCCCACCTACTGCAGAGCCGCCCTGTTGTCTCTTGTTTTTTGGTAACAGTGGATTTCTATCTCCTTTGTGTTTTGGCTCCTCACATCTTCGCTTCTATTTTTGTCTCTCTTACCCTGTTGTGAGGCTGGGAGAGATGAAAAAGAGAGAGAGAGAGAGGCGGAGGAAATTTGCTTTAGATCCTACAACACCCCTTGTTTGAGAGCCACAGTTTGAGCATGAAAATAATCTCAAGAGAGGGCAGCTGAGCCATTTGAAAAAGAACCTAATTTTGATGCAATCCAAGTGGTAATTGGGCTACTCAGGAACAGCAGAGCACCAGGTGTTTGACAGAGTTCCTGCTGAATCAGGGAATGCAGGAGGGGCTAAGGAAGTCAGAGACTTAACAAATGAGTTCTGCTGCTTTAGGGGAGATGCGTTGATGGAAAAAACAAGCAAGAAATTAAGGCAGGCAGATGTAAACATAAATACTTTTCTGTTATGTTTCAGAGAGCTTCCCTTTTATAGGCCTGTGTTTCTAACACTTTATTTGTTGTAGTATGGAGGGGCTGAAATCAAGGATTCTAACGCAATTGATTCTTGTAGCAAAAAATCCTTTCAGTTAGGTGGAAAACTACCTTAACCAAGGCAGGCTGGAGATTGCTTGAAAACAGACATTTCTCTTAAATTCTAGTAAAATGTGTTGTATATGAGCAGCAAGGAATCTGTGCCTCACCCAGCAGAGTGCACAAAATCAACTTTTGTAATGCCACCATGGGGTGTTTCCTCCGTTTAGAGAAGAATCTGTAATTGTGTTTTCCATCTGCTTTGCCTCTCCTTTGACTGGTACATTGTGCAATAAAAAAATACTCATGTGGACAGCTAATATTTTGAAAATAGGCTTTTATGAAATCAAAGCCAGTCAGCTGATCTCTCTTAAAAACAGCATATTTGGAGCTGCCTGTGTTGGGTATCATCAGATTTAAAATGTATGGCAAGTAAATAGGGACATAAAAGTGATGAACCACAAAATAAAAAAGGGTTCACGTGCTTTATTTTGCTAGTCAGCAGGGACTAAAACACCAAGGGATGTTGAGATGTTGTCTCCTGATATAAAGCTAAAAATGCATCACTCGTAACGATATCACAACAAGGCAGAGAGGTTTGTCCTGTGCTCTGTGTTCATCTTTCACTGCTGGCTTGACAGCCCACAATTATTTCAGTTGGGCTGGAGAGAAATATTAAAATCCCTTCCTTTCTTCAGAGATTTGGGCACTTAAAACAACCTGTTCTCAGTGTGTTCCAGGTGCTAAAATACACCCTGTACCTGAGGTGCTGTGGCTCACCACATCTGACACATTGAATGCGTAGCTTTGGATGCAAAGGTCTGATGAGGTGACACAGTACAAATCACAGCCAATGTTTTGGGAAGAAAGGCTTTCACATGTTGTTTTCCTGGCCTTATGAGTTTTATTTCCAAATCCTGGCTTCCACTGTGGATGGTTTTAGGGAGTGGGTTGGCAGTGTAAAAGTGTCACCTGGCCTGCTCTAAGCTTTAATTGGCAGTTAGACACGTCATGCATCAAAATAAGTAAATAACATAGGTACTTACACATATTGTTCAGTTTTCACCCCTGAAATTGTACCTTCACAAGCAGATTATTCTCTCTAAGCACTACAGGGAGACATCATTTCGTTCTGCAACTTAAGGTGAAATTTAAGCCTGCAAGATTGAGCTGCCAGCCACTTAAACCAGCGAAATCACAGCGCCAATAAATTAACTGTGGTGCTGAATTCACAGAACTCTGCCACTCTGTCCTTTTCCCCCCGAGCTCAAGGACAGCACAGGGAGAGCAGGCAGCAGCAGATGTCAGGGAAGCACCTTTGGAGTGTCCATGGATATATGAGGGGCTGTGAGTGTGGGAGTGCTCTGCAGGCAGGGGGGTGGATAGATGGCTGAATATGATCCACCTGTGATTGAGCTGGATAAAATTATTTGAAGCAGAAGAAGTTTGATTTCTGGTTTTTTTGGTGTTTTTTTTTTCCTGCCATGATGTATAGTTTATAGGCAAATATATATATATATTTTTTTTTTTTTGAATGTTTATAAGTGGGTGTTATGAATGCTCCTGGCCTTAAACACTGGGGAGTTATTGCTGTGTGCAAACATCTTTTACTGGAGGCAATGTTTGCTTCAAAATAAAGCCTCCCACTCTGTCTTGTGAGCAGTCCAAGACTGTCTTCTGCAGTGAGAGTGGTGATCTGAGGAATCTATGTATAGCCACAAGCTCGGTGGTGTTTAGAATTGTCTGTATTAAAAGGCTGTGGGTACAAACCCTGTATTATTTTCTGACTGCAGTGTCTGAGTGATGCTTTCCTGACTTAATGAATTGTTTAATTGGGAGAATCCATATCCTTGAGGAGTCCAATAACTATGAAAATCTTGACAGGCTTTGTAATTTTACTTAAAAGTACATGATTTTTTTTTTAAAACAAGTAAAACAAAAGAGAAAAAGAGTTTGTTGTTTGTGTTTTTTTCCATCACGTTGCCAGTCACTTGCTTTGCATTTACACCTCTAATTTAGGAAAGGTCTCTAGATTTTGCTTAAACACCTTCTGCTGATGCGCTGCTCTCAGAGAGAACAACTTTCATCTTTGGAAGAACAGCACCAGCTGGGACTGATGTTTGTTTTTCTCAAATATTATTTAATGGGAATTTAAATCATCAGGTGGATAAGTGCAGGAATTATGGCAATTTGCCCAGTTGCAGGAATAGCTTCAGATTTGCCCCTCAGTTTGTTCTGGCATAATTCCGAATTCATTTGCCAGCTGGTCAACCATACCCTTGATTGTTGTTTCTGCAGGTGCCAACTCCTTCCCTGCTGCTGGTGTCTCTATTTATTTACCTATTTCAGTTGCTTTAAGCCTTTTTCTCTTAGGATGTGGTTCTCATTTTGCAAAGGTAGTTATTTGTGATTAGAGAGAGCAGCAGAGCCTGATCCAGAGCTCATGGAGTCCACAGGAAGGTGAATGCTTTGCTCAAAATATAGATCTGTTATGATTCTTCTGGTCTTCCTGGTTAGACTAATGTTAATCTCCCAGGAAGGTTTATAAGGTTATTTTTCATGTTTGATTTTCCTTCTGCTGCCCTCTTTTAAAAGAGAGGAAAAAAAATACCCCCAAATTATTTTATCTACTTTATTCTAGCTTTAACAATTTTATACAGTGGAACTCCAGAGTATCTCAAGCTGCTCATATTTGAAATGAAAACCCCTGCAATTTGTAAACTGTCAAACTTAATACAACATCTTAGTGTTAATAGGATTTTATTGACTTCTACCATCAGCAGAGGAAGAGGTTGATAAAGTGCCACAAAGGAAATGAAGATACAATACTCATTTTACTTGCATCTCCAGAGCTGTGTAAATTTGATTGCTGAATTTATGGTAATCCAGCTCATTGGCCATTGCTCTTCTGGGGAAGTGGGGACACGAGAGGATTGCTGGAAATGAGAGTGACTTTACGGAGCTGCAAAACCAGACTTTGTGGAGATTTTGTGAGAGCAGATTAAAGTCCTGGTGTCCGGCTGCTGTGAGAGAACACAAGGCTGCACTGTATTATTTATTTCATATGTTTTTGCTGATATTCTGCCTGCTTTCCTTTTCTCTGCTCCCACAGGCAGCTTCATTTGCACAGCTATTTCTGAGTGCTGGTGATAGAATTAGTGCTGTGGAATGAACAAGACTAAGAATATTAAGAAAGTGAAGCAAAGTGACAACGTGAACCTTGTGACACTTGCAAATTAAGCTGCTTTTTTTTTTTTTTTTCCCTGTGTGTTCAGTGAAGGCACAGCCAAATATCCACAGGCTTTAAAATGTGGGGGGGGGTGGAGGTTGTAAGTTAAATAGGACACCACGGACATGGAAATGAGGAAAAACCCCCCTGAGGTGACAAGTACTAACCATAACACCAATCAGTTCTGTTTGGCAGAGACAAAAACATTGTCCTTGCTTTTTTAAAGAGGTTGTGTATTTGAAGTGATTGTTGCAGCTCTTTGATGTTTTAACAACTCTGTAAACGCAGAATTGAAATAGCTTGGGTTTTTTGATAGTGAATTTTCTTAGCTAAAAGTAATAGCAAATTTTACTACACCTCATCATTATTTTGTTTGTTTTCTCGAGTATTTAAATGTAAAAGATTTTTAAATTATGAAGCCAGAAATATTTCAGATTAGAGGAAATCTACTAATGAAATACCAGTATACACTGATGTATGTACTCTGCTGATTATAAGGTTTAATAGACACAGGAAAGTATTTCTCTAGATACGAGAATGATTCATAACCCTGAGCTTGTCTCTGAGATTTGTTTTGAGAGCTCTGATGGTACCTGCAGGTGAGACATTGTCACATCCAGCAAAGCCACAGTGCTGCTGCTGCTGGCACCCAGACAGTGTGAGCCAGGGCTGGTGGCTCTCATGGGTGAGGAACAGAGAACTTCCCTCTTTGGCTGACAATACAACTTCAGATTCATTTCCTTGTGTGTGGTCTTTATATTACCCAAATGGAACAAACCTAAATAAAATCTCAATTTTCTGAGGCACACTAAAGTTTTCCCAAAACTTGAAAAGGGCTGCTTGAATTTGGAGGAACTGAGCTGGAAGAAGATGCTGTGCTTATACCAGGACATAGAGATTCTTGCTTGAAATGCCAACATAAAATAATCACTTGTCTGTGTCCTCAGGCCTTGCCAACTGCCTGGCACCCTGCAAGGATAATCCCATGGCCAGGGGGGTGTTTTAACTGTACAGAAAATATGCAGAGAAAATTCAGGGGTGTGCATTGAAAAAAATGTTTCCTGATTGGCAGCTGAGCATCTAAAATGGAAAGGGCTGTGTTTTGTGCCTTGCACGTGACTTCTCTTTTTTAACTTTTTAACATAGGATTCTCTTGTGTTCTTAATGGTGCAGCTGTGTAAACACTGTGGTCTCTTAGGAAAGTTCAGCCCTGGTGTTACAGAAACCAGTACAGCACAATCTCATTACTGGCTACATCTGATTTATTTTTTTGTGGTTTCAAAATGCCTTCCGTGGCTCATTCACAAGTTTCTCTCCTTTCATCTCAGAAAATTAGTCCACTTTCATCAGACAAAATCATGTATTTCATGAACAACAGGGTATTACTTAGCAGATGGGCTTTTATTCCTTTAATTCAGAAGCAAAAGTGCCTAATGAGATGTGGTTCAAGATTTTCATATAACGTAGTTACAATCTATTTTCACATAGAAAATAGATTGTATTTTTACAATTTCTGTATTTTGTAAATAGTGTCCTTTTTACTCTGGCTGCCCCAAGTTGCCCTTTTCTTTGCTGGAGCAGTTGATCCCTGGAAAAAACAAAGGTTTCTACAATAATGTCTATAATTAGATTGTAATATTGTCATAATTATTCTGGGATATAATTTTGGGTTAAACTTCATTCTATAAAGTTTTGGCTGCAACCTTCATTTCAGCACTTTTCGTTTTAAAAATGGAGCAACAAACGATTAAGGAAAGAGAACAATGCAGATCAAGCAAAGGCATAAATTGCTATTTCAGTCCTTTATATGCAATAGCGAAAAAGTGCATTTCTGGTTATTTCAGGAATAAACAAGTCACCTCCAGGAAAGGGAAGAGCGAGGTGAGAGCCTGGGAAAATGAAGACTGTAAGCAAATGATTAAAGGTTAAGCACATGCTCTGAAGTTCCACAGACAGTTCTCCCCTGGAGCTGGTTTGACAGATTTTAAGTTGGCCAAGAGCTTTTCATCAAAAGAGTTGGTTCTTTCTCACTAAAAGAAAATGAGTTCTTGGTTGTCTCAGCTTCCTGAGGTTTGGTTGTTTGATGAGATCATCTGGCATGATCTGAAATAACCTCTGTGATGGATTCTAATCACCAGCATCCCTGAGTTTTGTGATCAGGTTTTAGTGAGGACATGATAAGGAATTCTTTTTCTATACTGTAAATCCTTTAAAAGATTCTTTCCCCCCCCTGCAATGCAGTTCAAGAAACAAGTTCCCTGTTCTTAAACTCAGAACCATTAAGAGAAGTGAAGAAGAAAGGTTTCCTAACTTCTTATACCAAGAGCTGAATATATAACCTTGATTTATAGATTTAAAATCTCTGAATTAATACTTATAGCCCATACCTCAGGTTTATATGAAATTCCATTGGAACACCTAGCTGTTCTTCTGGGAGTTTGTGGGTTTTTTTGTTGTGTTTATTTAATGCAGGAAATCCTGGTGGAGCCAAACTCCTGAAATGCCAGATTTGCTGTTGGAAAGGGGCCATGAACTCTGTGAAACAATGACCTGTGTCAGGAGGGGGCTGCTGCAGTCCCTGGTGGTTGAGTTTGGGTGAACTCTATTCTCATGGACATTTGTCTCCACTTAGAGAACATCTGGGAGGGAGGGCTGTGAGATTTTTGTGTCAGACACAAAGCCTACAGCGAGGATCTGCCAAGTTACTCAAGTGCACACGTATCCAGTGTCTCCCACTGATGGCACTTCTCTGCAGAAAAGACAAGAAATTTGCTAATCCCCAAGTTATGTTACATTTGCTGTGATGTTTCAATTTATTTCATTTCTCTGAGCAGGACTTGGAAAACAGGATGTGCATATGTCTGTGTGTATACATGCATACATTGACCATTCTCCTTTTATATAAACAATATTTTGCTCAAAAATTGAAAAACTGAGTGAATCAACATTTGGAACACGCAGCTTGAATCTGAAATAGTCTGTGGGTGACAGGGTTTTTGTAAAGCATTCTGCAATATTTCCATCTGAAACCACTTGTCTGAGAGGAAGCATTTCTGTGTCTGTGTAATCAGTATCCAGAAAGGAGATTTTGAAAGTGCTGCAGTGAGACTCAGATTGTCTGCTTGTGTCTCTACACTGTTCAGAGAGTCCTGTAGCCTCATAGTTAATTAACCAGCTTGGGAAATTTCACTATAAATAATAATTCCTATGTTACTGTAACATGAAATGAGTTTTCATCCTTGTATTGGCCAGAACAATTTACAATTTAGGGCACTGCTGGAACTCTGAGCCCTGAGATCTTCAGCAGAACCTGTGCTTTGGTCTCTGGTTTGTTTTCTGGATGTTGGATGTAAAGCTGGTGGCAGTGGAGTTCAAAACTCTCCAGAATCAGACTTAACCTCCTGCTCTTGGAAACTTTTACCAAGGTCACAGCATTTTCTTCCTTGATCTCGAGCAGCAAAGCTGTTCAAGTCGTTTGAGGGAATTACTTCAAGGTGAACCACTAAACTTGTGAGAGCTTGTTTATGATACAGAATGCTACTGAAAATTTCCAGCAAATTTTGTCGAGATAGGTCAAGTAATCAGAAGAGAATACTCTTAAAGAAAAGGCATTTTCTCGTGTTTGGTGGTTTGGATTTTCCTCTCTCCCTTTTCTCCTGTTTCACAAAAGCAGAGTTCACCACTTGTGTGTAACCCCAACTCATCATCAATCCCCCATCACCCCCAAACATACACTTGAGAAAGTTTTAAATAAGTAACCTTTTTCCCATTGCAGTCATTCTGGGGGAAGTTTAAAGCTGAACTTTGTACTAAAATGGTAGTTTTGTTGAATCAATAAGCTTCTATCCATTTTCATCTCTAGTTCTAGAGGAAGCTTGTTTGCACTGTTTGGTTTACTTTGAATGTTAAATATCAAATCAGCTTGACATACAAGGTAAAACTTGGGCAACACCTCCATGTTTCTCAAAATGAGTTTTAAATTGTTTTCTTTAAGCCGAGATTAAATATGCATTGGTTTAGGTTCATTGTTCTTTATCCCAGCTATTCTTTTTCCTGCCTCAACTCTGAGGTAATGGATTAGAAAATTTACAAAACAAATGACAGGGTTTCAAAAAGACTCATGATTTGCATCTTGGGTCTTGTTCCACAAAGCACAAGTTGGTTTTTGCAGGTTTTTACGTATATAGACCCATAAATAAACATGTCACCTGATGAGTGTGTTTGATTGGAAATACTGATACAATAATCCTCAATGCTTTAATTGTTATTTTTCATAAAACTATTCCTTGCTTTGGATGTTTGTTTTTCTGTGACTTTGAGTGTCAGTTCAGATAGCACCATGAACTTCAGCATAACATACAGGACAAAATGTGTCCCAACAGCAATGCCCTGAAAAATGTTTATTGAGGTTATAATGTTTTAGAAGCATTTATTTTCTATTAATACAAGACATAGCTAACAGTTCCTCTGATATTCAGAAATTTTTACATAAAGACAGGAGTTTGATTGTAATAGAAGCAAATCCTGAGGTGTTTCCCCAGTTATAGTTGTTTAGATCCTTCCAGGTCATGCTCTCAGCCTGAAAAATCTTTCCCCAAAACAGCCAGGAGACTGAAATTCACTGCATTATTTCCACTGAAGTGCCTGATTTATATATATATGTATATATATATATATATAAAATTTATGGGGGTTTCGTGTTGGTTTTTTTTTTTTGATGTTTTTTGTTTTGGTTTGATTTTGTGAGGGGTTTTTGCTGGGTTTTTTGGGGTTTGGGGGGGTTACTTTTTGGTTGTTTGGGTGTTTTTTGTGGTGTTTTTTTTTTTGGTAAAATGAAAATTAAATCAGGTAATTTAGGAGTCTAATCCTTAGCACTCGTGGAGCAAATCTTCTGTGTCTTAGTGGAACAAATTATCCTGCCTGTCTTGGGTATCGCTTTGTGCTCATTGAGCTCAGATGAAAAATAAATGCTGCTGATGGCCGGGGAAGCATCTCTGCAGGCACAGGGGTGAGACCAGCTCTGCTCCAGCTCCCCACACGTGCCTGTGCCCCTGGCATCCTGTCCTGGCAGCAAGGTTGGAGTTTTCTGCTGAAGAGGGCCCCTTTTCATCTCTCTGGTGTTTCATTTGATGCATATTTTAGGGACTCATGTCACTTACAATAGTGAAGATGGATTTCTTATGCTCTTCATCTCTCCCCAACGTGGTGAGCAGCACCAGACCTGCATTAGACATTTCCCTGCCCACCATGAACTTCAGTAGATGCTCCCAGCCCAGATTGTTCTGCTCCATATTGTAATGCTAATATTTATTGGATTATTTATTGTAACATCCTAGCACTAAATTTTCTATCAGATATTACTACACCTTGCAAAATAATTTATGGACTCCTTGCATGTTTTTCTTCTCTTTTGAATTCTTCTGTTTCTCCTGTGCTAGCTAGGTGTATATCAGTTTGGTTTATCAGTGTAACTGAGCAATGCAATAAAGCATTCCCTCATTTCACTCCTCTGTTTTCTCCTTTGAATTATACATCTTTCCATTTGCTTCTTCCCTTTCTGACGTCTTCACTCTGGGTTACACCAGGTCCTGATTCACCATTCTTTTTCTGCCCACTCCTTGCAGTTCCTCCCTGAGCATCTTCTGTATCCTGACCTTTTTCTTAATTCTTTCACTGGATTGAGATTTGAGGTGGGTCTGGCATTGGCCCTGGGGTTGGTGCAGGCAGGATCTTGGCTCTTGGAGCACTGGGCCAGCAAAACTTGATCAGCAGAACTGATTGAATGCACACAGGGAAGAGATCTGTTGAGTAAGACATTGCCATGCTGATTGTGACTTGTCTGAATGATGTGTTAAGGTTTTTAAAGAATAAATAAATCAGCCAGCATGAAACTGCAGAGCACAGCTCCAGCTAATTTCGTAATTTCAGTTTTAAATCTGAGAGTGTGTAGTAAAGCTGACTTCACATCAGTAGATCCCAGTGCCAAGTGTCACTGTTTGGAGCCTTCACCAGAACATCTCAGGCTCAGTGAGTTTATTGGACTGTAAAAGAGATGGGAAATACCTCCTGTGATGCACCAAATATCTATTGTGATCCCCTGCTCAACAGGGAATAGCACTGATGAGGAATCTGAAAAAAAGGGGTCCAATTTTACATCCCCCTTTTGTTTGGCATGTGGAGAAGTTTGCCCATCTCACTCAAGAGTAAACACACGTGTAGATCTCCTTTTTTGTTTTATCACCCCTCCTTGGACAGCAGCAGGAGGAATCTCAGTCCAGAAGCCAATGCCCCTGTTTATGGCAGCAGGGAATTTCTGTCACCTTCTGCAATGATAATTAGTGCTAATATAGTGCTTAAGCAATGAAGCCATGTGAAAATACTTATAAGTGTTATTTTTAAATGTCACCAAATAAAAGTTTACTCCTTTCTGCACATTTGTCAAACTGGGGTTAGAAAAAATTTCATCAGAGAGAAGATGGCACAGTGAGTCCTCTTACACAGTTCACCTGGAAATACACCTGGCAAACAGCAAACACTACAGAAAGGATCAGAGTTTTCCAGCTGTAATTTAAATTCTGCCACTTCTGGTTTGTTCCCCCAAAAGTGAGAGGGTGTGGGGTGATTGTAACTCAGCAGCTCTGAGCACTGACACAGGAGCTTTAGGAGCTGTAAATAGGCTTTACACAAGTATATATTGTTTTCTTTGGTAAATAAACGAAAGCATGCTGCTGACTCTGGAGATTATCACTGTTTATCCTCAAGCTACTTAGGCACCAAAATTAATATTGTTCATCAGGTTTCTTCTTTTGAATGCCTCTCAGTTTAATTCCTTCAATGTACAGGAAACAAATTAATAGGGACTTCAGACAGCTTGATTTCTTTTGACATCTATTCTTATCTTCTGGGTAACCTGACAGTCAGCTGTCTTATGGTGCTCATGTTTTTTTCCTCTTCTTCCTGGTGACAGAAATGCGGAGAGCTAGAAGAGCATTCCTGATGTCTCTGCATTCAGTCAATATTGCTGCTCTGGTCTTTAATGGTTAATTGTAATACAGTCTTTAAAATTTGGCCAAATACTCCTATGCAGAATTGCTTTTAAATGTCAAGCAAGCACAGAATTAATTCAACCCTCCCTGTTTTTCTGGTAATGTTGGCTCCATCCAATTGCAGTTTGAATGACTTTTCAAAGTCAAGATGCTGTTGCATTGTTTTCTTGCAAAGTTCAGAGGAGGGAAACAAAAACAAATCTCCTTCCCTGTGGAAGCACAGTCCTTGCATAAAAACTGTAGGATTTTTGGGAACACTTCTGGCAGTGTGGAGCCACTTTGTGTTCTCCCTGTTAGTTTAACCCCGAATGCATTAAATGTGATTTATGCACCTTGTAACAGCACCTTGAGAAGTTTTCCTAATTCCTCCCTAAGGATTTCTTAAGAACCAGTAAAAGCTGTCACCTTAAATATGCTGAGACAGGAGGGAGGTGTCTTAGCATGTATTCATGTAATTTTTCCTCTTTTATTTCTTTAAAAGTGTATTTTGCTTTCAAGTGCTGGTTGACTGCATAAAGTCATTTGACAACAAAGGCCTGAAGTTCACTGCTTATCCTATGGATAAGAAAATAGCTGCACTTTTTTGTGTGGTGTGTCTAACAATGCCAGAGGTAAGGGATTCTCTGAGCCAGACTTCTGAAGACATTTAACATATCTGTCTTTTGATATAATCATGCATAAAGTGGAGATAAGAAATCTTGCATTGGCTTCAAAAGTGGCAGGGATCTGGGATGCATTACAGCTATTTCTATAATGCTCTGTAGTCTCAGGGGGCTGCTGGGAGGGAATGAGGCTGGGGATCTACCAGCCTCAAAGTGTGCAGTGGGAACTGAGAGCTTTTGTAGTGCACCAATCCCATTGGAACCCATTTCCAAAAGAACTTAAACAACCGCGGAATTGTCGCTGCTTTTGAAAATAGTACCTCAGGAAATGTAAAAGCAAAGTGTGAAAAAGGAACTGGGTGGTTCAGAAGTGGAGCAGCAGGTGATGGATGCATGACAGGCAACTTCTGCCCCTGAGGTAAAACACAATCAACTTCCAAGCAATGCTAAATGTGAAGGCAGGATTTTAATGAGGAAAAATCAGTTATTCCCAGAAGAAAACTGTGAGACTCAACACCTCTGACCATCTTTTTATATATTTTATATATTTATAACCCTTTACTATTTTTATATTTTTGCATGCACAACACTTGTAGCCTATTCATAGTCCAAACACTGAGCTGCTGCTCAAAGAAGATGGAGCTGATTTATTTTGGCTTCTTTCTGATGTGTCACTGAGATGGGCTTTAGTAGCTGTCAGGCATTTCAGAACACCCTACAAGGCTTTGATTTTAATTCAGTGATAATAAGGTCATGTCATTCTACAAACCTGAACATTTTTGGATGATGCAGCCAAAACATCTCTAGTCCTGCAGTTAAATTCACCTGGGCAGTACTTTTGCATGAAATTAGGAACATATTGGTGTTGGAATAGCTGCTGTGGGTGAGTTATTGGGCTTGACTTTGATTCCAAAAGAGCTGGAAAATTGAAGATGATTTTGCTGGATTTTTTTCCTCTGCTTTCTTCTGGAAAATCTGATTAAACCTCCTTCTAACCATTCCTCCCTAGAGGTCTCATTTACTACTAAAAAAATTTAACATTGCTTTTGAACTGCAAAAAAATTGCAACACAAGCAACATTTTAATGATTACCTGGTTATATTTAACATCCATAAAAATTCTCTTGTTTAGGGAGCTCAAAATAATTGAAAATATATTGGTTTTAAATTATGTATGGACTGTTGAAGCGGAGCACAATCAGAAGAAAGATATTTCTTGTAGAACAACTTTGGCTGAAATAAGCCTCCTGCCTACCTCAATTATCATGGGCAATTTTTTGAACATTGCATTGAACTCGGAGTGTTGTGCACAAGAGGTCCCTCATCAAACACAGTGGAGCCTTCTGTAGTTCAAGGTAGGAATCTGTACCTCCAAAATCCAGCCACTCAAGGGACTAACACTGTTCCTGTGAGCAGTTAAGGGGAGAGGACAATTTTTTGGCTGCTAATGAGTGTGACCAGAGCAGTAACACTGAGAGAACTATTCCCAGTGCTGGTGGTGTGGGATGAGCAGCTGGAATTCTTCCCATCCCTGCTGCTCCCAAATGCACAATTCACTTTAAACTCCCTTACCTACATGGTGCAAGCAATCCAGGCCAATGAAATGGAGCTTTCCTACAGTCATTTATCCCCAGCACTGGGTTTTGGTCACTAATTCTTGCCTTTCTTGCACCCAGTAAAACATTAACATGTTAACAGGTGGCATTAAAACGGTCTGAGGGCAACTGTAAGGCTTGGTACCTATCTTGGTCTGAGAAGCTGTTAGCAGCACACATTCTCCAGTAAATATATTCTGGTTTAGCACCTCAAGGGCCTGAGAGGCCACACAATTTGGATTTTAGTGGTGACTTGGAGGGCACATCCCAATGTTCTGGCCCAGGGACCAGTGGAAGGACAAGAGTTCATGGTGGTGCCTTTCTGGCCTTGCTTGTGACCCATATTTTGTGCCAGGGTGGTGGTGCATCTGTCACAGCAGATGGGATGACAGAAGTGTTGGTGCAGGGAAACCAAAGCTTTTGTGCTGGGTCTGAACTCTGCTCTGCTCTGGGGTTGGACACGAGAGGAGACAGAGAAGAAAAGCCCCAGTGGCAGAGCGCTGACCAGGGATGTGTGTGGCTGCTGGGACAGCGAATTCCAGTATGGACACAGACAGGACACAGCAGGAGTTTTAACTCAGGTCTCCCATGCCTGATGTGTGTCAACACTGGGGAGTCTTTCAGGCTCAACGAAAACTTGAGCAAATACAGTGAAGAGTGGAAAGTGTTTTGGGTTTTTTGTTTTGTCTCTCCCTCAAACTCAGAGAATCACAGAGTGGGTAAGATTGGAGGGAGCCACAGTGGGAACCACCTCTGGTCCCACTTCCCTGCTTGGACAGGACAATCCAAGGGCACAGGGTTGTGTCCAGACAGCTCAGGAACTTCCCCAGTGAGGGACACTCCACACCCTCTCTGGGCTGACTGTTCTGGGCATGGTCACTCATCCTTTTTGGAATGTGCTCCTGTTCTTTAAGGAATTTTGCATTTATTTCTTAGTTTACGGAGGCACGTACAGGAAATGTGTGTATTATTTAAAACAATTTGTATATAATTTGAAATGTCTTGGGTTGATCCAGGCCTATTTTAAGGAGACAGTGTCCAGATGGATTTTTTTTCTCCTTATATTTCTCTACAGACATATGCAAGTATATATTTTAAACTTTAGAGACAAGTTCCTTTCTTGTTAAGACAAATCCCTTTTATCTGTTGAAACAGTCTGTGAATGCAAGACAGCACTTGCATTTGACATTTTTGTAAGAGGAAGCATTCTACTAGAACTAAAATAACACATTGTGATGGTAACACATTGCATGATAAATAACACATTGTGGTGTTGTAACATCAACACGAGCATTCCCCCCTCACCCACACACCCTGCTCTGCCAGTCCAGCCCCAAAAGCTCTCTTCTTCTGATGGATGGGGAGTCTTGGAAAGATGTCTTGGTAAATCACAATTATCTGGTTTTATTACCTTTTCTGTGTGTTTATTTAAATTTTTAACCAAGTACATTATGAAGGGTACTTGAAACAATTCAGTGAGAAATGCCTTTCATCAGAGAGATCTGGATCCCTTTTATCATTCACTTCTGTGATGAAATTTTCCATGACTTGAATTGATCTGAATCACAACAATAGAGCATTAAGTGAGTGCTTTTTTATGTTCAATGGACTATATAAAAGTCTGGCTCAATATTTTTTTTTTCATATTCACAATGTTGCAAAGTCTTGGCATACAAGAAAAGCTTCTGGAGTTGTTACAAATTATGTTCTGAAAAGCCTTTCACAGGCATCATTTTTAGTCTTGACAAATTACTTAAAACATCCCCAAAACAGCCACTGAAAAATTTCTGTTCTTTAGATGTTTCCCTCTGGCCTTCAGCTGGAATGGGTCAGTGGAAAAATGATCCTATTTTTCCAGGAATCCAGGATTTCACTGTGTAGTCGTTGGGAATTCCACAGCTGAGAGCGTTTTCCTTCTGTTTTGCCAGTTAAGTTGGGCACTGCCATTGCTCTGATTTAAAAGAAGAAGTTTCTGTTTCTGATGTTTAGGAGCCTTCAAGAGCTCTTCGGGCAGACTCCAATGCACACAGATGAAGTCAAGACAAAGTGACAAAGACAGCTTGTTCCTGAGGAAAGTTAAATATTTTTTCTGGCTAATTTATGTGACACCTAAAGGAAAAATGCAGAATGAAACATTCTGTAACACTGGGTCTGCCTGCAACCACTGCTAATAGAAAGGGACAGTGACTTGTATACTGTCTGATGCAATTTATGATTTTATTCTGCACTATTCAGATACAAATCTGGTTTCTCATTTGTATTTTGTTTTCCTTGTGCAGTGAAACAGCACTGACAACTGAGTGGCATCTTTGAATCCTTTTTTTTTTTTTTTTTTTTTATGGCAAGTATCAATAGCAAAGCATGTGTTGAAAGACTTGATGTCAATTCATACTTTAGAGACAAATTCTGAAGTGTTTTATCAATTCTCCCAGTAAATGATGTCTGCACAGATCTCTGCTGAGCAGAACTGCTGTCACTTGTTTCAGAGCAGACACTGTCTCTGCTTCTGCCACCACCAAAAAGGCAAAGAGCTCAAGCCAAGAGGGGTGGGAAAAGAGAGGCTAAAATAACCTTTGGAACTCTAAAAGGATGCATCCACTAAAAATGCACAGAATCTGCACCTCATCCCTGTCGGATTAGAGTTAACTCTATTGTCGTTTTGCAGGATACAAGAGGAATTGCAGCATTCTGTGCTCTGAAAACAGAACACAGTCAAACACTTCAGTATTGACCAGGCATTCCCCCATCTGCAGGGGCTGTATTCTCTGCGGGGGCAGCTTTTAGAAATGATCTGCAGCTTGAAGGGCTGCATCCTCCCAGAGCACCTGTAAATTCAGCAGCGACAGGAGGTTTAAACTATTTGGGCAGGTCCTGTGCTGCTAGAGGAAGAAAAACCTGCTTTATCCTGCTGCCTGTATTCCTCCCCTTCTGGAGAGGCTCCAGCAGGAACGTGGAGGAAAGCCACACACACCTTCCCTGCCATCACCCCTATGCTGGGGGACTTAATGCTCCAATTTTGTGTCTAAAATGCTTCCTGCATTCATCGAAATCTACAAATCAGAACTTGCTTGTTAACTAATTGCCCTAAAACGTCTTCAAGGGTTTTTGAATTGGGAGAAAATACCTTTCAGCAAGTGGATAATAGATGCATTTTGTGCCTATTTTTCCTTTCACATTTAAATAGAACAAATTGTGTTACTGTGCTGTATATCTGGGCACAGAATGCTTATTACCAACAGGAAGCTTGTGGAAGGAGATTTTACCCTTTTTAATATATCTTGGAAGTGGGTTATCAGAATGAGTTTTCATTTGTATTTCTTTAAGGTAGCACAATAAGGAATCAAAATTTTTTTCTTACTTGATTACTCCGAGCATTTCTAATTGTGTGTTTGTTGGCACCCTTTCAGTGCACTTTTGCGAAGCTTGAGAGTAAAGGGCTGGAACTTGCTAGTGAAAAAAAAAAAAACATGATGGAATTCTCCCTAAATGATTGCCTCAAGTGCAACCACTCAACCTGTGTTTATTCATCTAAATGCAGATTTTAAGAATGTCATCCCGTTCTGAATAATGCCATGGTTTCTGACACAATGCAGGAGCTGTTGACAATCAGGTTCTGGGGAGTCTGTGAAAACACAGCGTTGGTCCTGACCCTTTGTGGGATTAATTCCTACGGGAACATTCCAGTGCCCTTGTGGTGTTTGTGCTCACGTAGGTTTTATTGTTTTCACTCACCAACCCAAGTGTTCCTGCAGCTGATGCAGCTGCACACTCCTGAACACACAAGCACCTAAGTGGAGAGAATGGAAACAAACCAGTTTTATTTCGCCTCCCAAATCCCCAGCAGGTCTGTAGGTGACCCAAGCCATTTGCTGGAAAAGATCTTCAGGGAGGGAACAGACCCTGAGCATCTGAATTATCAGACCTGATGGATAAGAGCATATTTGACTGTGTGCTTCTACCTTTTGGTGCCCCCTTGACCACATGCATATGGAGCAGAGGGGGATGTCGCAGGCTTTCCTGCAGCTCTGCAATTCACAGCTGGGCACAAATGTGCCTCATTTCCATGTGCTGAGGCGCCTCAAGCCTTGGTGCTCCTGAGCTGCTTCTTGTGGCATCAGCCTGGTGCAAAGTGTCACTGCTCTCTGCTTGTAAAATTCCTCCTCTCCCAAACTTTTTGCAGCCCCTCCTGAGCTGTGGCCTGGCCAGAAGGAAGGAGAACCACGCTGGAGGCTTCTCATGAGAGTGGGGAGTTTATGATGCTGCACAAAACTGCCACGTGGGATTTTTCTACTGATATAAGTTATCTGGCTTTTGATTATATTTGCTTGGGGTGGTTTTATTGATTTATTTAATTTTTATTAAGGAAAACCCTCATTCACTATTGTTTGCTTTTATACAATCAAATCTTGGGAGTCCTTCTGTGGGAATACATAAAAAATGGTATATAAGACTTGGAAAACCTGAGTAAAATTGAATTCTGATCACGAATCAGTCTTCCAGTCTCTCCATCAATCGCCGATATCCTTCCCTTTTAAACTTCATGGATTTAACATTCCCATTCACTTCTGCCTTGGCCATCATGGCTTTGAGTCTCAATTTTAGGGAAGTTGTCTGTTACCAATGTCATATTTTGAAAGGAAGAAAACATTTTTGCAAGCATTAGCAGTCAAAACTTTTCAAGTGCTTTCTTTGCCTCTTTGTTCTCTATTTCTCCAGCATTCCCTGACAAAAATCATGTGAATACAACAAACACAGGGATGTGATTTGTACCTTTTAATTTTTTTTCATGTTCTCTTAAATGAAATCTAAGCAGATGACAAGGGGCAAACATCTTCTCTAAAGAATTTGAATTAGGGTCATTTCCATTATGGGACCCGAAATGAAAATTTAATTCATATCATGAGACACAATCATGTTCAGATTCCTCTCTGGACTCAGCACTGTGATTGAGTGGGAGAAAATATTTAAGTGGCTTGAAAATAATTTAATTTTTAAGTTGGGGTGGGGTTTTTTTGAGGTATGCTTTTTGGTTTGCCTTCCTTTAGTTGCAACTCTAGTGTTAACCTCTCTCTACACTCAGCAGTCTGGGATGTGCAGAGGGGATTTGTTTGTTCTTTGTTTCCAAATCTATCCAAGGGAAGGAACAAAGGGAAATAAATTGTGCAGGTGTGTTAGAAAAACATTCAAATAAAGTGCTTCCACCTCAGACCTACAAGCTGGATGTTGGAGGAGCTGAGCAGATGGGAGTTTCTGGCTCAGATGATCACCTGTCATTGACTGAATGGTTAAACAATGCCTGCTAGAGAATATTTGTAATAGAAATCTGCATAGAGAAACTGGTGAAAGCCGTGCTTGCTGTACTTGTTACCTCATCAGGAGGAAAAAAAAACCCATAAAATTATTAGGGGAAGTCGTACAGTAATTTACCTGAACACACAAACCAGTCTTGCTTTCAAAACCAGTTTTTCCAGACAACTGATTCTGCCAGGGATTGTTCAGTTCTATCAGGGATTTCTTTTCTCCTCTGTACAATCAGGAACATTCTAATTATTTTTGTTATCACACAAAACAATAATTTTGAGCAAGAAAGAGCAAGAAAGGGAAAATGAGACCAGACCAAGCCAAGGTGCATTCCCACCTGAGCTCAGAGAGTGACAATTTTGCTGTGGAAGAGGAAGCACAGGCAGGTTTTTTCTTTCTGGATGCTGCCAATAGTTTCGGTGTTTGGTTTTTTGTTGTTTTTTTTTTTTTTTTTTTTTGGTTTGGTCTAAAATCATTATTTATCGAGACTAACTCCTCTTTTTTGTGACATTTCCAAATCAGTGTAGGTCTTGCATTCCTGGCCTAGAAATTGCTTTTCCCTCTGCAGGATAAGAGCAGCCAAGGGCAGCTCTGCATTCAGTGCCCTGGGCTGGCTCTGAGCAGGGCAGGGCAGTGCTGGGCACCTTCAAAATGAAGTTTTGTGTGTCACAGATGGAAGCTCACAACGGGGAAAAGGCACATGATGTTCACAGGACCAGTAGGTTTTTAATGCTCAAGTTCAGGGAGTCATGGAATTGCATATGAAATTAAACTCTAATTAATAAATAATATGATATTCGTGACAGAAGGAAGCTTGAAGTGTGTAGTAACACTTCATATTTCCTTTATTCCCTCTCCCTTTTTATCCCACCTGCTATTCTCAGGGTTTTAAGTTTTAGTTCTACTTGGGGATTTTGTTTGTTGGGTCTCTCATAAAATGAGGGCATTTTGGGGAGGTTTTGTTTTGTTCATTTGGCTTGGGTTTGGCTTTTGTAAGCCATATTTGTATCTTCTACAGAAGGCTTAAAAATGAAAGAAACTACAAAATTATTTAATAAGAAAAGTTTTTTAAACACTTTTTGTACCTTCAAAGGCAATTATATTTGGCTGCTATCAAGTTTTGGAGGCAGATTCGCTCATCCCTAAAGAGATATAAAGAAGAGGGTGGTGGAGTTATAGCAAAAATTTAGTTGAAAATAGTCTTACTAATGCTGCTCTGAAGTGTAACTATTCAATTAAAAGGAAAAATAATGATGCTTTTATTAAACAAAAGGACACCAGCAGAGAATATTACTAAAGCCCAAGGACAAGTGTAACTCTTCTACCAACAATAATGCAGATTTTTTGCATATATTATGGATTATATTCTCTTTTCAATGCACATGCATTAGCATTAATGGGCAAAAAGAAGATAGATCCATTTGCACTTCTGCCCAGTATTAGCAGCAAAATTCATTACATTCACACACTCTCTGACTCTTTTGATTCCTTTTGAAATAAATCCAAATATTCATCCTTCAAGGACTTTAGGGAATAAATTATTTTCCATTTCTAGCATGTCCACAAAAAGATCAAAATTATTTCATTTGGTATTATAATTTACTCCACAAACTCTGCAGTTTATTTTTCTCTAATTCTGTGGGTTGTGCAAAGGGTTTGCTGTAAAGTCAGTGCTGCAGATGCTGCTTGGGAAGGATTCATTGTGTAACGTTGTTTTTTCTCCCTGTTTAATTATCCAGTGCAAGGATAAGAGGAATGATTTTATCACGTGGTGCAGTTCTCAGTGAGGCACCTGATAATCATTTTTTGAGGGGGAATTCCTTCTCTCCTGTGCAGCCAGAACAACGAGAGTTCAGTGTCCAAAACCTCTTTATGGCACTGCTTTTCAATCTCTGCAATTTTCTGTGACCTTCAGGGCTGATGGTGAAAAAAAAAATTTGCTGCCTTTTCCCTGTGAAAAACGTGGTTTGGTTTTTGTTAGTTCTTTGTGAAAAACCAGTTTTTTCCCCCAAACCAGGCAGGTGCAATCACAGGGATTTCCATGTGGGGAGCTGTGGCTTTTCTCAGGATGCTTTTGATCAGCAGCCTAAAATCCTCTCCTTTACAGCTTTCCATAGGAATGTGGGAATCAGTGGGAATTGGCACATTACAGATGCACTTTAAATCTTTCCAGGTTTGAAGTCAGTGGGTGTCTCTCTACAGTTGGGGATCCATCTGTTACTATATCAAATAAAGTCTGGGGGAGAGAACTTCTTGGTATGGGTTGGGTTTGCAAGGAAAGGCTTTGAGGATGGAATATTGGGAGATGAAAGTACCTGCAACAAAAGGAAATATAATGGAAGTTTCGCTTTTGGGCGACTTAATGTTAAAAATGCTCACAAGTATTTGGAGGTAATATTGCAGATGTTCTTAAAATGAGAGAATGGACTGGATTGGAAAGGCAAATATGAAGAGACACTGGGAATTTAGAGGGTAGTGTTTTGGAGTTTTGGAGGTTTTTTTGGTTGTTGTTGTTTGGGGTTTTTTTCATAATTGATAGGTTTCTTCCTCTTTTTAAAATCTCCACGGCAGAACCAGGGAGAATTCCCTAACTGGAGACAGTGTAAGTATATGTACATGTATAATCTAAAAAAATAGTATTTCCAAAAGTAACAAGTGGAAAAAATGTGAATATTCTGTAACATTTAATTGCTTTATCAAGGTTTCCATTTCTTTCTTAGAAAAAAAAGTGTAATTTTAAAGTGATATAGGCCTCAGGCAATGAACACTTACTGTCAACAAATTATGCAGGATTCATATATCATATTTTTTGAAGATTTTGCCATTCAATACAAATCTTTTTGTTCCTATGGCAACCTAGATGCAATCTGAAATGTACACAGTATTAGACACAAAGGGCTGAATCCAGGCCTGGTATCTCCTGGAGTGAAAGCACCTTCTTATGCAATGAGATTATGCCAAAGCAAAGGGACCAACCAGTGAAATAAGGTCATTCCACTCAATTTTTGGCACATTTTTCACAGCAACACTTGGATTGGGATTGGAGCAGGAAAGAGGGGTCAAGGCTGACCTTTCCTTGTGCCTGGGATGAAGAGCCAGTGTTGTCCTGGTCACGTGGAAGTGATGAGAGTGTCCTGAAAGCTGGGAAGTGGCTCTGTGTTCTCAGATCTCTCCAGACCTGTTGCACATCACTATGTGTAGGCTGTGTTCTTTTGTGGCTCATCAAAAATGTGAAATTACTCAATGGCTTGTCCTGAGCTCAGGGGCAAGTCCAGGACCAGATTACAGGATTACCTGCTCTGCCCCTTTCCATACATCACAAGTTTTTAATTAGTGGATGCATTACTGCCATTACCACAGCTAAATACCAGAGGCAGTGTTTTCTCTTGCAGAGCATGAATAGGAGCAAGGTTTAGCACTAAGCTTGTGCCTCCCTCTAATACAGATACTAAATGATTCATGTTCCAAATCTGCTGTTAGGAGAGGGAACATCATAACCTCCTTAAGTCCTTATTAACTGGTTTTACTTTCTTTAAAATGTATTTTGTTAAGCAAGCAAAACATAAAAACTTCACAAGCTCCGTGATTGATGACCTTTCTCACAGAGCCTGTGAACAGGAACCACTGAAGAATATTGGTGCAATTAAAAAGTTTCTGCACAGGCTGTGCACTTATCAAAATGACTCAGACAGGCATTCAGCTGGATCATTGCCCCTCATGCCTTACCTACTGTCAAATCAGCTCCAACACACCCACAAAGACTATTTTGGGCACATCAGCAAAATGCCACCATGAACTTTGAGCAGCAATTATAGGCATGAAATATATTGGCCTTGCAGTGATTTGAGATGAACTCCTCAATAGCATCTGTCCAGACACTAATCTTTTACCACGTACTACTTTTCCTCATCTTACAGGTATTAGCTGTTAAGGAAAAATTCACAATTTTCCCAGACAAAACCCAGACTTGAAAATATAAGAGCTAAAACTATTCTGTACTGGCAACAGAGCACTTGTGTGGAATGTCTCCCTCTGAAATGCCAGTTACTAATGCAAGAAGTTCAATGGAATGGAAAGAAATTTGGGCCAGATGGCAGTGCAGGGAATGTCTATTGGATATTAATGTCTGCTGTTCTGGAATTGTTTTTTGAACAGCTGTTTTTTAGGACTACAAGAGAGACAGTTTCAATGGGCATTGAGTCAGGCTCTTCTGCTGTTGATGGCATTGTCTTCTAAAGCCCCTTTCCTGTACTTGCTGTAGTTTCTTGATGCAGTGAGGTTTTTAGACTGCAGAGCTTTTAAAAGACATTGGGTTTAATACTTGTAAACCTTAAAATGAAATCCTAGAATAGTTGACTGGAATGAACCTCTGAATGTCACCTGGCTGACCTCACCTGGGGCAGGGCCAGCCTAGATCAGGCTGCTCAGGGCCTTGACCATCTTGTTTTGAATTTCTGCTGGGGTTAACATTCTTCCAAGTGAAATCTCAGCATGTCAATGCCAAAAATGATGTCTAGCTTGAACAGAACATGATCTCCAGTCATGGACAACCACTTGACTTCAGATGACACCGTAAGTCTCTGAAAGTTGAATTTTCTGTGTATCAGATGCTTGAGTTTTGTCCCTGATCTCATGGTAACTCTTTACACTTCATGGGGCTGCATGACTTCAGCCCCAGAGCAGAAGGGCTAAGGCTGCAATAAGCATGGAACTTTGTCTTATCCCTTCTTTGTTTTTTGCTTTTTTCTGGAGTTTTTTTGTTTGTTTCATTTTGTTTCTGGTACAAAAGGTTTTTAGTGGACTGGCAAGATAAGGCACCTTCCAGCTTTTCATAAATTCCTCTGTGTTTCCATACACAGAGGAATTTTGAAGAAAATTTTTTCGATGGTACAGAGTGTTTCAGCCTAAAAAGAAGTCAATGGAATGTATTAAGTATAAAAGAGTTTCCAAAAAGTTAGATGCCATGAAGTAGGTGCCAGTAATGTATTTTTAAATTTGTCTGGGCTTTCTTTTCTTTCTTTTTGTCCATTTATAACACTCTTACTTTCTTTTGAAACAATTTCATGGTTTCTCCTAAAACTGTACAAATTGATTCATTATATTTGAGTGGTTTTTAAAACAGGAAAAATGACCAATCTGCTTTTCATAAAGAAAAACAGGACCTTCAATTTCCTTCTGGCCTCTAAATCCTTTTTCCCCAGCCTGAAGTCTCACTGCAGTTTATGAAGGAATATTCTCTGAGTGTAGATGAAAGCCTGAAGTGGCAGAAAGGAAAATAAACTCTCAGCTATGGAAAGCAAAGCCCAGGAAGATCTTGGCTGATGAAATTAGAGCAGATTGAGGAGGTGAACAAGGATCAAGGTGATCCTTGTTTCTCCAATCACACAGGAAAACCAGAAGTGAGAGGGACAGTTTTGTAGAGAGAACAGCAAATGCCAATTTGAGTAGGTGCTCCCTGAAATCAAGGAATGAGCAGTGCCAGGGTGAAACGTGGCACCTGGCAGCTGTGACCTGATACTGGCAACTTTGCACAATTCTGTGCAATCCTCTGCATTTTCCCTGCTCCAGTTCTTCCCTTTCCTCTTCACTTTCCCTTTCACTTTCCCTGTTCTTTTTCTACAGAGCCAAACCCACAGCTCTGACTCCTCAGCAGCTCTGTCTGGGCTGAAGGTGAAACATCTTTATCCACTAAATGAGGGAGCTTGCTTTCCACCAGAGACAGGCTGCTTCTTTGCTGAATGCATACAATATAAATCAAAGTATGTGCCATTATTAATAAATAAGGTATTGGGTAGGCTTTGTCTGGAAGTCTGGTTGAAAGCACTGATTACGATCCAATAACTTTTGAAAAATGCATCGTTGCCTTTGGGATATTGAAGCATGGAATAATTAAACTGCAAGTTTGCAGTTGTGGTTGTGAGCACAGAGAGGGACTGTTTTCAGCAACATATTCACTTTTAGGGTTAAATATTTTTTTTTCCTGGTTTACTGATAAATATCCCGCTTCACACAATCCAGAATATAAAATGAATTCTTGAATATTTTCAGTACATGCATTTCCAAACTGAACCGGTTATCAAAAATCACTGGTGATTGAACCTGCACTTGGGATTTGTGGTGCTGATATTTAGGATTTTAGGACTATTGTGGGCCAAGTAGAAAATTACTTGTTTGCTATTTAAAGGAAATTTTTTGCCGCAGTGCTAAATTCAGATGCAACATCTACTGTTTTATTGGAATTAAACATCTCTCAGTTCTCTTGAACTTTAATCGTTGGACGGAAAATGTAATTGTGCTATAGCTGATTACAAACAGGAAAGTTTTTTCTTCTGGATACTTAGTCTGGCTGTTACTGGGAAAGAGTGAAGAAAATGTGCTTTTCTACCTATGAAACCTTCAGGTCCTGCTTGGATGCCTCCTCTGTCACCAGAGGAAAGGAATCTGGTCCCTGACCCTCTGTCTTTTGTAGGGTCAGTCATGTGCAGTAGTGGAAGTTACAGGAGAGGGAGTCTGATGTTTTACCTAAATTCCTTTCCAATTCCACATTTCAATCACATCTGTGTGCTTCTCTTTATGAACATTTATAAAACATTTCCGGAGGACTGCACGGGCTGAGGATCAGGATTTCCAAAGGTGTCACTAGAACAATCTGCAAAATCTACAGAGAGAAGCACTGCCCAGTCCCTCTGTGCTGTGATTAATAATCTCAGTGTATCTTAATTCATCACAACTTGATGAGAGTGTGCATTACAGATAATGCTGCTGTAGGACAAGGGAGGATTTAACACTCAGCAGTAGTGATAAGAGGAAAAACAGTATAAAAGTGCAGAATAAAACAGTTTTCTGTCACAGCACTAAGTTAGAAGTACATCCTGAACTTGGAGTTGAACAGAAATCTTTAATTAAGGACATCACTGGCACTGGAATCTTTGGGTTTGATAGCCTGGAGACTGACTTGTACAACACACTGCACCCTTTTCTTTAGTTTGCAGATTCTCCAACTGAAAACCTTTCAGCAACGTGCACTTGTTCTTCAGATCTCATCTCAGAGGGATGAACGCTGCAATTAACAATTCAGAGCCCTTTATCTTTTAGTAACCACGCATGAAAATTAACTCAAGCAAATGTAATTTAGAATAATAATAACATGTTTTCCAAATGTTTCCTGCATTAATCGTGGTGAGGATGGTTACTATAGTACCACTGCTGGATTTTATTGAAAATAAAGTAATTCAGGGTGGTACATGTTCTCCTGAGAGCTTTTCTGTGTGTTTAAAAGAAGTGAAGGATGCGAGTATGAGACAGCAAGAGAACCTTCTGTGTTTTGTTGAGTGAATTCAGTGCTTAGTAACATTTTGATACAAAAGCAATAGAGCAGTGTTTATTTTCAGGAAAAGGTTCTGAACTTTGCTATTTGTCAATGGATATTTCTAAAATTTCCGTACATATGAGAGGCAAAAAGAATAAAGGATGTGTACCAAGCTTTCTGCCAAAATAAATATTGGACCCAAGATAAATAGTTCACCCAGGTTATTAACTGTGTGGTAAATAAACCCATTGAAGTTTGCTTGCTGCTGTTTACCCAAGGTATTTTGCTGACATGAGGTTGAATGTGCCACCCAGACTTCTAATTAAATGTCATTGAGGAATCTGTAAAAAGGTTTGACTCCAAAAACACACACACACACAAGTAATAGGCCAGGGTTTGTTTTTTTTTTTTTTTTTTACTAAACGGGGTTGTAAATTGTTTACAAATTTCCCAAATTGAGTTCCAGAACAGTTCATGCACACGACTTTTTAAGGATGTGTAAAAGCTTAAAAGCAAAGGAACTCTCCCCATTAAATGGGTTATTCTAGGCAAGAAAACCTCAATCATTGAGCTGCTTGAGTGAGGGAAATATTCACGATGTGGATTTGATGGCCTAGATTCTCACAGTCCAGAGGGAATCAAATTCAGAGCATCTTGGTTTTTGCTCTTTTCTGGTGGTTTGCTCATCTTCTTCCTCACTCTCTGGGAATGTGCCTTCACCTTGTTTTCCCGCTGGATGTGGATTTGATGTTGTTTTCCTGCTTTGGACCACCACTTAGTTGGGCCTGACATTTGTGTTACTGCTGAGTAAAGTTGAAGTTGTTACTCCAGGTAACAACATTTCCATCAACATTTTCTCATGGTCAAATTGTAAAGAGGTTACCATCAATGAATTAGACCCACAGCCACCTGCCAATGCATGGTCAGTTTTATGTGAAAAAAATACAAAGATTTGTTAATCTCTGGCTTGGCACATACTGAAACTCAGTCAACAGAGAGAGACATGAGAGCTTGTCCTGTCTCTGTTGGCTCCTAGAGGGGCTCAGGAGAGGCTGGGAGCTGGAGGGAGAGGCAAACTGGGGAGTTTTCCTGCAGAAGGAAAGGTTTGAGGGGTTGTGGAAAACCATCTCTCAGCCAGTGGATGGGACATGATGAGGGAGAGCCTTGGGAAGGGTGTTGGTGAGGCTGCCAGCCAGGACAAAAATAGTTCTGATGGTGGGATGGGTTTGTTTTTAGCACCAGACCAGCTGAATAGAAGACTTTCCTCCTTCCAGTGGGCTGGCTTCTGCATATGCTGCATGGCAGCAATTTCTGTATAAACTGTGTTATAAAATTTGCAGATTTGGCACAGAGGCAAAGGATGAAGTTAACCCTACTTCCAGGTTCAGAAAACCTTCTTAGGCTCTGGTCGAGACCCTTGAAATGCTAAAATTCACTTTATTTGTTAGGGAGAAGGTACAAAAGCCTTTGTTTTCTTTCCTACTGCATGCAACATTCAGTAGGGTGAGGCAGGAGAAGGCAAAAGAAATTCAAGTGGCCTTTTTTGGCACCTGGGTTATACATAAAAAAGAAGTGCTAAATCCAATCCCACATGTCAGTGTTAATTGCTTACTTTGCTGCACATTAGCACATTAAATGTGTAGCACAAATATGTTTCTCTTTAGTTGCTGGGGATGATGTAGTTTGCCAAGTTTTTCTTGTTGTGTTAAGTAAATGATCTTTTTGTGGCCATATTTTATTTAAAGTTGTGCACCAGGTGCCTCTAGTGGGTGTGTGAGTCTTGAATTGAGCCTTTAAGGCTTATTTAACTTCAATATGTGAAGAACACATTTCACAAAAACCCACCTGAATGAATGTTTTAGGGTCAGGTGGAATCTTCTAATTCTTAGGAAGAATTTAACCCAGTGTGGAAATTTCTGAAAGAAGGTTTAGGAGGATCCTGCTTCATACTGGTGTTGGAACTGACTGTCAGATCCAGGCTTGTGTTGCTGTGGGCATCTCATTATAGGGATATATTTATATAAAGCAGCCCTGTACAAGGTTTTGTTCCTTAGGTTTGCCTTGTTTTCATCGAGTTTCTTTCTTTTCTTCTGGCCACAATCAGAGCTGGATCTTTTCTTTGAAACGATTTTTTTTTTTTTTTCAAATCCTACAATTCACATCTGTATGAAATATCTCTTAAGGTTCACGTCACATAGAGGCAATTGGAGATAAAAGAAAAAATGGGACAGATTGCAAAATAGCACCCAGAAGAAAAGTAATTTTCTGAAATTCCTAAATAAATTGCTCTCTAATTCACAAATAATGCAGTACATATTTAGGTTGTTAGAAAGAATGATTACTGAATACAGAGCTCAGAATTCATAAGAGAGCAAAAGCATATGTGGAATTGAGAAAAAATGAACTATAAAAATACAGAACTTCCAATATTTAACTGATTTCCTTCATAAATCACTCAGTGCTAAATGCAGAACAGTCAAGTATCAGAAGGAAAATCATTTCTTTAAGGAAAATAACTTTCAAAACCAGTTGTGTCTATCATAAATTCTACTTCAAATAGTGTAAATGATGTCCCTTTTGCATATTAGAGAACACCTCAGACTTTGCCTTTTGCTCTTGTCAATCAGAAACAAGAATCAAAAAATTCAATAGCTGGAAGATAAACTGTTGATCCCATTTTATATAGCTTAACATAATGATAAATGGCACATTAGAATACTGTGTTTTCATCCCCAAAATATAGCATGGAAAAAGAGGAAGCAGTGCTAAACTTGGGGTCCATAGGAATATGCAGAGGAGCAGAATCAGGGTCACAAAGCACTAAGGCAAAAATTCTGTTTCATCCTTTTTTTTCCCCCTGAAGTTGACTTTTGGATTAAAAGCTGATTTTGAAATTCAGCTGTTCTGAGTTTTAGATATTTGGCCACCCACAAGAATATTTTTGATGCCTTAAAGTTGTTTGGTTCACAAGAATTATTTCCCAACCTTATCCTTCAGATTTGATAAACATACTTTGATTACTGCTCTCGCCAGAGAAACCTTTTCTCCAGGTATAACTACGCCAGAATTCCTCTGAAAACTCTCAGAAAGACAGGGTACTTCATCAGGGTACGGGGAGCACAAAAGGATGAAGCATTCTCTGCTGTATTTTGATGAATCAGCTCATTCAGCAGCTGATGGTTTTTGGCATTCTGCCATTTTTGGCTTTTTTTATGTTACATGTTCTGTCAATGGTGAACTCTTCAAAAAGGAGCAGAGAACTGAGCTCCATCAACAGCCGTGGGTTACTGTTGGTTCTCTGACCGGCTTCATCTAAGCAGGTGTTCTCAAAGCACTTTTTTCCTGGTTATTTGTCATTTCAATCCCCTTTATTGGACCTTCCATCTCTGATGTTGGAGCTCGTGTATTTTTGTTACTCGGAGGTAGAAATTTTTTGAAACTCTTTGTGCTCCATCTTGTTATTGCAGCTCGAGCAGCTTTTGTGGTGGTCAATATTATATGGGTGGAGCAACACACACATTTTCCAGGCTCCATCAAGAGCACAAGGACACAGAGGGAATGGGAATAATAGCAGTGGCCATCTGTGTTCTTTGTTATTGTCAGCGCAGAGACGCTGAGCCCGCTTACAACTGAGAGCTTCATCTGCACCATGGCAACAGAGGGATGATTATAAGGGATGCAAGTCAAAGGATATCAGGGATGTATAGAAATGAAAGGAATTCCCTGTTTCTGAACCCAAAAGCCAGCCTTTAAATAGCTGTTGGTAGTTGCATTCTCAGGACTCTTCGTTCTTTGTGTTTTCCTGCCCCTTCCATCTCGAGGGATAAAGCCAGGAAAAAGAAGAACTGCCTGTGGAAGTTCAGTGCAGGCAGTGTTAGCAAAGTTTTAGGGAGAGAAGTGGTTTTGAAAGGCCAGGATAAGGACAGGGTTAAGAAAAATAGAAGCTGCATGTCCAAATAAGTGAGGTATTTAACAGGATTCGAATATGTAAACATAGGTTTGGCGTAAGTAGAGTTGAATTTTCCGTTCTTTATTTCTGGTTGATTCCTATACTGCTGAAAAGTTTAGGGTCAGAAGTCAACACTGACAAGATGCAGTTTATAGCTCCTGATCTTGGATGATTCCTGATATAGGAAGTTCCATAGGGGAAGGCAGAGAATTTACATAAATGTCTTTTGAATCCTTTAGTCTTGATTTCTGATTTAGAGGAGCCCATGTTAAATCCAAGGTTCTATTTAGGATTAGGAGCAGTATGGCTCCCAGCCTGAATGCCTACAAGAGATTCATTCTAGAAAGTAAATTGAGACCTAGAACCAGGAATTTCAATTGTCTTGGTTTAATATTTTGTTCATAATAATTGATATTTCAGTCAAGAACAGCAAGACAATCAAAAGAGAACTTGGGAAGCATTTGCTGTATTCCAAGAGGAGGGTAACAGAGGCTTGGTACAAAGGGCTTCCAATTACTCATTCTTATGAGGGATTTGGAGCAGGTTCTTACAACTTCATGCCCCTCTTGGACTTCTTCAATACCTCTGAAAGTTCTGCTCTCCATTAGAAAGCAAATGTGCAATCTTGACCAGTTCAACTGAAATGAGTCTTTTGAATTCAGATATTTGCTGATTTTTCAGGATTGTGTTTCTCACAAAAGGCCACTTGGAGTTATCTGGCTCGACTTTTCTTCTCCGAAGAGAAGAGTGCCCATAGGTGTTTCCAAATGTTTTTAATTTTACTTTGTGGCAAGTGTTTTTCCATCAAAAGATCACAGCTTGGAAAACAGCTTTGGTAACTTCTGCTTCCTAGAAAGTGGAATGAACATTGGGCATGAAATTCCTGTCAGATGTAAAGGGCTCTGAACAAGAAAAGCCTCTTCAAGAATAAACAGTTTATAGTGTTCAATCAGATGAAAAATGTGATTCTTGAGGAAGAGGGACTTTTTAGCTGCCCCTTCCACAGAAGGTAAAAAAACATTAAAAATACATTTGCCACTGATAGGTTGAATTCATTTTAGCTGGCATAAATGGGACAGATGAGCTATTCAAATGTCTGATGAGTACTATATAATAAAATATTTATCACCTTCTCATGGTCACTGCATGAGAAGCCAATAATTTGTTTTCTCTCAGCACTGGTATTTTGTGGTACTTATAATAAATTATACATTGCAAGCTCCCATCCTTCACCTTCTTTCTATTTACCTATCTAGCCTGAGATCTCATTCATCAACGTGTAGCTGGGTCAGGGACAAAAGTGAGGCCATAAATTCATGTATTCTAAAGAACCATGGAATTCATAATGCATAATGGCAGGGGGCAACACGGCTGGAGTGTCACTGCTGGGAACAGGTGACATTTGGAGCTGTAAAGTGGGAATTGAGCAAAATTCTTAGAAATATATAAATACATATATATAGGAAGAGGTTAGCCTTGGTTGTGCTGGCTGCTGATTTGGATTTAGGATAACACCTCTAAACAATCCAAGTTTTCCAGGTTTTGGCCCATCACCAAGCTCAATCTGATGCAACCGATTTAATTGTTCTCATCACTGTCAAATTCTGCAAAGCAACTTTCGATGTCAGAGACATAAAATCTTTTATTTGCTTTGCATTGATGCAGGGTATTTAGTGAAGGAAATATTAGGATGAAAAGATTGATAGTTTTTATAGAGCTTAAATACAAACTTTTCCATGTCAAAGGGGGAGGTTTGTTTCCAAAATTGAAAACTTGACCCTGGGGTTGCTTCAAAATATGAAGAAAATTAGCACCTTTAGTTCTCAAACACGATTTTTTTTCAGTGTGGAGAGGAAATAAAACTCTTGTTTGCATTGATAGATTTTAGGCAAGGTCTCCTTTATAATTTTTGAGAATCCCTTCTGGAGACATTCAGATGGAACTGTGCTGCTGTACAAGGGAGTGATCTGGTCTTGTGCTGAGTTCTGATGTGTTAGAAGGCAGAAATTTTTCTTTTATTCTTGCTGCTTCCAATCAGAAATCGTTTGACCTCAGCACAGAGATAAGACCACCACTTGCCTCACTTATTCAGGAAACTAAATCAGTCAGTGTTGAGGGGGATGGCAAAGTTCATTATTCACTGCTCAAAAAGTCTTTAGAAATCTATCATTTCTGCAGAGTCCATAAGGCTGTAAATTAATTTCTCATGACAAAATCATTTAAAATGCACAGCCTAAAGGATTTTTTAAATGACCTTCTACTTGGATGATACAGGGAAAATAAACCTAGAGTCTTTCTCAATCAATCCAGTTGAAGACCTGTGTGCATTTTGGCCATACAGACCTGGGGTCAGGTACAATTTGGGAGGGGTTTTATTGCCTGAAGACATCTGAAATTTGATTTTGTGTTAATGAGAAGCTTTGGAATCAAGATTCTTGTACTCCTGAGGCTGGTGTTTCAGTTTACTAAAGTCCTCTCTGAGGAGTTGAGATTGAAGATCTTGGAAAGACACAATTAGGGTTTAAAATTCCCAAAAATTTTAAGGCACAGAAGGATTATTGTTCCAAACATTTTTATAAGTTGACAGGACTAACTTTAAGTTCCATATTTTTAAAAAAAAAAATTCTTCCTAGGAGTAATTTCTAGCATTTTCACTGAACAAAGGTTTGGTTCCTTTTTGAAAGCACTGTTGTAAACACAATATACCAAAAAACGTTCCTCATTGCTACACAGAAAAATTTTTCTTAATGCCATTTTCATAGTGAGAGAGTTCCACAAAGAATTTTGGAATTAAATACATTCTTATGAACAGAACAAAGGAAAGAAATGGCAAAAGTAAAATCTGTTATCAGGATCCCTGTGTACTGAGTAAACACAGAGATAACATGTGTGTTCTTTGCATATTTTATTAGTACATAAATTAGAATGACTTTAATAACTTTTCGTGGAGTTGGTGGAATAATTTGTTACAAAGAAGTTACCGAGTAAAATCCACTTTTTCCTTTAATTGCTTTTGTTTGCATATACATGTGCAGATACAGACATATAGGCATAAGTGCTAGAATTTTCTGTTATCTCTGTAGATAAATTATTCTATGGACAGATTTTAGCTCTGCTATGTTTGCAGTTCAAGGAAGGATGGGATTAAAGGGAAAAGAGTAGCTCCACTGCCACTGCCTTTCAATGTTGACTTGTCCATTATGATTTCCAAACCATTCCCTTTGTCCATTCTACTGTTGCTTCTGCCTGAATTACAGTTTGGGGGGTTCTTCTGTTTTCAGGTGAACAGTAAATTATGAGTGATGGTTAATCAGTTCCTGGAAAATTTATGGAGGTAATAAAATTTTTTGAACTGTCATGCTGAGCTCAACCAAAGTGTTAAGTTTATTTCATACAACAATGTGCTCAAGAATAAATTTTGCAATTATGCAATTTCGTTTTTTATTTCTCTGGTTCTAGGTGGAATAATTCAATAATTAAATAATAAAGTAGTAAATTCTATAAATTAAACTAATGTAATTGCATCTTTAATTATAACTAAGTTTTGAAACTTCAGCTTCTTAGCATACTGCAAAGGTTTAGCATGGAATTTAAATCCTATAAGTACCTGTTTCTTTCCTTAGTCTGGATAACAGAAGTTGGTTTAAAATACAACAAAATACAAGTTGTCAGCTTGGCCTTAGTCCTGACATCAAAAGGTATTAAAATGTTTCTAAGAAACAAAAAGAGAGCTAAAGCATTATCTTAATCAGTTTTAAGTCTTGACAAAAAGTAGGGGATATAAACTGAAATTTGAAAAATAAAGCCAGATGTTTGCATATAGAAAGGTATAAATATAAAATAAAGGTATTTACTCACCCAGTAAGTATAGAAAGAAGTAAGCCTGGAAGGATTACTTGTTATATGATTTTCTATAAAAGATTCTGTTACAAATCAAGGACAATACTTGTAAAACTTTTTTAAAAAGTCTGTGGGCTGTGTACTTATGTAAAAAAAACACTAACTTCTTGATGGAATTTTGACTTCAGTTTCTATACCTACACACCTGTATACTCTTTTTTTCTGTTCTTGCACACTGTTTAAAATACATATTAAACTATTAAATTCTGTAGTCCCTTCCTGGGTGTTCCTTAGGAGCAGGTTTGCTGAGAGAGGGAGGCTCTGAGGGAATTCCCTCCTGCAGTTAGAGTCACTCTCTGCAGCTTTGATTTACTGGAGTGACCACTAAGTTACCACTTCCCTTCCTAAAAGCACATCCTCGGGATTGTGCAGTCCTGACAGATTTCAGTGAGAAGTTGCCACAGTGCTCACTCTACTCCATAAACATCTGTATTTCCAGCACAGCCCCTGTCTCAGGAACAGGAGCAGCTCTCCTCAAAGGCAGAATTTCCTTTTTTCACTTTGGGTGCACTGATGGAAGAGCCTTGGAGGGTGCTGTGCAGTTGTGCTGATAAATTATTTAATGGCAGAAAGGAGCTGACTACTTGAACTTTCCTCTTGACCTAATCTGAAATACCAACCTGGGTGAATTTGTGTGTAAGGCCGTGTAAACTGAACTCCTTATCTCATATGCAAAGCCAGGATTTCCTAACGCTTGTCACTGCACCAGGGAGGCTTCCTGATCCCTTGCAAATATTTGTGCTTGTTTCTGCTGCTGCAGAAGCCCAAATATCCGTGTGTTCTGCAAATCCATGGCTCTTGTGGGAGCTGGGGGTGAAGTTGTCAACAGCTTGGCAAATGTGAAATTACTCAGAGGATGCTGCAAATAGTAGAGGGCGTGCTGATGCCCTCAGTAACAAAGGCTGAGTGCAGGCACGAGCAAAACTCGTAGAAGAGAGGTTACTTTTCAAAATACATTTTTAATTACTTGTATATTTTGCATGTAGAGATAGGAAGGCTCTTTTGATGGTTGTGTGTGGTTGTACAGATGGTGCTTATTCCTGCTTTAGGGAGGAGAATGTGCTGCCTCTAAGCAAAAGGAAAGGTGTCCCTGCCCGAATACAGCAAAGGCTGTCTGTTAATGAACTAACATCCTGTAATTTTGATGATACAAATGTTTAAATACCACCCCACATTATCTTAAGTGTTTGTGAAACTTCAAAAAGAGCAACAGGAAGCCAAAGTACTCACTGATTTATCAAGGGAAAGCCAAAGCTCTCATTTTCAGGAGTACAGCAGAGGGAGTAAGTAAAATATGAGACTATGGCTTTGTGAGATGTCACCTATGTACTGGTTTAACAATTTTATACAAACAGTGGTATTAGTTAAAAACTGTCTTCCTGTTTTTCTGAAAAGATTATTGTTATGGTAGAATTAATATTAAACTGTTCTAGTTACAAATCATTAACCTCTATTATTATTCTGATGTTTCAAAATTGCCAGACTGTTTTCTATCTGGTTTTTTCACGTCCCTTACCAGCAAGTGTATGTGATTAATACTAAAATTTACTTAGGGATGAACTCATCCAGCCAGTCATTTCCAGGAGCAGTTATTATCATGTTTTTTGTATTGAAAACGTATTAAAACTCCAAGAGTTCAGAAGCATAAAGCAGGCACAAAGCAAAGCCTATTATGGTACTGTTTACCAACAGATTTATAATTACAAAATAAATTAAGCATGAAATGGAACACTTTTCATTTTCTGCCAAAATGGTATGAAACATTTGATGTTACTTTACAGATTATTCTGGAATAGCTTTGAAAATGAATAATTCTGAAGGTTGTCATGGTATTTTAGCAGAACCTGAACATATCTCCATTAAAACACCCATGTCCTTTTCCCCTGCAGATAATCAGAACGCCCAAGGAAGTGGGAGAGGTTATTCCAGAACTCAGTCTTTCAATCAGAATAACGATTATGCATAAAACAATTAATTCCATAAGAAATACAGAATGCTAATATTCTCTCCCTCAGAAATATCATAAATTATAGCAGCAATGCAAAATGATGGAATGCCTTTGAGTTGTTTGGGTTTTTTTTTTTTAGTGGGAAAACCATGTCTGAATGCCTCTAGTTCTGTGTGCCTGCAATTCTGACTGAGTCCTGGACCTTGAGAAAAACAGTTTTCTAAACCTGGCCATTGAAACTTTGCATAAAAGCCAAATATTCTGCCTGAGCAGAGTAATTTCTGGATCTCTGTTCCTCAGCATCCTCTTCAGCGCCACATCCTGTGTTCCTTCCCTTCAACAGTTGCTTTATTTTTAATTTTTCACACCTTTATTTGAGAAGAGCTTTAATGAACATCCTTTCCAAAGCTGATCCTTAAGAATTTGGTTTGTTGATTAGGGTTGAAATCCCCCAGCACCAGTGACTGGAGGCCTGGGGGGGACCTTTCCCTTCTCTCAGGCTGTAGAACCCCTCCCAAAGTTCTCTTTTCAGGGGTCACAAACACTTCCATGTTCATGGCTGTTGTCTGAATTCTTCATCCCCAGAATCAGCAGGAATCTCCCCCTACCTCTCCCCTGATACAATCTCACATGTGGCCGGAGTGTAACAGGCTACCTGGAGATGCATCAGGTCTGAGGGTTGACCTGCAACTTCCCAGAGTGTCTCAATTATAGGGAGACAACTTCTCTGGACAGGCACTGTAAAACAAAAAGGCTTTAATAATGATGAAAACAACGAACATTATCAAACAAAAGAAATATAAGTGGAACACAGTGTGAAGAACACTCTTACACTGGCTAAAGAAGTCCAAAAAAAGCAATAGAGCTCCTGTGTGCAGCTTTTTAAGTACTTGATGGTTCAGGTGGGATTTTCAGCACTTTGCCCAATTGAAACGGGCAACAGGTTTTGAGGTGCATTTCTAAAGCCCAATCAGTGCTCCTGTGGTGGCATTGGCCATTACAATAAGAGAAGAACAGAAAGTTCTGGGGCTTCTTTTTGAAAGTCGGGGGTGAAACTGGAGCCCCTTTTCCTTGTCTGGATACACCTGCTCAGGTATAGGAGTGCATTGCCCAGTGTGAGGAACTGCCCCGTGCATCCATCAGCAACCAGCACCAGCAGCCCGCGGCAATCAGAAGCTTCCCCAAGGTCAAATTCCTGCCTTCCCAAGTGTGGGATGATCCCTGCTCCCGTTGTAAGCAGCAGGGTCATTTGTGTAATTAATGCCTGAGCTGATCTCAAAGAATGAGCTGCAAGAAAGGAGAGGATCCTGGTGTGAGTTTTGTGCCGTGTAAACAGTCACCTGTGGGCTGCAATTTGAAGAACTTCTTTCTCCTTATTTTTCAACAAAACTAACACATATGTTTCACACAGAGGAAGTCTGGCTGTTTTCCCTGTTTCTGCCATCTCCTGATTTTTCATTTTCCAACACTCATTCCAATTCAGGAAGATAATGAATATTCAAGATTTCATCTCCTGTTAAGCAGTAGGATTTTAAGAACCTAAATGGTGTTTGGTTTTGGTTTAGTTGTTTTATTTTCAACAGTTCTAAAATGTATTAAATGTCCTCAGTTTTCTTAAGAAGGCATCTTTTCTAAAAGTTGCACTGCCTGAAGATGTTGCTCAGCATTTACTCCTGCTGTCTTCTGGCAAATGCTTTCCTTGCTCAGGGGCATTTTTCCCTGAGTAAGTGTCCAAGTGTTCACCTCCAAACTGTGGAATTTTTCAAATCTGGCATTTTGAACACTGGTGGGTGGTACCAGCATCCCCAGCTCAGTGTGAGCTGTTGGGGCAGCCTGACCCTGTTTGCCAAAGGCTCCTTGCAAACCCCAGGAGGATGTGTTCCTCTCCTCCTCTGTGCTCCTTCAAACCTTTCTCTGCTGGAAGACATTTAGCACTAGCAGGGCTTGCTGCAGCCCTTAATAATGCTGTGCTTTTGTTTCCTTTTCCCCTTGGTTTCTAGTGTTCATTTTTATCTCTTTTTCACTTTGATTGGAAGACCCTTGGCCTGGGAGCCTCTGTGCTGTGTTTGCCTGTCAGGTCAGGTCCACGCCAGCCTTGTGGTCACTCAGCTATGGTTAAATCAGACGATGGAACAGCTCTCTGTGTTCTTTCTTGGACTCTCTGGGATTTAGTTATCTCCTTGTTGGGATTATTCAAATTGGACTGGCCAGTCTTTGGAGCTTAGTAACTTCTTTTGTTAAATGTAGATTTACTGCGAGGATTCATTGCCATAGCTGTCTCCCACAGAGATGGAACAGAAGGTGGTAAATCAAGCAGATTTTAGTGTAAATTATTCAGAGTTTTTTCCTCTTCATTGTGTCAGATGCCCTGCAGAATATCACAGCCCAATGAGGTACTGCTGATTATTTCTTCAGGTCCAAAACTATATGTAGTTCACATATATTATATATGTTCCCTCAAAATCAAATTCGAAGGAACATGTTTGACTCAGTCCTCTTTTTAAGGAGAAGTGAATTAATGAATGATTAACATGCAGTGGAAGCCTCATTGCTGAGCTAATAAAATCCAAATATTTTGAGAACTAAGCCTATAATACAGTTTGATGGTTCTGCATCATTGTCATTTTTTAGTGGGTTTAATACTGTAAAACTTCTCATGTGAGTAGTTGCTGGCTTTATAATTGAAATACTGATTTAATTGAGAAGATTCACCTGAATTGACTTTTACACAAAAGAGTTTTGAAGATCTGTCTTGGTTTTTCTGGAGGTGAGGCTTGGTTGGGAGACACAGAAGGTCTTGGTGCTTTGTTTGCATCTAAATTTCTAAAGTGATATTGGCTGTAATTACTGAGGAGAAAGAAGAGGCTGTTCTAGAGTCATTGCTTCCTAGGCAGAAAAAGGTCTGTGTGGCTGAAAACTGAACACAGCAGCTCACAATGATTCGACTGCATGGTATTAAGAAGATCATAGTGACAAAAAAGAGTAAGAATGTGCTAAACAAGAATAGAAGTTGCTGCAACATTCTGGATGTAAAAAGGAATTTCAAGCTACATTTAAAAATATTCTGTCTACCTCTTTTATCAAGAGGAAAAAGCATTCTGTGCAGTAAGTGGCTCTCAGTACTGAACGTGTCCATCCCTGACATCAGTCTTGGAGGAGAGAAAATGCAAGGTGGAAAGATCCTTCCTGTGTACAAAGGGAAGGGTAAGAGAAGTGTTTCAGCACGGGGTAGAAATCCTGCTGGGAGCTGCAGGCACAAAGATAATGTAGTTCCAGGTGAGAGAGGCAAGAAGAGCCACCAGACCTCACTTATTTGAAAAGCATGAGCAGAGTCCCCTGGCCGAGGTGGACTCAGTTCTGTGTCTGTGTGAAGTTTTATTTTGCCTTTATTCCCTGTCTGCTGCCTCAGCCATCTCTTTCCCCTTCCCCTCCTCTCCTCCTTCTTTTCAATGCTGTGCTCTTCATTCAGTTCTTTTTATTTTCCCCTGGCCTTTCTAACTCCAGTGCTACTGAAAGGTTCTTCTCCCTTGATATTTCTGCTCCCCACGCTCTTGTTAAGTGCATTTTATATTATTTAAACAACAAATCCTTTAGCCACCTCTATCTGTGTCACAGTGAGCTGCTCAGATGTTCTTCAAATGACTTTCTTTCTGCTTCCTGGGACATGTAATGTGTGTAGTTGGGTACAGAATTTTAACTCAAAAATAGAACTACGAATCAATTAAGGAAGAGAAATTACAAAGTGGGAATCTCTGCCTCCATACTAATTAAACCTGTGGAAAAGAGCCATATCTCAATCTGCAGCTACATTAAAAAATATATTGTTTTATTTCCTTCTCCCAGAGTTCTTGCTGCTTTCTCTGACGAGGGGAGCACACATTCTGCTGCTGTGTTACAATTAATTCTCCAGGTTGGTTTTTCACAACCATTTACATAAATGTCGTGTTTAGAGTTCGATTATTCCTTCAATTTGTGTTTCTGGTAGGGAAACTCCGAGTCATCTCCTAGCAAGGAGATTGGGACTCTCTGCCAGAAGATGGGGGAGACAGAAAAGTGCTTTGTTTGAAAAATGAAACCTTAATTTCTCATTTAAAAGCCAGAGAACAACATGGAAGTAAAATAGTGATACTGAAAAGCAACAACTAAACACTTGATTGAGTCAGATGCAAATGTTTTCAATAAACTTTTATCCCTTTAAATTATTTATTTCTTATTTTAGTCCAGATGTATGCTTTTGGGGATAGAGTGTTGAGCTAAATCATTTTAAACGCGATTGCAAAGAGGGTAACTGAATGTTTCCTTAATGAATGTGTGTGTGGTGCTATTGCTGTGATTATGGGCACGGCGTGACTGGAATTCGAGTTACTCCTCCTCCTCCCCAGACTTGCATCCTCAACTTATTCCCTATTATATTCAAGGCACCTGTTTTTCCTGTTAAGAATGCAAAGTGTTGGCTGAAATCATAAAAGGAGCTGCAGGAATGTCTGAAAAGCAGCCACCTAGCATGATTTTAATAATTCTGTTGCATTTATTACATTCTCTGTTGAATCACTTCTTGATATTGATGGCGTAATTTAAAGTGACAGAAAGGAAGGAACATGACCTTTAATGTCATGACATGAGTTGTCACAAAAAAGGAAGGATGAGCTTAATTCAGCCAAATAGCTTCCCAGGAAGTCTTGATACATAATAAACTGAGATTTATCTTTGGCTGAGATTACACAGCTCAAGCTGTGATTTTTCTTTTAGGTGAAACAAACTGACTGAAGAGAAGATGAAAATATTGTTCTAATTTTGATCTTCATATTACATTACAGCAAATTAATTCTGGTTTATTACAGGGAACATGTGAAATATGGTAGCTTGCAACAGAGGAGAGAGCTCCATATAGTGATTGCTAAGGTGTTTTCCAGAACAGAATCCAATGTTCCTAAATAACAAAGTGGTTATATATTGCTCTCTAAGCTTTGTCATTAGACACAAATGTGCAATCAGCTGTGTAGAGGCACCACGTTTCCCTTCTGCTGCTTGGAGTCCTCCTGTCCTGATCAGTTTTTGTAGTGAATCCCAGAAGAAGGAGCACAGATGTTTTCAGATGTTGTCACCAATGATGTCCAGTTGGTTTATAACTTCAGCAGTGGGGTGAGTCATCATTTAACATGTGAGTGGGTGGCCTATGGGGGTATTTTTTGGATGAGGAAAAAAGTCAAGGCATTTAAAAAATAATTACATTCTCTTTGCAGATATGAAAATCACTTGGAATTTGCTTCCAAAATATGTCTTCTATTTTAATCAAGGTTGAATAGTAAGTCAGCGTAATAGGTTTGGAAGAGAACTTATATTCTTCCAGAGAAGATCATATGGCAACATCCTAAAAACTTGCTTTCAAAAGAAGTGTGGATTGAACCAACTTTAGAATATTATCCCTTTTGATCCTCATTTTTGGCTCAGTTTGGTCCAGGCTGCTTCAGCATTGCCTTTATATGGAATTGAGGGAAAAATAGGGAAAGGTGTCAGCAGGCCATTGCACCAACCTTTTATCTCTGATGTTGGTGAATTTTGGCCTGGGTGTCACCTGTCTCAGGCTGGGATAGTCAAAATGAGCATCTGATGGTGTTTTCCAGATCTCAGGAGCAGCATGTTCTGTGCTGGACTTAAACCAGTTTATCATTGGTACAGCCTCCTTCAGGTATCTGGTTTTCATGTCAATGGTGCTTCTGGAGCCAGGTGAGCCACAGGGATTTTGGGGATTACTCGGTCAGAAGGTTTTTCTGTCGAAGTCTAGAAGGCCAATTTCATGGTCAGGTTTCTTTGGTTTGAGCAGGAGTCAGCAAAGGCCCCCGAGCTGCTCTGTGCATTCAGGGTGGGCAGCCTGGTCTCACTGTCCCTCTGGCACTCCCAGGGAATTCATTAACCAGCCCTTTCCTGCAGCCTAATTGGGTAACAAATGGAGCCCATTTCAACTTGACAAACTCTGAACAGACCCATGCTCTCAGCCCTGCATCAAACTAGCAAATCCAATAGCGCCGTGAGAATTTATGAAAGTTGTAATTATTCGAGGGGATAAACTGCCAAAAATATATACAAGGGGCAGGGGACATCCTTTATCTGGACTGAGAGAACGTGAAACACCGGCTGAAGTTTAATTTTCTGTGAACCTCATTTATAAAGTAGTAGTATCTATTTTGCCATGCACTCAGTGTTCCCTAAAGAACAGTAACATGGGAAATACTGAAGCATCCATCTAAGTAGAATTCTTTACTAATTACTGGTTTTCTTTTCATTAAAAAATCCATTAAGAATAAAATGTAAAATATCTTTATGGATGCACAGTTACTGAAAGCAAGTGCAAATAAAAAAATCTTGCAAGAAAGTGCTGTTTAAAAATAAAATACTATGTTCGCTTAACTTAGGCAAAGTAATTATTTGGGGATTTTAAGAGAATATATAATTTACACATTGCAGGATATTAATAAAATTTTTCAATTGATCAAATACTGAATAATAGTATTACAAATTAGAATAGGAATATAGCTACTACCTATGTAAAAATAATAATACAAAAGGATTAAAAAGAAAAGGATGGCTTGAGGCAACAAGAAATGCTTCTAAATGACTCTGTGAAGCTTCTGGATCACGGTCAAAGAGCTTGAACTCACTTTAAAAGTATTTTTCCTGCAGTAAGTGTGACTCCTGTGAATACCATGGTCTCAAAAGGCACTGGTGAGTGAAAATCAGACGAACTAGAATATATAGCTTTGTTTCAATAGTTTGTTACCTGCCATAGAAAATCATCCATCACACAGGGCCACAGGTCTTGAAATAGTCCCAGAATCAATTCATCCATCAATAGACTCACACCACAGCCCCTCATTTCAGAATGATCCATCATTTCCTTAAGCAGGTTATTGTTTCTAGAGCAGTTTACCCTATCAGATTTTTTTTTATCTAATTATACCAGCACACTGATGAGAAAAGTAAATTGCCAGCTGAAATCCTGGCTAGTGTGTGTGTGCTACCGGAGCATGGCTGGATGCTGCTTGGATTTCTATATCATTTTAAGAGCAGTGCCAAGAGCTAATGACTGTGATTTGATCCCACATTAGCAGGGCCCTTGTTATTGAAAGGATTCATCATGCATAGAAATTATTTGTGCTCTAGCTGGAGGCCATGTTCTGTGCTCCCAGCTCTCGGCGTGGAACATGCTGTCTTCATTTCTACTCACTTACCCGTGAAACAAATGACAGAAGGGAAGGGACAAATGCAACCTATTTGTCATTTTCCCTCTGTGCCTCCTCTCCCCCCGGATCAATGGGAGAATGGAAGGAATAAAGAACAATCCTGCTAAATGCAAAACTAATGAAAAGGAGCCAAGTGTGAAGTGACCTTTCTGGTGGCCTGCTTTTAAAAGAGGCACAAGCCACAAACCCAAAGCGTGGTGATAACAGGCTCAAAGCAGTTTAACATCACTCTGCTTCCCAGGCCCGTTGTGTGTCTGCTAGCTCTAACTACTAACAAGGGAATTCTAGCTCTGCTTCCTGGCAGCTGAGAAATCCCAGTAAAGTTCCAATATCCTCATGCTGTTTGAGAGGTCCCATGAGAGTCCAGCTTCCACTGGCACATCCCTGGCAATCCCTGCTCACGTTAAAGGGAATTCCCTCAGCATTACAGACTGAGCCAAGAGCATTCCTTCTGCAGGAGCAGGGTAAAGAGCTCCTGCCACAAAAAAAAACAGCCTGGGCATGGGACTTGGGCAGCTGAGGGACACTTCAGGGGACTGAAGGGCTGGTCTTGGCTTGGGAACCTGCACTGTTGGTAGTGCACTTTCTGTGGATCGTAGGAAATACGAGAGATGGAATTTTAGTATTTATTTTCTCCAGGGGACATTCAAAAGTTGTTTCAGTACAGCTTCAAGATCCAGCTCGTAAGGAAATATTGTATTCAGAGTACAGGTATCAACAGTATTTCACTTTCTTTTTAGTGATGTGAAATAAGCTAGGAGCCTGAAACCAGGAGCATGTGTATTTAAATGTAGCAAAGTTCCACTTCAGCAAGTTAAACTAAGTTGAGGTGTCAGCAAAGCTTTGCTAGACTGAATGAAATGGCAGGTTAAGTAAATAAACTTAATAAAGAATTGGCAGCTTTTAAGTGTAGATGAAAAGTGACTCCATTAAGTGACCCAATAATTCAACATACCCTGGCATAGCTACATCGTACTGCTATTGCAATATTTGTTGTTGGAATTAAAAAAAAATTATATCCTTAGACTTTAGAAAGGACTATAATCTTTTTATTGCTTTAAATTCACCCCCACAAGGTAATAAAATCTCAAATTTTACAGTAATTCAGCAACAGAATACATTCTGTTTCTCTGTGTGAAGAGTTTAAAGTATGGCAACTGCTGGTAGTACTTGGTGATTTTTAACACTTACTTCTGAATATCAGGAGAGTTTCTGTTTCAATTTAATTGACAGGCAAGCTTGTATTTTAATTGAATCCAGTCATTCATGACTAGAAAATAAATGTCTTTGTGATAAGGCAAGATTGATCAGAAAACAGGAGGTTTGGTCCACTGTGTATGTCATGCATAAAGGAAAATCTACTTTTATTATATGCTGTGTCTCCAAGTGACTTGGTGCCATTTTCCCCATTCTAATTTTCTGTCTAATTACTTCCATACATTGAATTTTGAGAATCTTTCCCTTAATCAAGCCCATATTTAGGCTTCTTACTTGTTCTTGCTTTCAGTAAGTTCACTTACTGCCAAAGCAAGCCCTTGCTCTCATCCCCTACCATGAGTAATTAGTTCTATCCAACTAAATCTTGTTGCCACTTCATCACCATTAGTTTTGTCCCTTGGAAATGTTTAGGTTCATGTTTTCCCCTTGCTCCAGAAGCCACACTTCTCTGGAGAGCTCTCTATTACACACTACGTATTCTCTGGGCCCTGAAATTTCTGCTTTGAGCCTCAAAATACTATCTGAGATCCCAAATGAGGAATTATGTTGGAAAAAAATGGATTTGAACATTGCCATTGGGCACCCATTGTAGACCATGGGTGCTGTTTGTGCTTTTGGGGTCGTCCTCTATACCCAGGAAAGAAACTCACCAAACCTCAGATCTGACAGTGCAGCAAGAAATGAGAGATTTTGGAGGCGGTGCTGCTGCTGTTTTCCTGTTCCAGGTGCTTTGCACTGGAGAACTGTAGTTGAGAAGAAAAAAATCCAGTCTTTTCTCCCTAAATCTTGCATTCTCAGGAGAAGAAAAAGACCACAGCTGCTTATGAAGGAGCTTGAAGAGCCCAGGAGACAATATCTCTTAAGATGTAATGCAGCAATGTCGATCCTGAGCTGTCCAATTCAAGCTGTCACTGTTTTTGTGGGTCCATTACAGCACTGGAGATCAAGGAGGGCTGTAAAGGGAGCGAGCAATGACTTTGCACATGTTTACCAATCATTCTCTTGAGGTGAGCAGCATGGGAGGAAAAAAAGCTTTTCTGAAAGTTTAATATTTGAGTCATGGAGGTTTTGCTGTGGTTTATCTGGGACTGGCAAAGCCTGCAAGGTGTGATATATCAGCACTGCTGTACTCAGTGTTTCCACACCAGCCTAATTTTGGATGAAAAGTCATGTCTTTCTTTAAAAATCACTTTATCTATATCTGAGAATAGTTTGTTACATCTCAAATTTTGAGATGTTTGGAGGGGTTTTTTTTATATCTGTGTATCTCTTTTCTGGCTGATTTTATTTCCTTGATTCTGTGCAGAGCTGAACTTCAGAGGAAAAGAGCATTTCTAAGTTAGCAACCACGATTTCTTCAACTTTGAACTGAAGTACTTGCTTGCCCCATTAAGCAAAGCTCCATGGAATTTGCATTTATTCAGTTACTTGTTAAATAGGGACATGTTTTGCTGGAGGGGCTTAAGAGTTTCCTTTTCTAGAGGAGGAAAAGGACATTATCATCAGTAGATTCTTTTTGCACCTTGTGAAAAATGAACGATGCTGCTCAGAAAGGAAGGAGAGAGACTGATGTTTAAAGGATAATTCTATTTATGGAGGCACTTTTCATAAGCCAAATCTGTGAGCATTAGCACACAAACTCCTCCTGGATATAGCCTAGAAATGGCAGCAGGGATGCAAAAGCACAGAGCCAGAAATGCTGAGTATTTGTTAAAACACACCCATGTCTAGGGAAGCTCCCTCTCTTCTCACAACTGTGATCAGAAATTGGAGGGTAAGTGAGTGAATGTTCCAGTATTGTCCTTCTCCTTTTCACAAAGATTAAGCCAGAGAGTCACCATGAATCCAGTAAGAAAACGGGATAAAGGAGGGTAAATGTGGGAGGAAGTAAGAGGTAAGCAATGCTGAAACACAACTCCATCCTTGAAATCCACCAAACACAAATCAACCCATTTTCTCTTCCAACCTCTGGCCTTTTGAGTTATTGAACACAAAACTTCTCCAGAAAAAGAAATCTTATTTTATGTATTTCTGTAGCAGCAGGGTACCATGAGTATTCCATTTCTGTTAGGAATGTTGGGTGTTATTCTGTTAAATACAGCAAATTAGGTGTTATTTGGTGTTATTAATGTTGATATTTGCCATTACATGCTGCTGCTGAACCTCAGGACATTTGAGGACAATGCCACGAGGTTTTCTCTTTAAAAAAGAAATGGAAAATACTTGATAAGTCAGAGGAGCAACTCAGCTACTCTTGAGCTGTTTGGTGTGGGCATCTCCTGGAGATACACAACAAAAGCTGTTTCCATGTTACTTTAACAGAATTATGGCCTGAAGGTGCCATAAATCCTGCTGTTCCAGATGTGAGCCTAGCTAGGCAGTAAAGGCAGCCAAATGGAAGTGCACCTCCTCCCCATGCAAAGCAGTGTCCTCCTGGAAGTCATTAAAGGATTCGTGATTTATAATCAGTTTATGTGAGCATTTATTGGGCCTTTCAAAAAGAATTATAATGGGGATGCTTGGGGCAGATTGATTTACATGGGACCACGAGTTTTGCAATGCCACAAGCTGTTGTTCACTTCTCTGCTGTAATTCTTTGGACACGGTTTGCTTTTAAGTTCTTGATGGCAACTATAGTGCTCCTGAGTCCTGGAAGAGACAGGAATGCTCATGCAAAGCCTAGAAATCCTAACAAATGATGGAATCTGGAAACCCTGAAAATAACTTCACTCTAGGTTTGATAACAACCAGTCTATGAGATGACCCAGACTTTTTAAAACCAGATGTAGTAAATATTTTTTTATTTACAGAAATTCCCCTCAGATCTACTTGAGGCCAGATTAGCATGTTTTTTGGTGCTATGAGGGACTTTCTTATAAAAGATTACATGGAAATTAAGTGCTGGTTATCTAAATCAAAGGCCAGCTGTCTTGAGGCTCTGGTAAATACCTTCCATATTTCAGGTGCTGGTTTATTGTGTTGTTCCAAATTGGGGCTGATGCTGTGGCCAGAGGTGTGATTACAGCACAAGCAGGATACCTGGGACAGCTTTTATCTGGCAGCTCTGGAGGTACTGGGACAGCCTGAACTGTCCAGGGGTGTCACTGAGGCATCCTGGACATCTACTGAATGAAAAAGCAACGAGTGAGGTCTGTGCTGCTGCAGCTCCATTGATTTCTGGCACTCTAAGTATATTAAAGATAATCCAGATATGACTATCTGTGTGGCATTCTCTGCCTGTATAGCAGCACACCAGATCCTAAATAGAATGGTAGCTTGTCATATGGAGATAATGGTTATTATTCAGCATATCTCCTCTATAAAGATATTCAAGCAGTGTCTCTCCCCTTATGAGATATTCATCTAATTCTTTCCTGAGGCTGTGAGTCATAGAACATCAGATTTGGGTTTAAAATTCAGAACCAACTGTGCTAATATCATATAGTGTCTTTCTGGCAAACACTGCAAATTCTCAGAACGCACATCTGCAATTCTAAACGTGCTGGAGACTTGGGTTACAAAGTTGAGTTTAGAAGGGAACTGCCAATGCACAAAAGGAAGGTTATTGCATCACAGGAGCCATCAGCCAGTTCCTGAGTGATTGCCAGTCCTGCCTCAACGTGGCCCAAAACCCTTTGTGTTCATCTGCCTTTTCAGGTAATGTCATTTTTCAGTTATATTCCAACAACTCTCAAAACAAGCCTTCTCTCCAAAGCCCTCATCTCACCAGGGTGTCACAAAGATTTTATGTGACATGTTTTACCATACGTAATCTCTGTGGTAAAAATTAATCCTCGTGGATTTGATGTTTGTGTTCTGCTCCAGAGCTGCTCAGATAAAGTATCTGGGGAAGATACTCAAAAATTAATGACCCACTGGTTTTAGTACTGCAGTTCTCTGTTAAAATTGTATTTACTGAGCATACAGACAAAAAGGAGGGAGGAGATGCCTGTGTCCCTCATCTGGACAGCAAAATTACAGCAGTTGTGTGGACGTGGTGGAATTGCAGAAGTTTTGAACCTCTGCCCCTGAAGCACCTAGAGAGGAACACATTCATGTCCTTGTTACCTGGGCTGGTGCACTTTGTAAAAATAATTAAATATTCATCAAAGGATGCGTAGGTGGGATCAAAAATATTTTAGGGAAAGCACTGAAAGTATTTTCACTAAATTTGGCACTATTGTGAAAAACACAATGAAATGTCTGAAACTCCAAGACTGAAAAACAACAATTGAGAGTCAGGCTCCTCATAATCAGGAATTCAAATAAAGTGATGCCATACTGTGGAAGGCTTCACCTTCCTGCACTGAGGAGAAGGTGAAGTCCATGACCTGATCCTGGAGCAGCAGCTTGGCTGCTGGAATATCTGTGGCTCCCCAGTGACCTGTGGTGTCCTTACCTCTGAAGCAGGTTGATGTCAGCTGTAATGTGGATCAAGCTGATGCATATGTATATCTACATCCCTGCACATTGTGTTTGTGATGTGTTAAAATTAGGGCTTTGTTCATGCTCCAATTTAAATGAGTGCCTTTTTTCGAGTTCTAATTTTACTGATGCAGAGAAAATACACACACAGCTATGTCATAACAACGGGGTAACCATATGCCACTCAATCATCTAATTTACATTATGAAAACAGAATCAGGGCTTTCTGAAAACTGTCATTTTGGGATGCCTCAGCTCACAGCTAAGTCATTCTTATCACATAGTGAAGTTCCCCAGCCTGGAGTATTTCATCAATGACACTTCAACTGAAGAGTTTTGAAAATATGCTGATTTGTTTGAAGAGGAAAAACTTGCTTTAAAATATCTGCAAAAAGAAGGTTCGAGGAAGTTTAAAAGTTTGTATTTTGCCTCTTTTTGAGTACATATATGAAAGGATGAGTCTTTGTCCTGAGAGTCTGTTTTTTAGATGGGTGGGGCATGTGAGTATCTAGAAATATATAAATATGTGCTTATGCACATAGTTATAGAGATGTTACACAATAGAACTTGTTAAAGTAGGATTATTATGGGGTTTTGGTCAAGATGCACTGATCTATCTCTTTCTTTCTCATATATAGAACAGCTTCATAAGTAGAATGGATCCATTCTTTGTTTCTGTCCAGTCCTGGGACTGCCTGGTATTTTATCAGTGCCTCTGGCTTTGAGGTGCAATTAAAAATGTTGGTTTGTCCCTTCAATGCATCTCACAGCAGCTCAGGTTTGTAATTGCACTTCCTGCTGATGAAGATCTGTCCCACATCTCCTCAAGCAAAGTATTTAACTCATGGATACGGGCTTATATTGGGGTTTACAGGGGCTGGAATCCCTCAGCCAGAGGAAAATCCTTTAGAAATGCTGCTGTAGGGAATGTGAATCTGTCCTCTGTGTAATGAGAGAGGAAAGGAGGAGCAGCTACAACAGCACCTTTTATATGGAGCACTCATCTGGGAAGGAGGAGACCTAAATTTAAATGCCAGCTCTGTCTTTGCACCCCTAGGTAATGTTAGGTGGTTGCTTGATTGTTGTGTGTCTCACTCCCCCATCAATAAAATGGAGGGAATATTCAGTTTACAGGGAGACCTGGAAGAGACAAAGACTGAGAACAGTCAGAAACAATGGGAGGAAGGCCCACACAAGCAGCACAAACAGGCATATACATCATCATTATGGATTTTCCCCTCACAGCCCAGCAAGGTGGCTCTTTACATGTATAATCCCCACAGTAAAAATCATCCAAGTGAATTAGATGTTTGTGTGCTGCGCCAAGAAATGCTCCTTCTGTGAGAAATCTCTACCCAGATAAGAATCCTCTGGAGACACTTAAGGTACAAATAAAAAATGGTTATGTCAACTACTGTGTATCTTTTAAGCAAGAGAAATGTTACTCTTTTTTTAACATTGCCTCAGTCTTCCTCCTGATTTAACTGCCAAAAAGTCCTCTGATCACAAGAGTGCTGTTGTATAGCTTGACCTGCTGTGCTGAACCTAAGTACTGCAATATATTTTAAGGTGGAATGAGCTGTGAGCATTTTAAATTAGGTTATGTGCCTTAAGGTGGCAGTTGCTGCTCCCAGGCACAATTAGAGTAATGAAATGAAAGCTGATTTAATGGTTACAATAAAAGAAATAAAATAGAGAGGTTTGGCCAGACCGGTTTTTATTCAAGTTTCTATTAAGAAAGAATGGAACTCATAAAAACAATACCAAGCTGGAAATCATAATGTTTTTTCATATCATGATAAAGATTAGATATGTTCTTGCTGAGGATTTATTAAAAATAAATTATTCTTAGCTTATAATAAGCCCCAGAAATATATTTCAGAGTATGTTCTTCTAGAAAGAGACTAACTTGCATTTATCTAAGCTACATTTTTCCAAGAAAGTGGTAATAATATATATAGACACACCTGAAAATATCCAAATGGACTATTTGTCTATCCTATCATCTTTGATCTGCAGTGAGAGGGGTTTTCAGATGCTGATTTGGAGAGCAAACACACCCAGGAGCACTCCCAGGGTTTCCTCTCCCGCAGGAGAGTCTCTGTGGTTGTAGCTGTGCATAAACAGAGCTGGAGCTGGATCCTGATTTCCACCCTGTGTGATTTTCCCAGCCAAATGTTGAAGTGAGTGGAGCTCTGTCAGGCGTGGCTCCACAGCCCTGTGCACCTGGTGCCAGGCTGGAGAGGAACCCCAGTCTGCAGGAATATCCTCTAAAATGGTTAATTACAGAGGGAGATGTTGTGTGAGTGACAAGTGGGTCTTGTCAAGCCCGTGCTGTTAGGGATGATTTCAGTTGTTGTTATCCTGGGACTGAGGCCAGAGGCAGCAGGTGCAGAAAATGTCTGGAGTTCTAATTTATTACCCTTTACCTTCTGAACATCAGATGTCTTCAGCAAAAAAGAAGCGCAGCAGTTTCTTTCCTAGTCTGTGCTTTCCGGAGATCGATAAACTTTTACTTACAATATTCTCTGGGAAAATACAGAGCTACATTCCTGAGAAACAGGGACTCTAACAGTGCAGAGAGGGAATGGTATGCTTTCCATGGGAATCTTTACTTCCTAATCCACCTTTCCCTTGAGAACCAAGAATTTATCCCTTTTCTTTCAACGACAGTAAAAGTGACTGGATATTTTGGGGAATTGAACACATCCTCACATCTTTTACCTAAAGCAGCCTCGTCAGGCCAAACACTGCTGCTGGCTTTCAGATATTTGTAACAGGGTGGAAATAAATTAAAGCTGGGAGGGGACATAGACAAAGATACAAGTCCAGTCTAGAAGCTATATTATTTTGGAACTGGAAAGAGAGGAGCTGTTATAAATGAACAAAAAATATATTTAGTGTAATGCCTAAAACTCTTACTGACATTGGGATTGGGGGAAAATTGGGCTGGTTTTCAAAATACGTGCATTCAAGGGGAAGATGTGAGTTCATCTTGGGGGTTTTTTCTCCTGTTTGTCTTTTTTGGCAATATAAGTTTTCTTTTTTTTTTTTTTTTTTTTTTTTTTTTTTTTTTTTTTTTTTAGCCTGGATATTGCTCTAATACAGCCAAGATGCCACTAATACACAATAATTTTGGATTTGTGTCATGTTTGGTCTGAGTCATAACTAGCCACAAACAAACTCTGGTTTTAAAGATAATGAAGAAATAAACTACGGGAGGTGAAGAGACTCAAGGAGGCTGTCCTGTGTGATAGAAACATCTTTTAGTACAGAAACTGTGTCCTAGACCCAGGTGAGCACAGTCTAAGCTGTGTTCCAAAAGGTTGTTAACAGAGGATCCTCCTTTGTCCTTCAAGGAATGCTCCAGCCACACTGCTTAGCTCAGCAGTCTGAAGTTCATGCAGATAAGGAGACCTCTTCTTGTGCAAAGTAATGTCTTTTAAAGTAAAACAATAATTAAAATCCGCATTTCCTACAGCAGCAGTGCTAGGAAGCATTACCATTTGTAATTCCAATTCACTGTGGGCCACATTTATCTGCCTTATGCCTATTTTACATTCATCAACATGACAATTAGGGGTTTTAAGCAGCTCAAAACATTCCAGACAACTAAATATTATTTCTTGTGCAGAACACATTAGCCTTAAAAAGATTAGTACAGTCTAAGCTGCAAATTACACCATTTCTTTTAAAATCTGCTCCAGTCACAGTTGTGATGCTTTTAGGGGAATGATGGGCATCAAACAGAGCAGTGCAGAGGAGTTAAACTGCTGAAGTCAAGATAAACTCAAACAAAACTCCTGAGGGTTTGTCCAGACAACAGGCAGAGAACTGGTTTAGTGTGAAACCATCCAAATATTCCACTGTCAGACAGACTGGCCAGATTGTGATTCAGCATATTCATACATTTAGACATCTGGCACTTTAATATGATAGAGAAGAGTTGAAATATGTAGCATCTTTACCCTGACATGTCTTTTTTCATATGCACAGATATAAATATATTTATATTTTACAAGTGATTTCACAAAGAATACCTATGATAGGACTTTAATGATCCATAAGTGTGCAGATAAAGGATCATTTTGTGTCCTAATTAGCAGTGCAAATCCTCTCCTGTGATGCTGACCAACAATGTCACCCACCCATTTCCATTCAGATTATTGCTGCTGAGACATTACCTTAGATTCTGTAATTTATCTCCCCCACTGGACCTATTTTTAACCATTTTCCCTTTATAAAGCCTTGTCCCACTTTTTCTATGATGAAGAAGATGTAGATTGACTTCCCCCCCAGCCTGACAACTGCCCCATAGCTGGAGAATTTTGGTGCCTTTTCCATTTTGCCCTTGAGACTCTCCCTAACCCTGAGTGGAACAAAACCATTTCCTCTTTAAAGCTCCAGTGAGGGAGCCAGGCTGCCAATGTGCTGAGATCAGTGCCTGAAGTGCTGACCAAGGCTGTGTCATGGTTTCCTTGACCTGTCCCTGCTTTTGTCTGTCTGTTGTTTGACACGTTCAGTTATAAACCTTGTCGGTCAAGGACTTTGATTTATTCCCTTTGCACACTGTGTTAAGGCCACACACTGCGAGACAATTGTTTTTTTACAGTAGTGCCAAACCGTAATGTCTGAGGAAGGACTAAGCCAGGCAGGTCAATACCCTTGAAATCCTTGTTCCCCAGGATCTTGGGTGGAACTCCACAAATAAACAAGTTTTAACTTAAGAAATGCATTCTCAGATGTACAAGAACTCATCCCCTTGCACCCTGTGCAGTTTCTGTGGCCTCAAATCTGTTGGGTTTAATGGAAGTTTTTCCAGTATCCCTGGTGAGTTTTGGACCAGGTCCTCAGCAGAGGAACTGTGCTGCTTTTGCCTGGTTTTGGCAATTAAGAGGTGATCTGAATTAATTTCCATCATCAGGAGGCAAGGGTTTGCAAGTGCTCCTCCCCAGTCTGCTTTCACACTTCTTCCTGAACTTTGAACAAGCGTTATTGAAAATGTGAGTCATGATAGCACATTAAATATTAAAACCAGTTTAAGATTTAATCCCAATTTATAGTGCAGCTTTGTCTAATTTACTGCATATTACACAATTTCCTTTACAGATAACTTTTAGTGTGTTATATAAATAATAAATCAGCCTCTTGTGATTCTCAATTGTTCTAATATGGTTTTATATTAAACTTACATTTGCCATCATTTAAATGTTGCTAGACCAATTTATTTTATTTTTCTCTCCTTTACCTATTCAGATTGCACATTAGTTCTTTTATAATATTATAGGCTCTATGTAGAAAATTACAGCCATTCAAGCATTTGAAGCTCTTTGTTATCTTTTCTTTTAAAGCAGGACGGAGACAACCTTGGCAAGTATAAATGATGAAGCAAAAGCACAGGTTCAGTGGGTCACAGCAGCTCATCCCTAATCAGTGACAGTAATTCTGGTGTCAGTGTGTTCTCTGTTCTGCTCACACAATCCACTGAGGGATCCTCATCTTGCTCCTGCTTATTCTCTCTTTGTGTTGGGGGTTGAGAATTTGCAGCTAGGGAGGAAACTTTGCCATGGAATCAAAAATTTGGGGTTTTATGACTGCTCAGATGGAAGTTTAACATTTTTGCCTAATTTCATCAGTCATTTAAAGATTGGCTGTGGTACCTATGACCTTTATCAGCAATGACCTGAAACTTTATCAGCAATGTCTCTTTTTCTCTGGTGGATATTACCAAATGTTTCTTTCAAAGACATGAAGGAATCTGTTTCTACAGGTATTTCATAAAGAGTGAAAAAAATATCTTTTAATGAATAAAAAATTTGAAATTATTTAACCAACATTAATTTCTACATAATACAAACAAGAAAGTAAATATAAAGAAAATGGGCATGTTAAAGACAGAGTTTGGGTGTTGAAAGTCATTATTGAATATAAAAAAAATACATTGCCTTTGAGGGAAAAGAAACAAATCATTAAAACTCTCTTTTCCCCCAAATCAGTTGAAAAACTCTGAAAGCAGAAGAAAGAAAGAAGACATTACACAAAGGGGTTACAACCTATGGCTGTCCTGAGTACAAAATTTGGGACATAAAGGTCCCCAACAAGAAATAATGATGTGTTTAAGGCTTAACATCTCGACAGTTTTTATTTTCTATTCCCTACCTCTGATGGCATGTACATTAATGTTTTATTTAAAACATCCCTTCAACCTAAGTGTAAATTTGGTAGGGGGAAGACGTTAAATATTGAACACCAACTATTCTGATCAGCTCCTGCTGAAGAAAACGAGGGCCTATAAACTTTTACCCTGTTCAGACATTCACAGGAATGTGACCTGCTCGGAGCATCAAGGCCTCCTGCCTGGCTCCTGCAGTATTTTTGCCTGACATCCAAATGGAATTGGGATTCAAGGCCATGAAGTTGCTCAACCTCCACTGAACAAAGTCTGTATAGTCAGAGCAGAGATGTTTCTCACCTTAAGAAAAGACAGTATTTAATTCATAGAGGGATCTGTGATGAGATCTGATGCAGAGGGCTAAATGGATTTTAAAACTTGCGGAATAAATTACTCCAGGAGGTTTATTGAAGGAAGCACTGAGTAGTTTTGGTTGTTATGACAGGATCTGATACATGAAGTTTGGTGTTGCAATGTTTAGAACAACGGATGCTGTACAAAGTCAGTTTTAGGCAGAACAAATGAAATATATCTCATCTTTCTGTGTAACTGCAGCATTGGATTATGAACTCTGTAATTGACCCATAACTTCTGGTTATCATGAATAAAACAGCAAGGCCAAACTGACTTTGGGGGAGGATTTAGTGTTGCTTCCACTTATGGTCAAGATTTTAGGTTTGACATTCTAAGTTTATGAGTATTCTTCATAGTGTAGATATAAAGGGGACTGGTTTTGTTTCAGCTGTTATTCTTAAAGGTGAAAAGCTTTTTGTAACTGAATTAATAGTAATTTTGAGGACAGGTCTCTTCCAGGGGTAAACTTTCCCCTTTATGAAGAAGTTCCTCTGTACCTTTAGAGTTCTATCCTTGTATTATTTAAATCTAAATATTATTTCAATCATTGGTTAATATTACACAAAATTTCTTTCTTTGTTCTTTTAAAACATCTATGGAATCATCATGTTTTCCATGGGTATCTCATGCTCAGCTCCTCAGGCTGCTTCCCCAAGTGGTCTGCAAATTGATCAATAATTTTTTATGCACTAGAGTAGGAGCCAACTGCAGCAACATCACAGAGCCGAATTCTGCTTTTATATCAGCACAAAGTGAGTGAGTGCTGATCATGCTTGTTTGAAGTCAACTTACTTTGGCAAATCTTAGAAGGCTGCAGGATGAGTGGCCAGATTTTTTAATAAATGCAGGCTTAGACCATGCATCCTTCAGAACACAGCACTGTTGGTCTCTAAAGTGCTGTTTTGTCACTGTCTTGAGCCACAAGACACTTTAGGGTTAGATTTAAGCGTGGCTGTAGCAGTGCTGTGTTGGTATTTGTGTTTATAACCCCCTATGCAGCGTAAAAAGCACCGTCAGGTTCAGAGTGTGCGTGTCGAAAGAAATGAAATCCATTTGTCAGCAGTCCCTGCTCCTCCTGCCCGGGGCTCAGGGAGTGTCTCTGGAATTGTTTGTGCTTCCCGGGAGTGCTGCAGGCCAACCCCTTGGCTCTGTGTCTCTGCAATGTGGAAATCTCCAGATTCAGATTGCTTTCAGTAGATGTCCTTTTGTAATTGCTGATCCTAGTGCTCCCGTTTAACTCCCAAATTTGTCTTGCTAGGAGGCATTCCAGCATCAGCCCATGGAGCTGAGCTGTTCTCTGTAGACACCCAACTCCAGGGTTGCCAAAACCTGTGTGGGACACATCCAGCAGCATCCCTACCCCTCCTGAGTAACCACAGCAGCTATTCGAGCCACGTGAAATCTGCTGTGAACATCCTTGTAAAAGGTTTTAAGCAGCAACCCACGGTGTGATTGCCTCTGATCATTCTGAGGGAAACTTTGTTCAAGATTTTTCAAAGGCTGAGCATTGATCGGGCGCGTTATTTGTGATGCAGAACAAGTGTGTTTACATCTCGGTGCCCAGAGGAGACTGAACTACACTTGGATCCTCTTTAATCTATCTGCTATATTATTTTCAGGTTTGAAAATACATATGCCATAGATCCTTTTATTTGGACAAACCATGGTCTTATTTAAAATCTGTTGATTCACACTGGGTTGGTTTGTGCTCCTTCCTAAGTAGATCAACTATTAAAAATTGGGTTTAACCAGGATATGGTATTCCAGGACAATCCCAGTCATGTAGAAAATCAGGGGTCACAAATATCATATTATAGCATTTTATGGGTTTTTTTCCTTCATCTAAACTGTTGTTTCTTATGTATTGTGGTGGTTGTACTAATCATTCCCCCTCATTCAGTTTCTTATTTTATTTCTCTCTCCCCAGTGTCTCTTGCTCCATGGCTCTGTTCAAGGCGTCCTGTCTGAAAGACAGCCCACAGAGCGTTTATAATGCATCCCCAAAATTTTAATTTCTCAGGTAAACAGAAGTTATTTAATCATCATTTTGGCACACACTTGCTGAGAGACCTTCAGCAAAATAATTCCAAACATTAAAATCACTGTCCAAAAAGATGCATCTGAGTTGTTCAGCAGGTCCTCGAGCTATGGAGTCAGCCCTCACCTCCAGTGGAGGCAGAATAAAAATGTGTTTAAAAACTCAAGGATTGCCTTGCCTTTGTGAGTCCCAAGCCTTGGAACAGCTCGAGTCCTGTTTATCCCAGGGTGGAATTTAATGCAGCCTTAAGCCTGTTCTCAGCTGTCCCTTTGTTTAGAGAGTTTCAGGTAGGGATGAGGTGTGGATGTCTCATTTCCACACGGGCTCAATTCCCTGCTCCTGGAGGCAGGAACGATGCCCATGCAGGGCAGGAAAGCAGATCTGTTGTTTGTTTGGGGTTTTATTCCTATTCTGTCTTCAAGACTTCTCTAGAGATTTCTGTTGAAACTTTTCTTGTTTTATAGTGAACTGGTAATGTGTAGAGAGCACTGCTCACTGTGAGCAAGATGACAAAAAGCAAAGCAAAATTGTTTTACATTAATCTTATTTTTCAACTTTATACGTTTTTCTTATCAAGTATTCACACTTTGCTTCAAGTGAAGAACAGTATGATAAATTCATTTTTGTTTTGTTTCCCTTATAGCAGAGCACTTGCCCTGCAGGGAGAATCAGCATTTCTGGATGGCTTGATAGCAGCAAGTGCATTCATTTGAATTTTACCATCGATCTGTTCTACCCTATGACTCACTTTTGTGGTGCTTAATTTCTAACACACTGCTTATATACTCCAAAGAATGCTGTTGGGTTTTTTTTTTCGCTTGCCCACCTTAATCCTTCTCTAATGAATAAGTTCAGAGCCAGGCACTGCCTGTATGGATCAATATTCCAAGGAGTAATTTTGCAAGCAGACAAAATGGAACGTTTCTGAAGGGTAAACTGGCGAAATGGTGACTAGCAGAGATAGAATAGAATCTCTTTTACTGGGAGTTGTTTCCTCCTCAGCTTGGGACACAGGATATGACCAGTTTATGGTGTTGGTGCACAAGGGATGGTGGTTTTGCCTGGAGTTTCTCCAGCCTTGTTGCTGTGAGGGTAAAAACCATCAGTGAAAACTCCACAGCCAGGCACAGGAAGGAGCCTGTAGTGTTTCAGACACGGAATATTCAGCCAGTGCTCTGCCCAGGACCTGCTGCCCCCAGGCTGTGCCCATCTCTCCTTGCTGGACCAGGACTGAGGAGATGGGGAGCTCACCTCCACCTCCACACTGCCAGCCAGCTCTGGGACACCAAACCCCTGAGCCTGGTGGGGAGCAGACAGTTCCCTCCTTCCTGAGCAAAAATCCCCCGAGAAATCCCTCCAGGCACAGGAACGCCACGTGCTGAGGAGGTTTGGCAGCAGTTCTGTCAGCAGGGTGGTGCCAGGGCTCTGCTGTGGAGAATTCCCCCATGGCCCAGCTGCAGGGATTGCAGAAACAACCACGAGCCTGGGGAGAGCCTCCCGTGGCTGTCTGGGGGGTTTTGGGATGGTGGGTCCTTGGGAAGGTGGATGTTTTGGATAACAGGTGTTTGGGAAGGTGGGTGTTTTGTATGATGGGTGTTTGGGATGGTGGGTGTTTGGGATGGGTCATTGTTTTGGAGGATGTATGTTTGGGATGGTGGGTGTTTGGGATGGGTCATTGTTTTGGAGGATGGATGTTTGGGATGGTGGGTGTTTGGAATGGGTCAGTGTTTTGGAGGATGGATGTTTGGGATGGTGTCTGTCCTGGGATGTTGTCAGGGCTGTTTGTAGGTTTTTGAGAGGCACACAACACCTTTAGCAGGGCACCTTTGCTGTCCCAGCTGAGCTAGGAGGGCAGAAGCTCTTCTGAGGTTTTCTCACTGTGACGACTCGACTTTCCCTCACTTCACTCACCTCTGACACGCAGAGGAGTTTGAGCAGGAACACTGGTTTTGAGGGAGCTCCTGGGGTGAGTTGCTAGCCCTAAAATCAAACCAGTTATCAACCTGGATGGGACAAACAGGGTTCATGTTTGATCTAACTACATTTCAGAGAACATGTTAATTTTCCTCTCTGCCTTGCAGCCACATGTGCCTGTGTGCTGGCTTTTAATGGAGTTGTGGCCTCTGAGCTGTGAGAGATCCTTAACTTACCTCACCTCAGGGTTTAGAGGATTCTCTTGGGCAATCAGATACAGTCACAGGGTAGAACATTTGCTATTTCACTTACCCAAAGGAGCTTGCAGAAAATTTTAGCTTTCCCTTTGTTATAGAAGTAAAATTAGGAAATATGTTTGTACTCAGACCATTCCTTAAAGAAAAAGGAAAAAAAAAAACCAAACCCGTGGCCTGACTTCTCATTAGTTTATGTTCTGCACGGATGCTGTTCTTTTGCAGGACACAGGTGTTGTTTTTCTTCTCCTATCACACTTAGAGGCAGAATTGAGATGTGGAGGGGATCTGAGAGCTGTTTTGAGTCATAAATGCAAATGAATAAAAAGAACACGGTTAATCTTCCTGAGAAACAAATATAAATATTGTACAAAGAGAGATCTGTGGCATTGGAGTGCATACATCAGGCTATCAAGGCATCATGTAGTTGTTTCATTTATTCCAACTTCTTTTCATCCTGTGAACAGCTGTCCCTTTATTTCTAAAAGCTATTTTAATGTGGCAAGGGTGTTTTTTGTTTAATCTGCTACAATACTCCTTTTGTCTCCTTGTCATACTTCCAGCTTTAAAATATTAATCCAAGCTAACAAAGAGAATTTTTGATGCATTCTAAAATCCTGGATGCAATGTATAATTTAAAAATGAAAACATTTTATTAGGTTATGTTCATATTTAGATTCAGATATGTTTGGCTTGAGTTAGGCTCCTACTTGGAGATGGTTTTGGAGAAATAAATATTTATTGGGCATTAGCAGCCTCCCTAAACACAGCTACATGCTAGAGTGTGTAAAGTGCCCTTTCTGGGCCAGTCTAATGCTGAGGCTTTGCATCCTCATGCTCAGAGTTTAAACTTCTTGCCCAGCCAGTAGAAGTTTGTGTTCTAAGTTGAAGATTTCACATTCAGTTCCAGTCATGAAGAAAATCCATATACCCTGGGGTTATGTACATCTCCTCTCCTGGGATTCACATGCCTGAAACTTTCCTCAGACCCAAATTCAGAAACTTTAGGATTAATGATAAATAAAGATACCAAATAGAAAAAGAAAACACTCATCAATAAATGTTTTTTTACTTCTAATGTTAATGAATATTTTATTTCACTAACTGAGAGTCACTAAGTCTATTCATAATTCTGGATAATTGCTGAATAAATGGTTTCTGAGTCCCAAAATTTCAAATACTTCAGGATATCCCAGTTCTGGCACACGAGTTTTATGTACCTATGTGGTTTCGTGGCAAACACTATATATAAAAAGCAACATATAAAAGCCATATGGCTTATTAAAAGCACTTGGAAATTTATAATTCAGAACAACTGATATACTACATTGCAACAATTGTGTCTAGCTGGAAAGTGATTTACCAGCTCCCCAAAAATGGTGTGGGTTACCTTTAAACTTTGAAGTAATACATTCCCTTTCAGATACATGAGCAACTTTATTATTATTTGTAAACTCATCTTTTGGCATTTATAAAATGGCATTTCCCAGTGAAAGGATTTCAGAAACAATTTGTACTGCCACTTTCATATTTTCGTATTTCCAACACGATGGCAGCTAAAAACCACAAGGAAAGAAGCAGTTTGGAGTTCTGTTGTCTTGCTACGAGTCTTGACTTCCCAGGTCTGATATTTCAGGAGGAAGAGAAACAAGGGGGAGCCGTGCTGGGATGAGCTATTTGTAGCATTTACCCGTGTAATTGTTCTGCAAATGGCTCATGTAGGGTAGGGCACCCGAGACTTGTTAGGGAAGGGTTTCCAGTGGTGGAGCTGCCTTCTGTGATCAGCTCTTCTCTTGCAGGGTGACCCAAATCTTGCCACGGGAAGAAAGCAGCCAGTGGGATTTTGGTGCTGGCACCACTGGGAATGGAGTCACTGAGGTGACAGCTGGGGTGGGAACAAGCCTTTGGGTAAGATGTACCTGCCAAAAATCTCCTTTTCCCTCAGCTTTCTGAGGTTTGCATCCTGCCTTACATGGGGGCTGTTCAACCTCTGGCTCCTGGGCTAATACTGGACCAAATATGCAGCCTAAAAGGCTGGACTGGAAAGCCAAGGAACGAAATATGACAAATTAAGGCTCCGTGAAGGAGATCTGATTTCTTACCTGAGATAATATTAGACTCAGTAGCTGATAACATTTCAAGATCAGCACTTGGCTGAAGTGTATTCAGTCTGGAAGTCAGGAACCATAGCACATTCCGAGATATATTTAGGGTAGAAATGGTTTTCTGCTGAAGTGCAAACACACACTTGAAAGAGTTTTAATTCTGCTGCAGCCAAAGCAGTTCCAGGGAATATCAGCCCAGTTTCAGTGTTTATAGCAGAGCATGTGCCAGACTGTCTCTGCCTCAAATCTCCCTCTGGCTCATTTGGCCTTGAAGCCAGGAGAGTTTTTCCAGGCAAAGTTTTGACCTCTCTTGCTGTAATATTCCTCAGGAAAGGCGTCTCCATTGAAGCTGTGTATACCCTTTATTTCAGAATGCAATCTAGAGCTGCAGGAACTGAGCAGTTCATCCCAAGCTGAGTAAGAACCAACTGAACCGAAGTGTTGGTTTGCAAAGGCTCTGACTCCTGTGTGGGGTTTGGATTCTCTCTCATAAGACACCTTTGAATGCAAATGCTTCAAACAGGCACTTGTATTTAAGCCCCTTCCCCCACCAAAAGCTACAGTGCAACTCTAGTGGAGAGAAATACAGAGCAGTGTGGGAGGAGAGGGGGGAGAACTCAGCAAAGCATCATCTAAAGAGGACTTTCCAGCTCATTGGAGCTCTATTTGCTGCATGCTCAAGAGACCACTGGAACAACAGAAAGCTCTGCTTGAGTGTGTAGGAAAGGAAAAGACAGCTGTTGTGCTGTCCTCAGCTAAATGAAACCTGATTGCTGGGTTGGTTGCCCTTCTCCAGTTATTAGAATGACCATCTGGGAAGTCAGTAACAATTAGTCATTGTTTGGCCAGATAGTGCCAGGAATCAGCTGCCTGCATGGACTTGCAAACAAGCTGGGCTTGGCATAAAATAAACAGGGAATTTATTTCCATGATAGAACATGATAGGACATTTATTTCTGTCTCTGAACACGAGGGAATGATTTTATACTCTGAGGTAAGAATCCATGAAGAACTGTAGCTTTTAACTATGAGCCTTGACCCTCCTCCTGTGATTTCCTTTCCCCCTTTCTTGCCAAAATAACCATTCTCGTCCCACACCTTCTTGCAATGGCCAAAGGCTCCCACTTTTCCTTGGCCCAGGTATGCTGTAGGAGACAGGGAGCAGAGCAGGGTCCTTGTCCTGCACAAGGACCAAGGTGCAGGGTCCTTGTCCTGTGCAGCTCCTGCTCCTCTCTTCCACACTTGCACCCCTCAGAGCTGGGCAGCAGGAGCCACAGCAGGTGGAAATCAACAAAAAGGAAGAATTGTCACATCTGTGGCTACCTGGATCTATTGCTTTTAGCCATTCTCTGCCTGGCAAAGAAAGCCAATTGCATTTTCTGGAGAACTCATTAGTGGATGTGAGGAGTGTGTTGGGATGGGATTCCCAAAGCCTCTTTCAAACAGACCTGCCTATTTCAGCTTCCTGCAGGGAGGGATGCTGGCCCTTTCCCCTCCTGCAGGTAACAGAACGCTCACCCCAAACAAACCTTGACCCTGCAGAACTGCAGATCTCTGCTCTGCCCACCCAGCTCCAGCCCACCCCACACAGGTACAGAATGTCAAAGGATTTTGTGCTCGTCTCGAATAAAACTGATTGTTTTGCTAATGAGATAAATTAACAGATTTGAAAGCCTTCCTTACAGGAACAAATTGCTGTGCAGCCATCTGCAGCACTGTGGCCTGTGCTGTTTGTTCTAGATGTTAAAGTCAATTAAAAACCAAAAGGGAAATGTGCTTTATGGACGGGCTATTGTTTTTAATCCTTTTAAATACTATTGATTTCTATTTTATTCCTTTCATTTCTTTTTGGACTTGAAGTGGCTTTCCATCGATTTTGCTTGTTATCTTGTTTCAAGTACAGTTTTATGTTGTTATTTCCTGCGATTTTTGTTGCTTACCTTTCAGTTGTACGTGTACCCAAACCACAAAGGTGCAAGTTTGTTTTCAGTTCTGTCAAACTTTTTCCCCCATTTCTTTTCTTCTACCAATGTGTTATAATTTTTCTGTCCTATCCTATCCATTCTATCTTCATTTTAATCTCTCTCTCCTGTGCCCTGTAACTTACAAGCTTTTGGTAATATCTTGGGAATTGTTTCTTAACAACTTTTTGGGGAGGAATCTCTTTTTTTCCCCTAAAATACAAACCCATTTTTTGTTAGAATAGAAGTTTTTCATTTCAGACTTTTGTCACAATTCATCTTGTGCTGTTGTTGACAAACACAACATTCTATACCCGTGATACCTAAATTTAAATACTCTAAATAATTCAGTTTTAAACTTAGAGGTCAGCATTCAAATTGGGGTTGAGTGATAAAATGTACCTCCTGCATAAATGCCCTGATTGATCCATTTGATCAATCAAATGGATCAATCTCTACACGAGCATAGGTCTTTTTGTGTTCACTGGTGAAGCTTTGAGATCCTTGATGTGAGTACAAGCCCATTGTAGATGACCTAAAAGTAGGAAAACTCGGTGATCAGGTGCACATTCAGGGCTTTCAGAATGACTTGCCTTGTTTGAATAGAATCAAGTGTATGAAGGGAAAGAATGAAATACATTTCAGATATGAAAAATATAAAGAAAGTGAAGCAACCCAAGTGTTCATGGCAAAAAAGCACTTTTAATCTATAAAGCAGGTTTCAAGGTTAGTCAAGTGTGCCAGTTCATTTATTCTAAAGCTCCTATTGCTTAGATTTTAATAATCATTCTGCACTATGATACTTTATTGTTAATATGAAACATATTGGAGAAAATGAATAGCTAATGGTATCACTTTTTAAGTGCTGTTGAATGCATTCTTCAAAATGGAATTCAACAGCCTGAACCTTATATAACTTTTTTTTTTTAATAGGCTGAGTGGTAGCAAGGAAAAGAGGAGTAGAGATTGAAATGTTTGTTGCCTTTCCCTAAAAATCAAGTGTGTTTTAACCTTATTAATTAGAACCAGCAATGCAAGGCTGAGCCTTGTGTCTATACAAACTTGGTTCCTGCTTCCTCAGAATTTCTGAGGCCTTTAAAGTACAGACACAGCAAACAAGTTGAAGATAGGAGGGGAAAAGTGCTGGAAAAGAGCTAGAGAGGGAAGGACTCTCCCAGAGCAGCCACTCAAGGGATTCCCATCCCAAATCCCCTTCTCTGAGTGTGCTGGGACAGGCAGTGCTGGGATGGCCACTCTTCATTCCTTGCAACCTAGAAATGAATGAAAAATCTGAAATCTCTGTGTGTCCTCTTGATCAGGGCCAGACCCAGCAGGCGAGGCAGTGTCACTTTGTGAGTGCAGCATCCCTGGGGAGACCAGGAAGGGGAATTGCAATGAGGAGAATTTCTGTGCCTGTGCTCTCTAATGAACCCAACCTGCTGCAGTGCCTGGTGGCTGTGGGTGGGTGTCCCTGCTCCTCACCTCCTGCCTCCCTGATGGGGGAGGAAGAGGTGAGCAGAAGGTGGCTCTGTGGGATCTGGCTGGATGGAAAAGAGGGAAATGTGTGAGGAGGGGAGACTGTGGCCCTTCAAGTTTGGTGTCAGGACATTGGGATATTGCCTCAGCAGTTTACAGCTCGCTGCAGCACGTTGTGCTGCTATCTGAACACAATACCCCTTTTATTCCTGGCAAAAATTAAATTATTCACTGAGGGAGTGGGAATTCTGTATCAATTTCCCCCCCTTTTCTGTTAAAATGCAATTTTTAAAGAGAGTTATACCTACCTAAAAGCCTTCCTGAAACCACCGGCAATCCTCTGTGCTACAAAGTGAGATAATTCCTTCAAAACCAACCCCCAGCAGCAAAGGATAAAGCAGTGAAAGGTGGTACATGATGTGCATACACGTGTGCTGTGTCATTGCAAGTGCCTACAAAGGGCTCCTTTATCTTTTCTCTTGCTCAGCAATCCCGTTGGGCTGCAGAATAACAGCAATCAAGGCACTTGTCCGGGGCAGATTCCCTGTTTGTTGGCTTGCTTTCCTCTCAAACTCTTTTAGTGCACAAAGCCCTCTGTGGTACTTGAGGTGATCAGAAGTTGCTCTCAGGACTGTGTCTCCCAGAGTAAATAATTTCACTAAAGCACTGAGGGAAGCAGGTGCCAATTTCCCTTTTTTTTCCCTTTGTCTAGCTGCCTGTTGGCCACATCTGCTCCTCCTGGATGAGCCCAGAAAGGAGGGAATGAAGTGCAGTGGGAGGCAGAGCTCTGCCTCTTGGTGGCCCAACAAAACAGGAGGAAACTTTTCATCTTCAGATTTAGCCCTCGCTATTAACGAGCTCACAGGCCCAGGTGTATAAATTACACAGAACAAACTGCTGGGAACAGATTTTTTGTTAAAAAAAAAAAAACCTTTCTAATGTTTAGTCATGCTGAAATGACTAAGTTTTAAAAAGCATTGAACTTACTGGTCTTTTGACCAGGTCAAAAAAAAAAAAAAAATTCTGGAAGAATGACCAGCTTGCTCTCCTGACCATTAATTTGCTGCCAGAACAGAAACTAGGAGGTGTGAAACAATTTAAAAGGCCAACCCAGACTCCTGATGAGTAATTTAATAATCTGTCGAGGTGGCTCTAGGTTGTCAAAGAAGTAGATTTTTTCTTGGGCAACTTAGATGTCTCTGTGAATCAAATTTCAGTGATGTTAGGAGAAGGAGCTCTCTAGTGCAATGTTCCTGTAAGAACAGTACAAAAAGGTGATTTTTTTTTTTTTTAAAGTCTTTTGCATAGAAAACGAGGCATTTTTTAATCTCTATTTTTTCTGGCTTTTATGTGCCAGAGTATTCTTGATGTTTCTTTCTTTGTTCTTCTCTCTCCTTAATGGTGCCCCTGGACAAAGAAAAGAATATATACAGCACCTGCAATCATACAGTGAAATAGAAATTATTCCCATTTATCTGTGGACCATTTCGCCTTAAATTTGATTCAGGGGATCCAAAGCAGAGCTTTTGTAAAAATGGGCTGCAGGAACATTTCCTGTGAGCGAGGGAGCAGGGCCATAGTGTGGGTTAGCCTGACCTTGTTGGCTCGAGGCTCCTGTTCTCCCTAAATGCTTCTTTTTGTCTTTCTTCTTCAAAGAGCCAAGGGGAAACCTTCTCTTCTTTGAAGTCGGTGGTAAAACCCCCATTGACTCGAGGAACATCCAGTTTTCACCCCTGGAACATTTCAGCCCTTGGAGAGGGTTTGAAGCAGTTGCAAACACAAACATGCAGCTTTCCTGAAATGCAGAACAAGAAGCCATCCAGCCACCTGGAAATATCCTCACAGCTCCTTCTTAAGTTTATCTAAAAATGATACCATGGCTGCTGTAAGGTTCAATTCTTCTGCATCTGTTAAATTGCTTTGCATGAAACTGTAGCTCTCAGGTACCATGGCAACCATGTTTTTCTAATCTGATTTTAAATTTTTACGGTGCAATGCATAAAATATTGGTACCTTTTCTAGTTTTTGATTTATAAGTGGGAGTAAAGATAGGGACAGCATTTGAAAAGGCATACGAGTCTGTACAGCTAAATGCTTTCTCTTTTTCAGATGATATGTAGGAAATGGTTTCTTATTTTATTAGGAAAAGTAAATATTGATTGGCTGATTACAGATGTCTAGATTATAGCTGGCATTTGAGGTCTTAATAGCAAGTAGTATTTCTAGGCACTATGTGGGACATTTTCCACTGAGTTCATGTAGATTGTAGAAAATTCAATTGTTTCCTGTACTTCCCATATAGAGTGGGTATCTAAATATCTGTCAAATTCTGCCACTTACTGAATATATTTAGCATGGAGATAACTTTACTGCTTAAGAATGATTTTGAAAGACCTGCTAAAAGAGCATAAAAATTGCTCTTTTCCCAAGAAAGCTAAAGATAACACTTAGATTTTAGCCTTCTATTGTATTATGCTCTTAATATAATATCTAAGTCATTATGTTTCCAGAAACGCTCTGAGAAGAAAATCCCATTGTGCTTAAATGATTGTACATGTGAAATGTGTCGTGGTCAGTGTGAAGCCTCTGTTATCAATTGAATTAAGCTGGCACAGAGCACATTTCTGCAATTCAGATGTGCAAGAATGTCCCTGAAAGATGTCAGCCTCAATTCATCTCAACATTTGACCCGCTGCCCACTGCACCTCCCTGCCAGGGAATCGCAGCCTGGGCTAACACACAAACTTTGAATTGGGCTTCAGTTGAGTTTTATAATTGGAGGAATTGTGGGTTTAGGTGGAGGGAGGACACAAAGGAGCTTTTTGCATGAAGAGAAGAAGAAGAAGAAAAGGACAGAAATATTTGGGAAGTGTTATAATACATCAATTAACTTTTTAACTAGGTAGCACGACTTGCTGTTTTGACCAATAGCCTTCCTGTGAACCCTGCTCCAGTCCCTGCACCACACCTGATACCTTGATAAAAGCACAGGCAGCATCCCAAAGAGATAAGAGGGAGGTGAGCTTCCTGTCCCAAAGATCAGTGGGGAAGAAGCCCTGGACCAGCCAGAGAAAGCAGAGCAAACTCCATTGTGGATATTCCAAATAACCTTTGTGTGTGCAGCAGCCTCATTAACAGGGGAATGACGGGAGGAGATCCAGCCTGTTCTGGAGGAGCAGCTTCTGATCACCTCAGGAAAGAGGAGAGCACACGTGTGTTGGCAGTGATCACTTTTGTTTCTGCTGAATTAGATTTTCATTGGCTTCGTGTGCACAAAGGCAGACGACAGGAATGTGTGAGGTTTGCCCTAGAATGTGTGGATGACACAGAAAATAAATAAAATCTCTGGAGTCTCCAGTCTACATATTGTTCTTGTATGGTTTATAAACATTTTAGCCATATCTTTGTATCTCTCTCCTTATTTTTAAAACTTCCATGTGAAAGCAGTAAATTGTCATTCTTAAAAGTGAACTTTTCTAAGGTACAGTGTTGATAAAAGTAATTTGGTTCGGGTTTTTTAGTTGACATGTTGTCTTGTGCAAAGTCACTTTGGGTTGTGTCACTCCTGGTGAGTTGTATCACAGAATAAAGCAAGACTGATGCAGCCTGACATCACATGCCACAATGTGATTTTTCAGCTATAATTCTGAGCTCATTTGTTTTTCTCAAAGCTGTAAATTCCTAAAACTCGAGCTTTCTGGGAAGATGGAAGCAGCTTGAATCAATTTCAGTTGTTAAAAAGTCAGTTTAATAAAGAAGGAAATAAAGCTGTTTTCCCACTAGTTTTCTTAGTTTAATATTCCTTTTTCCATCTTAGCTACACATCTGCAAAGCAAGAGTAAATATACTGCAGCTAATGGCTTACAACTGTTAAAGTGAGCAACTGATGCTAAGTGCAAGTCCTCAGAAGGAAGCAGTGAAATCCACATTTTGCTACAAAGAATTCCAGCTTTGCAGACATCTCAAAGTATTTGCATAAAGAAAATGGAGGCCTAAATTGTTCACGGAATACTGAGAAAGGAGGTGTAAAATGTCTTTACATGAATGTCAGAAAAAGTGGATGGCTAAATTAATATTTATTAATAAATTTCATATCATTCATATTATGTTTTTTGATTATGGTGTATTCTGTATCTTTGGTTAGTGTTTGAAAAGGATACGTGGCCTTGACTTTCTATTTCCATTTTTTCACACTTATGTAACTGGGAAAACCTGCCTCTGAAATCATCGCACATCAGATGATTGAGTAAATAAATTCTAGAAAATATTTATCAACAACTTTTTTGGTGTTGCTTATATAAATATCTGCATTTCCTCTTAGTCATGCTCCAGAGCTCAGTGCATTAATTGATGTGATTTGCACTGCTTAGTTTTGAAACTTCCATAACACTTCAAGACTTGAAAAAAAAATCCAAATATTGCCAAGTAGTAGGTGACAAGGAAATTTTATCCCAGCCAAAAGTAAGCACTGTGATTATTTTGAGTGTTGGCATAAGTAAACAGCAACAAAAACCTTCCCTATCCTCCCTCCTGCTCAGGAAGGATTAAACTCCATAGTAGGATGTGCTTTAAAAGCTACTTTCATGCCTTTTAATCAAACCAAATAGGTTATCACATCAGAAATGGGCTGACAGAGGCTTACAAGGACAAATGTATTGTGTCTCCTACATCTTCTCTTGGCAGCCACTGCTGGAGCTGCAGGGAGAAAATGGATTGAGAGGGGTGAGGAAAAGGAAAAGTGTGCAAAGATGACTCATTTATCGCTTTACACAGCTGTTCTAGGCTGCTCTGTCTGATTTCAGGTGATTTCAAAACACGTCAGATGTGTATGGTTTGATGATTAGAAAACACGGAATAATCACCATCTGAAATTCCCATGGTGGAAAGAGGCTAGAGGCTCCTAGAGTAAAAATCATCTTAAAAAAGGCAACTGAACCCCTCCATCTTTGTCTGTATATAACCTCATCTCTCTAAAATCATCACATTTCATAGTGCTACACATTTACTTCAAGCTTAATGACCAAAAATGTTGATGCTGCTCTACAAAATATAGTGAGATGTATAAGCAATGTAATAACAAAGAGTAAGCTGTGGTGTGAGAATCTGTGTGTAGGCCTTTCTTAGGGAAAACCTGGATTTCACAGGATTTTATATTTTATAGAGGTCTCTCTACTTACGGGTCATTATATAGATAAAGCATTTTCCATCAAGATAAAAATACAGTTTGTTTGCATCCACAATGAATATTATAGATGTATATATATATATATATATATGTAAGACTTGAAAATGCAGACCTTTCTTTTGGCATGGTAAGGGATCCTTTTCCTCATCTCTCTTTTGTCTCTCACCCAGTGGCAGTTTCAGTTGAGCTTTTTTTACACGTCACCATGTGAAATGTTGGTGACTCCACACTTGATGCTCTTCTGGAGTCAGGTGAAAAGGCTGTTCAATCCTGAGCCACAGTTTGTGCAGCATCCACCCCTGTCAGTAACACCTGGGGATGAGTGTGAGCACATTGAAATCCTCCCTTCAGGTCGGATGTTCACAGTTTCCCCTGCCCTGGAGATGTCACAGTGCCAGGTCTGGTGTGAGCAGCTGAGCACACACTTTGCTTTTTGGTTTTCCTGGAAAGAACCTGCTTGCAGCTCAGTCTGGGGATTATTAGCTCAGCCTATACCAGCTTCTTTTTTTTTTTTTTTGCTTAAACAGCTCCACAGTTCAACCTCTGGTATGTCAGCAAATATCTGACAGCTGTCACAAATATGCCAGGTTTAAGATAAGATACCTATTTTCAGATCTGCTAACAGTCAGGTGCTGGAATTTGAAGTAGTTCAGATTTCTAGTAAAGCAGGTAAAGTGTCTGAAATTATTTGCATTTTCCCCCAAAACTGCAGATTTTCTGTTGGAAAAATCCCCTGAATTCAGTTTATTGGATTGTGACCACTTGAGTCTGTCTTTCTGAGCAAGGCCTTCTCTTTGCCCTGCATTTCCACTCCAGAGATCACTAAAATTGCTGCTTCAAATACATCCTCTAGGAAATCAATAACAAATCAAGTTAGACTTAGAGATTTGTTGATATAACTCAGTGAGGCTGCCAAAAACCTCCAAGAAAAAGTTGTTGACATCAGGATGGGAGCGGGTCTGTCCTGGGGGTGTCCAGGCTGCTTTGATCCCTTCTCCTACACCTTTAGGTCTGGTGAGAGGTGCCTCAGCTCTTGGTTCCCTGCTCCTGATTAATGAGATTCAGGCCAAGCTCGTGAGTTACCACATAAGAATATTTTCATCTTCTGCTCTATAGAGTCCTAACTAGATCTGGAGAATTATTTCCTGCTTGGGCTGCTTGTTTTGGATCAGATTACAAAATATTTACTTTTTTGCTGGATGGTCTTCACGAGTTTCCGTGGTCTGCAGGTTGTCAGAAGTTGGAGAGGTAATAGGTGCACCCACCAGAAAATCACAGAATATTTTCCCCCTGATTTGATATCCTTAGCAGGTAGCAATGGATATTTTCTTCCTTAGCAAGAACCAAATTGACAGGAAAAAAATTATATATTTTCCAGAGTCAATTGAGAGCAATGAAATAATCTGCCAGTCTATGGCAGAGTTTTCCAGGGTCAGCAGAGAACTGCATCAGCAGTTTGGGGGAGGAAAGCTCACCTTGGCCTGTCAGAGCTGTGCAGTTCTGTGTGACTGAGGAGTTTTGGAGGTTGTGTTGTTTTCATTAGTGCTGTAGTTCATTTGACAGAGGTCACTATTTTTTTTAAATTTATAGCTGTCAGTTGTCAGGGTAAATCTGCATTTTTTCTTATTCATGTGAGGAAATACATGAATTTACCTTATTAAGATTTCAGTCTACTGTATCTTAATGTACTTGTCCAGAGAAAAGATTCAGGCAAGAATGAACACATTCCTCTAACGAGTCCATCTCTACGTTAAGTACTGAAAGCAATCTGAAATACAATTAATCCATATTTCCCAAAATTTGTCCAGTTCAGAACTTTGAAATAATATCAGCTCTGATAAGTGGCACTGGCTAAAACATCTTTGCCTTCCGCTGATAACGTCTCTGATCTTTGGTTGGGAGAAGAGCCAATCCTCATGGAGGGACACAAGCTTTGAGCTGCAATATCTGCTGAGATCTCCTCATGCACAGCACAGCTCACCTCACCAGTTCAGCACCCCTGAGACCAGAACACTTTTCACTGGGGCACAGTCCCAGAGCATGACTGGTGTCTCTATGGGTGAAGTCTGTCTGACAGCATCACCTGATCCAGCCTAATCAAGTGTCAGATCTCCTCAGGCATGAAAAGAGATGCATTTAGAATCTCGTGAAATTAAATAATATCCTCTTTTTTTTTTTTTTTTTTCTTTTTTTTCTTTTTTTTTTCCCTACAGTGTTCACTCACACTAAAGATCTTATGAGACCTTTTGTACTTTAAATTGTTTGACATCGCAGACAGAAAATAGGAAGCTTGTGGGTGAACTACCTGCACACAGCAATCCAGGTTCATTTCTTGCAATTGTGCTTCTTTGCTGCCTCCAGCAAATCCCTTGGTCTTTCTGCATTTCTGTATTTTCAATACACTTAATCTTTATTTTAAAGAAGTAATCTTTCCAATATCCTTGAGTTTCATGTGTCTCCATGAATTTCTGGTTTAATATGAAATACTCTGAGAAATTTACAGAGCAAAGCTTTAATGTGCAGTTACCTAAATGCATGATCCAGTTGCATTTCCCAGCACATGGTCCATGACAACATTCAGTTTGTTACTGACAACTGACAGACATTCCTTCTTTTCCTGATCTCTGTGGGGCCAGGACCTGAACAAAGAGATCACTCTTTTACCCTGTGGGATGTCAAAACCTCTCTTTACAGGTTCTGCCTCACCCAGTTCCTGGTGTGTTCTGGGTTAGATCCCATAATTTCCCAGCAGAGCTCCTCTCTGGCTCTGTTTGGAGCACTTCAGGGGCCCCTCAGACTCCAGGAGCTCAGGAGAGCCTGCCACTGCCCTTCATCACAGAAAGATTCTCCCATTTATTTGGGGGACACCCGAATCCATCAGATCAAAGCATCACCTGTACATTTGGCTCGTTAAACAGTGGCCTCCTGCTCCAACAGGAGAGATATTTCCCCTCTGCTTCCCTGGGGAGTTCAGTGAGCATGGTGCAGCATAAGGTGTCTCCATCCACAGGGTTTTACATTCCAGAGCTGTCTGTGTGTGAGCAGGTGATTGTTCATTTTAGGGTTACCCTGGGCTGGGGTGAACAAATTTCTCCTAAAGACTATTAATAACATGTATCAGATGGCTCCCAAAAGCCCTGAAATTATGAAAACTGGCAATAATCACCATTCCTTCCTAAATTTATGTGCAGTAAAATAAAGCCCTGTCTCCGTCTTTGTGCTCTTGGCGTGTTCTGCCAAGGTTAAATAGTTTAGCAAAAAGGAAAAGAAACCCCAAAACACACTGGGGATATCAAACCAGTAGAAAAGAGATGTTCATCCCTTTTTTTCTTGCTCTGAGTCAGTGTAGATTGGCTGTTCAATAATAGCCTTTATTCTCTTCTAAAAGGTGCTCAGGAGCTATGGAAACGATTTCTCATAATCTTGTCTTTTGTTTCCCTTTGCTTGTTTATATTGGCAGGCTTTAATTTATTAATTGGAAAACTGTCAACATTTGTTAATGTAATATGTGAAACAAACATATAAATAATCTTAATAAGTTCAGATAAATGGGCTTAGTAATTTTTTTTCTTTGAAAGTTTAATTAGAAAGGGATTTATAAAAGAGTTTACACTATCTGCCTGTAAATAGTAAAACTTTGAATCCAGGTTGCATTCTCTCCTTGGTAATTTTGAATATTTGTGACAACTCTCTTGTATCCTGATAGAGCTTTTCTAGCACAATTTAAATCATCACAGGTCTGTCTCGTGTACAGGCCTGAGACACTTCTTGATCTGCTGCTATGGAAATGCCAAAATATTGCTTTAATCTACAAGTGCACCAAACCTCTGTTATTTCTACTCCAGAATAAGCCATCTCCAGCCTTTTGGAATTGCACCTCACCATCAGTGGTCAGAGATATTTAAGGACCACTTTTCTCTCCTGGCTGAGATACAGCTTCAGCAAATTTGCCTGCCCTTGGAAAAGAGGATGTGGATTTAGCACTTGCAGAGCTGGCAACCTGGCACGTGCTCATAAATCAGGTCATTTCCCATTCAAATGTTAATATTTGCACCAGCAATTCATGTGCAGATGGAGGTATAACATGTACCCCCAAAATAAAGCCCAGAATTTGAAATTGTGCACTTTATATGCAAGCAATTATTCTTTATCATATCCTGTCTATCCCTGGTGATGTGCTGGGGAAAGGAGCAAAAAGGCACTGCAAATTTTTTAGATCACTTCTGAATAATGCAGCAAACAGGTTTGGGTGAACAAGGTAAAAAAACCCCTGTCATTCTGCAGAGTGGTTAGATGCTGTTCATTCTTAAATTCAAGAGGAAAGAGTATTTTCTTACAAAATTATCTTTTTCTGGCTTTTAGAATGTGTATTCTCTGCCATACAATTGGTCCTTTTTCTTGGCTTCTTTGTTCAGGCTTTGGGAACACGTCCAGCTCAGATTTAGACATCTGTGTGATTTTATACAGGGAATATTTCCCTTGAAGCCAAAGGCAAATACCATCATTTCATAAAATAAGGCATATCCATAACCCTTTGCAAATTTGTGGCCTTGATGCCTGAGACCACTTCCAGCTTCAGCTGGGTCATGGAGGTTTATGATGACTGCAGTTAATGTTTGCTTTTCTCAGAAAAGGATTTTTCCATGATTTTCCCATATTTTAAAGAGAGGAAAAAAGATTTACCTCTCTTTAAAACATGGAAACCCAAAGACACCAGGAGTACCCTCAAATGAAGGTGTCCTCATCATGCTGTGAGAGAGCAGTAGGGTCATACTTACAGCTCACAACTGCATAAAGGCTGTTTGAATTCTCTGGGACCATCACAATCCCAGGAATAACAGCTGAAGTCTGTGTTTCTCAAACATTTAAAGTCAGAGGACTGGCTAAACTTTCCTAAGAGTATTGCAAAAAAAAGTCCAACTAGCTGCAGATGATGTTGGCTTGTTGGCACTTTTTGTTCATAAGCTAAACTTGTTGGCTTGTTGATTTCTGTTCACAAGCTAAAATGCAAACACCAATTTATTGCTTGAATATTGTCCCATCCTTTTCCCTTGCTTGCCTGTGGGAGCTCTAAAGAGACAAGCAGAAAAGAAGAGGGTTTTGTGGCTCAATTCTGATTTCCCACAGGACTTTTTACACTGGGGCCAGACAAGGAACACTGTCTTGCCTTGCTTTTATTTTTTTTCCTATTTTTTTTTTCCTGTGATTTTATAGTTCTGAGGAAAATCATTAGTTGCTGAGTTTTGCCTAAAATACAGGCTGAAGCCATACAAGCCAGGCAAGGGGTTTGTTTTCACTTGTTCCAGGATGAAGAACCTTGTGTCACCAGTCTGACCAGCCTTAGGAACCAAGTACCAAGTGTCCCCAAATTCTGATGACACCAAAGAGGGTTTAGATCTCCCTGCACCTTCCCATACTCACCCCTGGGGTTTTTAAGTATTTTTACAAACCCCAGTATCTCCCTCTGTTTGATGACTGCTCCTAAGAGCTCCCAGCATCTGCTGCAAGTCTTTAGCAAGGGAGTGAAAGCACTGGAGACAGAAAAAGGAGGCTTTAAATCCACCTGTCTTACAGGAAGAGGAACCTTTCAGGTGTGAGATAAATGGCAGCTGCAGCAAAACCTCCACAAAAGCTGCAGCTTAATGAGAATCCATCAGGCAGAGCTGCTTACTAACACCCAGCTCCAGCCTTTCAGGGAGAAAGGTGGGAACAGACTCAGGGACAATCGTGGTATCAGTCCGTGCCTGGTAGGAGATAAAAAAGAAAGCTTGAGCACAAGCTCTCTTAAACTCCTCGAGTATGGAGGCCAACATGCTGGCAGGAAAATTCAACTTGTTCTACTGGTTTTGTTCACAAGACACAATCAGTTATTTTAACACTGCAAAGAACCTGGAGTGGCACAGAAAACAACCACAGAACTCTGAGTGTTTTCTGAGGCAAAACTATAGAGGTTCATATTGCTTGGGAAAAAAACAGGTCGATTTGGCATAATCTGCTTGATATTATCCCTGTACTTCAAAAGAATTAAATATGCTTTTCTTGACAGCAAAAAACACAGCAGTAAAACAAGGCATTGTTATCTGATAGGGAAAAACCAAGGGCACTGACAAATCTGTGCTTTGCATCAATTTTGGTGAAAATGTGTTCAACATTCGTATGAGAAAACTTCCTCAAAGTGAAGGCTTTTATTGCACAGTTCTTCCATCTGCTAAGTGGTAATCATGATATGCCCAGCACTGAAAGGTTATAATTGAAAATGTCTTTGGATCATCACTGGTGGCAAAATTTGTTGGAGAGTTATGGGGTTAATCTAATGATGCCTATAAGGAAAGCATGAAACCACATTAGAGACAAAGCTGTGATTACCTCCCTTCCCCACAAATAAAAGAGATGAGTATAAACATTTTCTGAGTTTCTTTCATGGTAAATTAGGAAATGAACCATCATGCATGCTGAATATTTAAGAATGGGACTAAAATTAAATTTCTGAAACAGAGGAGGCAAATACTGTATGGCCAAAAGCAGATATTTTAGAAATCTAATTTCTTGAAGCGAGATAAATGCATAAACAAGTGTTCTGCTTAAGCTTATTAAGCATCTCACTACATTTCCCTTCTGGTGTTTTTTGGCTATGATTTTTAACAATCAGTAGTTATTCGGGCTGTACCCACTGTTTGTGTTTTCAAGCTGAGACGTCTCAAGAAAATATCTTCTTTAAAAAGAAATTACATCATGTGTCGTGAATTTGTCCTCAACTACTTATTATTACTTTATCTTACATCAAAGTGTTTAATGCTTCTGTGATGTCTCATGGGCAGTCACCTGCATCTTACAGAGATATCAGCCACTTGGAGCTCTCCTTTTAAATTTCTCCTGGCTGCTATTCTGTGGGTGAAAATTAATGCAGCACAAAAGGCAACTGTAGATATTGTTCAGTGAGTATCAACAACATCCCCTTGCTAATCCTTCTCCTGAGCTGAGCCACCAAAACTCAATCTCCCCTTTAACCTTCTCCTTTGCAAGAATACAATAGCCTAAATTGTATTATTCTGTCCCTGTGCAGTGTAGTGCTGGTACCTCTTGTCAAAGGGCACCCACAAAATCGTTCCTGTTCAGTTTGTAATAAATCTTTTGTCCTCAGGATGCGTGTACTTGCAGACAAGGCAGAAGAGGAAGGGCTTTGGAGCATCTCTCCTGTCCTTTAAACTGAAATTTTCCCTGATATTAGGATGCAGTTCCTGGAGACAAAATCTCTTTAGTGTGTTTGGGGGAAGTACCTGTACACGTGTTTGAAAATTATGCAGAAAGAAACGGAATGGTGTTGACCTCATAGACTGGGGGGTTATTGTTGAATTCAGTGGGTATTGAGTTAAAACAAAATAGTCTTTTGAAAATCTGGTACAGAATTTCATTTCGTGATGGGCATTTAGCTGGACAATTCTGAGAGCTGTGTTGTCAGAGCCCTGGTGTGGGTGCTTCACTCTCCAGAGCACATTCTCCAAGTGACTTCTGTTCCAAAGGCAAGCAAAGAACATTTGTTAAAAGCCCTGTTGTATTATCTGTACAAATGAGCGTTTTCCTCTTGTGCAGCTGCCATTCCCACCAAACAGATCAGGCAGAAAAAGCTGCCAGAGCCCCTGGACTCTTTGGGGTCCAGCAGAGCTTGTCCCACACACCCCTCATGGGGACAGGGGTCCAGACAAGGGATGGTGCAGTGTGACCTCATTGTCTGGAGGCTTCTCAGAGCCCATTTCACTCTGCAGTGCAGATGCTCCAGGAGAATGTGCCTCCTGGAGTCTCCTGCAGCTCCCACTCGTGGCAGGAAGATTCTGGGACTGTTTCTTGGTCTCGTCTTTCAGGAGTTCACACAGAGATTTGACGCCTTCTTTAAATGCCTCTATTTTGGAAAATCATGGCCCCTCAGTGTTTCGGCGGGTTTTTTTTTGTTTGGGGTTTTTTTCTAGAATCACAGAACTGAGCATACAACTAATGTGTGTTGAACCATGGAATAAAATTTATATCCATTTGAAGAGCTAATATAACAAGGTCATGAGAGTCCCCAGAGAAATTTGGAGTGTATCCTCCAATCACTGTGAAATTAAGACAGGACAGTTGAGCAGCTTGGACAAAGTGCCTGGGCTTGCTGGAGCCATGGATGTGCCTTGAACGATGGGGAAATTCACAGCTGCTAACAACAGGTTTTTCTAACCAAGGAGAAAAGATGACAGCTGCAAGATTTGTCTCTCAAGCATGACATAGCTTTTCAATAAAAATATTGGTGTCTCAGTTGGGTGAGGTGAAAGGGTTGGGATAATTTCACTGGCACCCTTTTGCCTCCTGTTACCACCGTGCTATTGACCGTGTGAGCTTAAAGGTTTTAATGTTATTTATTGGTGAGTCATCACATGTGTCCCTGACGCTTTAAAATAAAATCAAGACAAGTATTCCTGTCCACTAGAACTTATAAGGCAAATTGATGACATTTTTTCAGTACCAGATGAAGGGAATCACAGTGGAAAGGTTATCACAATCTGGAGAAATGGTCATTTTGCACACAGGCAGATGTGCTAGACGGCACAGAGTGCTCTAAAGTTATAGATGAGTGTAGAATAAAGCCCAGTTTGGGGTTGTTATCAGCCTGGAATCAATCAGGTAGAATTTCCTATGCAACATCTGTGTATTTCTGTGACTTCCTTCTTACACATGACATTTTCTAAAGAGCACCAGACTTCAATTTCAGCAGATTATAAAGGAATGTTTTGGGGACTCGTCACTTTATTTGGAATCACATGCACTAGAAATACTAAAATATTGAAGAAATATGGATTCTTGAACTAATTTGGGAACCATTTAGCTGTGGGTCTCTGTCCTGGTGTATTCCTGGGTGAGGTGCAACCACTCTGCTCCCCCAGTATGTCTCGTAATTCCCACCTGCTTCTCTGTAGATATTTTTATTTAGGGGGAAACAATGCTCTAAGGAAAAAACCTTAATGGAGCTACTCTTGCTTTTCTCCTGAACTCAAATCATGAAGACAATTTTTCATAAGTTAAATAATCTCCAGCAACTGTGACACGCGAATTACATGATTTTTGTAATGGCTGCGCTAATATTTTTTATTTTTTTATGTGGAAGACATTTGTTTTAGCCTTAATCTATATTTTTTTCATGGACTCTGCCCTTTTTAATATTTAAACCTCTGAAAAAGAAATAGACTTTTAAAGCTAATTGATAATCTAAGTAGTTTGGTTGTAAAAAATAAACTGAAGCTAGCGGGCAGTTTTCAGCCTGTTCATACCCTCTATTTCATCTCCAATCTCTTAATTACAGGACCTCATCATAAAACATCCCTAACGGAGTAAGCCAATTAGTTTTATACAGCAGCATTAAAAACTACACAACATGATGAATGAGGGTGTTTGCCCTGCTGCAAACCTGCACATGAACCTGGCACCTTGGTGCTGATCAACCTGAGGTTCCCAATATATCCACGGGGGTTGGAGTTATTTCTTGTGTCTTACAGTGCTGTGGGTAAATGACTTGGTGCTCAACAAAGTAGCAATATTACAAAAGAAAAAAAAAAAACACCATTAAAATGTTGTTTTCTCAAAGATCTGTGCTTTACTAGCACAATAAATTCACCAGTAGAATGGGGATTTGTCACTGAAAGAGCAAGAGGAATAGAGTGTACACCTGAAATTTTAAGGGAAATGCCTTGGAGTTGGGTGAATATTGATGGCAATAATAATAGATAAATATTTCCAATATGAAAATGAGAGACAAGACAGGAAAAACAGCACAAAATTCAACTTTTTTTACTACTATAGTAATCTGGTAAGATTCAGATCTGGGGCTTGACACAAATTTCTCAGCTTTGACCCCTTGTAATTAAAATGTCATCTCAGGTAAGGGAGGCTGACAGTGGAATGTGCCTGGGCTGGACTCTCTGAGCTCTGCTGCTTCCTCACACTGAATGCTCTGAGTGGATTCCACCTGACTGCTCAGGGAATATCTGTCACCCAGAGCCTGTGTGACCCCTGGGCGGCTCCTTTGTAGGAGGGGACAGGGGACATCACCAAGAAAAGCTCCAAATGTCACAGAGCTGCTGCTCCCTAAGCACCTGGGAGGAGGTGGGCGGACAAAGGGTGGCTCAGGATGAGCCATCACCTGCAGAATGAGCCCTAGAAATCTGCCCAGCATCACTGCCCGACTCAGCCACAGAGCAAAGCTACAGCCCCCAAAGTTAAACCCAATTGCCCCCAGAAATTTTGGGTAGTCACCAATTTTGTGTTCTCTTTCTGTGGTAAACACAATGACAAATCCTGAGGGGAGGAAGAGGCTCATTTCACACATATCTGGGCTGGAGGGGATTTTGGCTGTTTCTATAATAAACACAAATACATATCTGTGCACTCTCAGACATGTATATTTTAATTAATCCCTGCTCCCTAGTTTAATTACAAGCTATTCCATCTCCAGAGTGTGGCCTACAGCACAGAGATAAATTGATACTTTGTCAGGGTACCCAAACATCTTCAGGAAATTTTAAATCAAGTGGCACACAGTGTGAGGTTTTATGACTCAGCCATTCCTACCAAATTACAAAGGGAACAATATATATACCTCTCTCTAAGCTTGAGTATGGTAATGATTAACTGAGAATATTTTCTGAGTGATTTGTTACATTAAAAGCACTAAAATTACTTATGCCAATAAGTATGTTATAGTTAAACTCTATGTATTATTTAAACAGTTTGGTTACTGCTAGCATGATTTATAAATTCAATATAAAAATGCTCAGATTTTTCACTGGTTATATTATTAGTCTCTTGATAAAAATTCCTTGCTTTTCTTCCATCTCAAGGGAACTTAATTTAAATATGAATAATGGAAAGAAGCCCACTTCCAGAAATTTAAACTAATCGTGCCTTTTAAGGCAGAAAAACCTTGGATTGAATTTTGGAGTTAGCAGAAAAGAATGAAATGGTAACAAATTGTCTTCTAACTTGATGTGTGATAAAATGGTGCACGGGTTTGATGCAGCATTTGTATTTAAAATTCAGATGTGTATCTCAGTAAACAGTTATGAACATGCTAATAGTTGATAATTAGTGAAAAAAAGGTATAAATTGACAAATCTCAGAGGGGGGAAACATCTATAAGTTGTTTGCAATATTTTTCAGTCACATATTCCAGTAATACTGAATCAAAAGGAGTGCAAACACATGGTGGTGAGAAAGGAGACTTATTTTTGACTAGCTGAAGCTTTGGGGACATTTTACTGTGTGGAAACCGTTGGAGCCTGTCCTTGCCAAGGAGAGGAGGCATTGTGGTACTTGAAACACAGCGCCTCGAATTTAGGGCAGTTTGTCACCAGAATCAGCTGCTGAGGCTTTGCTTAACAAAGTCTCTTTGTCTTCAGAAGTTCTGCATGGAAAGGTTTCAGGATCTTAAGGAAAACAGCCTTGGGTGAAAACAGTCAGCTGTAGCTCACTGATGGGTTGCATTGCTCTGGACACAGAGAAATGATCTGGCCTTCTGAAGAAATTGGATTATTGAGGGTCCTGGTTAGGCTCAGGGGTGCTGTTGCAGAATGATCTGTCACTGCTGGTTTGAAGGAAGGTCCTGGTGTTGGTGGGCAGTCAGCAGCAGCTGACCCTTGGCTTCTGAGTTCCCTCACCCTGAGCCTTATTTCCCCTCCAGCACCTCCCAAAGCTGTCAAGGCAACCAAAAATCTGCTAAACACAAGGAAGGAGGAACATAAGTACAGAAAATTTCCCCTGCTGGGTTTGATACCAGACTCTTTCAGAAGCAGCCCTATTGAGGACATCCTAGAGCTGCCCTTGCTTTTCACGTTCAATGTACAGATCTTTGTACCCCAAACTATTTAACTCTGGTCACAGCATCTTTACTTTTGCATGTCCTGATTTCTTTTGATTTTTAATGCCCACTTTTCTATTGCTTTGACATAATACATTGAATTGTTGGGATTTTGACGTAATACATTGAATTGTTGGGATTTTCAGTGGTCAGCTTGAGGTGCATCTTTTCCAAGAATTAAAAATGTTTTGCTGAAATGAGAATTACTTGAGGGTGGTTTTTTTTTGGTTTTTTTTTTTTCCACTAGAGCTTAAATCTGGCATGTTCTACAAATGAAGGGTCTGATTGGTAGTCCCATGTGTGGATGCACTAAAACAAACGTCAATAGTGGTTTAAAGAGAGTGCAGGAAAATACCCAATGGGTTAATTAGGCAAGTTCCACAGCAAGATTCAAATTAGGCTCAATGGGTCATGGAAAAATCGTTTTTGTTTATCCAAAACCAGAAGGGGGATTCAAATCTTGATTGTGAGTTTCAAGTAAGTGTTCAGGCTGGAAACAAATGACACATTATGAATAATTTAGGAAGAAGGTCACTGACTATTTTGGCTGTGCCCTGAATTCTCTCTGCAGTCCTGCTGTCTGCTACCCTGGCTTTAGTTTACAAACATTATTGGCACTTTGGCATCCCAAGTTTCTCCTGTTTTTCTTTTTTTTTTTTTCCTTCTTCTCCCTCTCCAGGATGTCTCACGCTTTTGTGAAGGTTTGGCATGTGTCCACTGTCCAATCCTCACAGATGTTGCCCATTTATTTCCACAGCTGGGTAATAACATCCCCCAGTGTGGGAGCCTGAAGATTTATCTTCTGCTGCCAAAGTTGTCTTGTTCCTTGCTCAGGGCTGGAAATGTGACATCCTGTGTCTCCCTTCTTTTGCCTTTGTTTCCTCATTTCCAAAAGATATGGCACTTGTTAAGAGAACGCTGGTAAAGAAAGTTAAAAATCACTATTAATGAGCCTTCTGTATATGCAAATTCTGAAATGACAGCTTATTCTCTGGTATAATTAACAGTATTATTTCTGCTGCCATGGATAAGGTTTTGTCAGTTCTCTCTTCCAGTAAAATTTCTAGTGGAGCTTAAACCCCAGGAAATAGATCCATTTATGAGGAAGCTCTGTTTCTCTACATTCAGTCAAGAACAGGATTCTTCATAAAATTCTATTTAAATGACACTCAGTTATTTTCCTTTAGAAGAAGGTAAAATAATACTTTGTTTACCAATTTACCATGGAGTTTTTTTAGTTTTTTAACAGAAGAATCTCTGTTTCAATTAGAAAGTGTTTGGCCATTATTTTTTAGCAGCTATTAGTATATTTTAAGAGACTGAAGAAGTTAATGGCTGTGATATTGTAGGTCATATAGTTTATTCTAGATACAGAGAGAATATCCTGTATCCTATTCTGTGTTTATCCTTAAACATTTCTCCTCCCTGAGTGCCAAACACCAACATTAGTCTCTGGCTGGTGCATCCTTCCAGCAGCCTCAGACTCTGAACCCTCTGGCTGCGTTTTCTGATTGTAAATCCTGTCACTTAATCTTGCCTAACTGAGCAGAGAAGTCAGAGTTCTCCATTAGCATACAGCAGATCCTGGGAGGAGGATGATTTGTGCAGCAGCGCTCTCAGATGAGCTATTGATGATCCCCAGTGAGATCCCAGCAGAGGGAATCACTCTGATTTAAGACCATAAGGCAACAACTGCTCCTCTCAGCTAAGATTTGTATGTTTAAAAAAAAATGACAGCTTGCTCTGGTGGTCTAGAAGCTTCCCAGCAGAGGGGTGGACTCCTTCCCTCCCATCTTTCATTGCTGTCTTAGGAAAACTGAGCCATAAATTGTGTTGAATCTCTTGGGTTTTGCCTTCCAAATTTTTGGGCTAGGAGGCAAAAGGCACCTGTTGTGTTTGCCCCCAGCAGGTGTGTCACCCTCCTTTGGGAAAGCTGGGCCTGGAGCAAGTGGGGAGTTTTGGAAGCAGCAAATCATCTGGGAGCTGGAGATGATGGATGACTCCAAATGATGGAGGGAAAGGAAGGGAAGGGAAGGGAAGGGAAGGGAAGGGAAGGGAAGGGAAGGGAAGGGAAGGGAAGGGAAGGGAAGGGAAGGGAAGGGAAGGGAAGGGAAGGGAAGGGAAGGAAGGGAAGGGAAGGGAAGGGAAGGGAAGGGAAGGGAAGGGAAGGGAAGGGAAGGGAAGGGAAGGGAAGGGAAGGGAAGGGAAGGGAAGGGAAGGGAAGGGAAGGAAGGGAAGGGAAGGGAAGGGAAGGGAAGGGAAGGGAAGTTACAGCCTCAGTGTTCATGGGGATGGAAGGAGAAGTGTGTCTCAGTATCAGACACACAAAGGATGAGGCAGGCAGCAGAAGGTCAGGCAGGAAAGCTCTGTTTTAATATTTCTGACTCCATCTATCACTTTTACAGAAGGCAAAAGATTGGTTACGCAGGTTGCCACCTCTTCGACCTCGTAGGTGAATATCACCATCAACCATATTTCTCCTCCCAGAGGAGAAATATGTAGACAAAGTAGATAATTCTAAATATATACATAGTTTAAATGAAGCTGTGTGGGGATCATCACTACAAAATTGAAAACACTCACAAGGCAAGAAAACTTAAAGCAACAGAAGTGGCCTATGGAGATGTGACCAAGCATCAGGTCTTGAGAGAAATTCACCATGAAAACATGGCTGAGAGGGAGATTGCTCTTTGTGACCTTCTTTATATCCCTTCTGGTTTTCTTTCTAGTTTTCTGTTACAGAAGTGTAATGAGCCCAGTTTGCATCCTGAAAACAAAAAGCTTTGGCTTGTTAATGACAAGGAAAAGGTCTCCATGGATCCACCTCAAAGCCCTGGCTGACTGTGGGAAGCAGCAGTTGCTGGATTGTTTTGGGAGCTGTAAACAGAGGCTGTGTGATCTGGATAATGAGGAAGACCCACACACAGATTTCTGTTTAATATTCTCTGCTGGTCTAATTTTCATTCAAAATTGAATATTTTGTTTGGCTTCAAACATTCCATGGGCAACTAAGGATTTGGTTTGTGGCACTTGGCAAGGAGCAAAGAATCTAAATCCATGGGAAGAGTTGAAATTATGAAATACATTTTAAAGTGAATTTCCTTCTCATCAAGTGATGACCCTGTTGTTGTCATCACTTACATGGAATTCACTCCCTCACCTTTTCTTCACACTGACAGGCACCTCTCACAGCCTTGGAAGCAGAACATGGATCAATGCTGTTTTCAGAACAACAGTTAAACTCCCTCAGCTGATGTGTCACTCCAGAAGGTGCCATTTCAGATGTGATTAAACAAAGGAGTCAAACATGCTACAGTACATTAAGTTTGAGCCAGTCTTTGGGGACCTGATGAGTGACAGTGGAAAAGAGTTTAGCAAATCACACTGGGATTCACGATGCTGGTGGTTCTACACGATGTTTTGGGCTGTTTTCATTAATTGCTTTGTGCATTTCTGGTCCTTTTTGGTTTTGAAGCTTGTTATATTTATCAAGTAATGTAGCAAACAGGCTGTATTAGTGGCTGTTTAGTGGAAATAAATAACCATATGTTTGTGAGCAGTCCTTTGGCTACTTGCCATGTCCAAATTATTGTGAACAACCAATGCTTTGTAAGCTGCCACATGGTCTCTGCTCTAAATGCCTCAGATTAATTTGATCACTTAGTGTGTGGCTTTTGATAAAGTAGAGTAATATGGAAATTACAAAAAATAGCAATGGTAGATTTTTCTTGATTTAATTATTGATTTCAGGTCCATAAGTATTCATATGATTCAGGAAAATTCCTGGTTTTACTTTTAAGACATGTTTTCCTTTCTTTCCAAACAGTATAAATATTGACTACAATGTCAGTGGGTGAAGTTAAATGTTAGTGGGAAGGCCAGCAGGAGAGAGAGGGATGGAGGTGGGCAGAAATCAAGAATAATTTAGGCACAGGTCTTGTTTTAAAGATTTATGAAATCCACAAGCCCATACAGGTGACTCCACGTACTCCACCACAGGATTTTATGGTGATGGTATCTGAATTGTTGAGTGTTTACTTTTCTTCTGAATTAAGAGAGGCTACTCTTCATATTGTATTTAATAAGTCCTTATAGCTGGCATAAATCTCCATCTGCAATGAACTTGAAATACAGGAAATGTAGGAAAACATCATCTGCATTTGCAATATTTACTTATATGTGCAATGTTTCACCCTCTCTTCTCCCATCACTGATATATATAAAGCTTAGAAGAGGCAGTGACAGCAGCAGGTTGTGCTGTACTCACCTTGAACTTCCATCCCTGTTTCACACAAGCAATGTTTTTAAGGATGTCAAGATCCTTCAAAGTACACATGCCTGCAGACCCTCAACTTAGGGACACCTGTGAACCTTGCTCAGGCATTTCCATATTTCTCCAGACTCTAGAGAGGAAGGAGAGTTTCTCTTCTACAGATGGACAAAAAAAAAAAAAAAAAAAAAAAAAAAAAAAAAACTGTAAAGTATTTAGCTGCTGAGGCCCCAAAGGGAGAGATTTAGTAACTGGATCCAGCTCTCCTGAGCTGTTCCTTCACCAGGTGGCCAAACTTTTATCCAAAAACGTGCAAATGTGACTGCTTTGAGGGTGTAGATCAGGCAGCACTTTACAACCCCTGCTTTTCACTGCCATTATGCTTTAAAAATATTCTGTTGCATATCCTTTATGGGTGTGTTTCTGCCCCTGAACTGCTGTGTCTGGGACATTGGTGAAATTAGACCTCCAGTAACTGCAGCTTTCAGAGCGGCTGTAACTATTTACTGAGCATGGAAAATGATACAAAAACGAGACCTCTAGAATGATGCCAGGCTTCATTCCACTATTATTAAATCAAGGTTCATTTTTATAGAGCAGTTTGCTCAATTTTACTCCATATTAGAGGAGATCAATGAAATAATATGATATTTGACTAGAAGTGACACCCGGAGTTGTACAGTAATGTTTGCTTTTCTTAACAAACTGACTTCTCCAAAAAGACTTTGATCCTGTTCTTGTATCCACAGACTTTGAGGAGTCGGTGCCTCTCAGGTACTTCAAAGTCTAACCTGGTGACATTATGGTTTAATAAATATATAGCTTTCCACTTTCACTTGCACTGACAGAATACTCTTTTCACATTTCCTTTGCCTAACTTTCAGTATGCCTTTCAGCACTGAGCTGGCCTGTAGCTGCTCCCATAACAAGAAAATTTGTTCTCCTAATTCCAGCCACACTGTCTCTCAGGCATCAATTCATCACTTAAATTTGTCATAAGTGCGTTAAATAGAACACTGAAATTGTTCTTGTCAAATAATCTCCAAGAAGTATAGAGTATGACTCTGCTACATCCTTGGATTCTGCTCTGACATTTTACACTGTCAAAATAAAGCAGACGTTCCCCTCCTCCCCAGTAAAAGTTCTTTAAGCCATTAAATTACATTATCATTCATACATATTTTTATCTGCTGTATTTGCATGGCTATAGTTATGGATCTGTCAGTATTTTCACTATAAACCCCTATTTCCAGGGATTTAGGCAGTAATTCTGCCTTAATAATTTGCTCCAGGCTAAAGCTTAAAATGCAAAGTCTCAGGCTGAGAATAGTATTTTTATTTTTTTTTTTTTTCACCATTTTGAAAAGCAAATCATTTTGCCTGGTCTTAAGCACGGGGAAGTGCAGTTGTGCCTTCAGGGAAGAGCTCCCTGGAGGGGGCTGGGGGTGTCCTCCCAGGCAGGGGATGAGGATGCTCAGCTCTACCCTCAACTTCAGGGCATTAAATGCTTCCTGCAAGAGAAATCTTCCCTGCCTCTCCTGAAAAACAAAAAACCCCGGGGTGTCTGAGCAACAGCCCAAAGATTGACTGCAGCTCACCAAGGTTTGTGCCAAACAGATTTAAAGTGGGGAGCAGGATGGTAATAGCAATAGCTCTGGCAATGTAGAACTCAGCACAGGTTTTTGGGTGGTTTTCTAGGTTTTTTTTTTCTTTCTTTCTTTTTTTTTTCAACGCTGTTCCCAGATAGCTTTTTTCTGCAACTGCTGAAAACTTGGCTGTGCTTTGGTGTTCAAGTGGAAGCAATCCCCATTTCTTGCCAGCTGCCATGGTAACAGCCTTGCCCTACTATTAAAAAATGAATGTTATCACCCCCAAAATCATGAGTGCCTTTCAAATTATGAGATTTGAAGTCTCCCTTTTAAAATATTTTTTGGGGGGGATGACTTTATTTGGTGCTTTTAAGCATTTTATTAATTTCAGACTTATACTGAGAACACGCTTTCAGTCTTTCCGCTATGTGAGAAGCTGGTTTTATTTATTGTTATCATTAATAAATGAAGTCTGGATTAATCAGATGATTCTAAGACCTAGGATTTTAACAAAAATGCTTAAAAAATTGCAGGGTTTGAAGTAAAATTCTGAGTTGGCACAGATAACTTATATACTTTCTGACACTTTGCACATAATTGGTGTTTAATTTCTCTCTCTCTCTCCCTCCCCCTCCCCATTTTCTCCCTCTTACAAAGTGCCACAGATACAAGAGGCTACATTTGAGTTCATTGCCAGAGAAATCAGATGGAGGGTGAACAAATTGATCATAAGGAGAGAAAGCAGCCATTATTTGCCTGATAATTTTTGGTAATCAGCAATAATGAGAACAGAAATAGAAAAAGTTCTTGCTAATTGCATCATTTTTTTGTGTGTGTGCGCAAAATGTTAATGTTTTCAAGAGAGGCAGCAATCATTCAGAAGAAGAAAAAGGGTGCATTTTCTTATAATATTTGTTGCAGGTGGCTATTGTTTAACGGCGTTTCTTTGTACATCTCATGTTTTGTTAATTATTTAAAATGAACTGCAATGATATCTAACTGATCCTGGATGGAAATTTCTGGAAAAAAATTTTTTCCCTGTGACGTTTAAAAAATGAAGAGAATGAAGGGAATGAAATAACTGTGAGGAATAACGAAATAAGATTAGAATTGACCTTGCTGCTATGAAGACTCCCCTCAGCTCTTGGGGATGGGGAGGAGAAAAATCAAAGATGTTAACCTTATTCTCTTTTTTCCCTTGCCTGCAGAAGGCCTCTTGGCACATACATCACATTTAATCTTATTTCTCCTCCTTGTGTATATTGCATTAACCTCCGTTTGCATTTGGCTTGTTTTCTGCCTTTAAAAAATGATGTGTGGGGAGCTGTACCTTCCACTTGGCAGTCTCCAGCCATTTGGATCTTGATTTTCACCAGAAGAATGATTTGGTTGGAGGGCAGGTCTAGTGGCCTCTGGGCTAACTGGCAATTTGGAGAATCCCCCACATGCAGCAGTGGGCAAAGGGCTGGGGCTCCCTGGCTGCTCCAGGCACAGATTTCTCCAGGGGCTGGGATCATCCCTGAGGAGCCTGGAACAAATCAGCTTCCAGTCAGCTCCAGCTGTACCCCGTGTTTTAGGCCATGTTTTATGCTCTGTGCAGGATGAGAATGTTGGTTTAGCGAGATGCTGCTTTAGGAGATGCTGATTTAGGACTGGCAGAGGTGCTGCAGTGCTTTGGGGAGCAGCTCGTTGGGCAGTCAGAGACATCCCTGTGCCTTACTCTTCTCTTCGGAGGCACTGCTGATGGTGAATAATTTTCTGCTTCTCCAGGATTTTGTTAATTCTATCCAAAGGCAGAGTCCTGCAGGAAAAGTTCCATGAGCTGGTGAGTACTGCTCCTGCCCCTGAGTCCTGTTCAGTGCCTGACCCTGGGGATCAGCAGGAAGCAAAGCAGGCTCTGAATCCTTCTTCCTGTGCAGAATCTTGGAGAAGCCCCAAAACCCAGACCAAAGCCAAGCTGTGATGCCATTTAATGAGAACCCAGGGCTGTACAAGGGCAGGAGGGTTGCTTGCCCAATAACCTGCAAATGCACCACTGGGACAGCAGAGCTCAGTCCTCCGAAAGAAAGGGATCCTCTGAATTTTATTTGATATCCCATGACAGTTGGATGTGGCTTTTCCTTAGATTTTCAGTGCTCCAGTGCATTCATCTGTCTGATAACTGAGAAGATGTAAATGATCTCAGCCTTCTCTGCACCTCCCTTATGTACTTTGTGTGTCCTGAAGCTGAGAATTTTGGCAGCAGGCAAAGATTTTGTCTTACTCTTTACTTGATTGCTGCTTCTTGGCAAGAGCTCATTTACTGAGCAAAAGATCCTTAATATAGAAAGTGTGTGTGTACACACACACACACACACACACATATATATATATATATATTTTCAAAATAAAAACATTCTAAAAGCAAAAATGAGCAGAAGATTCAGCTAAGTACCTGTCATGGATATACTTGAGGTTTGGTCTAAGAAATGGGAATATACTGCATTTATGGTGGAGAAACTGGTGAAAACATGTATGTGTTATTCTGTGTATTTAAAGCCCATGAAAACTTCCCTTTGGATTGTTTAAGTAACATAAAATGCAAATATCAAGCTAGAAAAGTAACACAAGCAAATTACTTTTTTCCTCAGTATTTGTAGTATATTTACAATTTTTCTAAACATTCCTAAACCACAGAATTTTTTTTCCTATACAGAGATACACAGAGGTTTTCTCTTTAAGCTAGGAAAGGGAGGACTTTCTGAGACATATTTTAGATACTTAAATATGTATTCTTCATGATTTTAACTGTTAGGCACATAAGAGCTTCTGCTGAGGCTGGTTGTTATTGTGACAGTCCTTTTCATGAAAAGAAAAATTAAACCTGCCTCATTTTTCCCCCTGAAAAACCCGTAAGGCTGAACTCTTGCTTTTCATACCTGCTGAGGTAATGGTATTTTAGAGTGCTTCAGCTTTCTTTAGTGCTGCATATTGATTAAGTTACTCAATATTTGACGACACATTTGAAGCTCCTTTTCCCAAGGCATTTGTTGGAGAAAATCCATGTTTTCCCATTTCTGAGGAAAGGCATCAAACACACTCCTCAGTATTTGTTGTGCTCCTGATGACAAGGAGTGCAGCCAGCCCTGGGGGATGAGCAGGGTGGGGTCTGTTGGTTCCTCACACTCAACTCAAAATTTTCCGCAGAATTTTTCTTTAAAAATCAGATCAACTCAGACAAAAGGATGATTTGATACATTTGTGTTGGATTTGTGTATAGAAAGATATTTGGGGTTGTGTCTTGCTTTGTAATTTCTCGCTTTTTCAATCTGAGCAGGTTCTTTGCTTTCCCCCCACCCACCACGTACAACTTTCCAAGAATTCCGTGGTCTCCAAGTCATTCTGCCAGTCAGCCCTGCTCACAGAAATCTGGAGGGTTGCATATTTCTCTATCTTCATATTTCCTTTAAGACTTTTCAGAAAAGTAGCTAATGACCATCATCACTTTGTGAAGGACAGAAACCCTTCTGTCAGCGTTACTCTGGCTGCTGGGCTGAAATCTATGAGCAGCAGCTGTATATGAACTGTTGCAGCAACTCGTAAATTATAGATGAGTGCTGTGATTCCACATTCTGTAGCAGTCAGGTACTGCATATGATCCTTTCTTCCATCCTTGCCTATTCCCTGACTAAATAAAAGATGGGCTTTCTGTATAACCCCTCTCTTTTAGCTTGATTTTATAGATATGTCCAGTGGATATTAACTGATTTTGACTCCTTTATCATCCATATGATCAGCACCTAAAGGAAGAGCAGATTTCTCTTTCTGTTTCTTTAAATAAATCTCTTGAATATTCTTCTGGGAGCCATCAAACCTGTCTCCAGTTCAAGGTGACAGTGTGTGTACCTGCTGCACATTTTTGGGGATTTAGCCAGTCCTTTTCTTCCAAGGCTGAGAAGCCACACCACCTTCTCCTGAAAGAGAGAGACAGAGACAGAGCCCTTGTTTGGTATTAGAGACACAGGGATGTCTGCAGACACCCTGAAGGGCAGCATGGGAAGGTTATTTGTGATTTTTTTTAAGGATGTTAAAACTCCACTAAGAATTAATTTCAGTAGATGTAAACTTTTGCATGCCTGTGTGTGCAGGCTGACATAGTGGTGACTTCATTAGCCAGTCATCAGAGAGCTGTGACTCATGCTCTGGTGGCACTCAGCTGCATTGCAGATCTATGTATTAAGTAAGACTTAATTAATATTTAATTGGCAATTAGGAAGGAAAGTTTTGAAGAAGTTGATTTCCACTTTTTTTCGCCTTCTGGGCAATACTAGACTCTTAACCTCTGGTGATGGTTATTGTTAAGCAGGTTGAAGGAACTGAACAAGAAATACATAGAGAATTGAACTTTCAATTATTTGAAACGACCCATTTCTCCTACCTCCTTCACCACATGTGCACAAATTCCTCCTTAAAAAAAAAATAGCAAAAAATGCTCTGTATATTGTTTACTATCATAAAAGTAAAGGCTGAAGTTTGATCATAAAATATATTTCTGCATCAAGAAATCTGGCAGAAGAAATCAATAAAAAAGAATTGCTTGTCTTGTTGTTTTTTTCCAAAATAAGACTCAGAGAAAAATATGATAACACATCTTGAAGGCAGGTCAGGAAGGGCAAGTTTAACTGAGCAGAGGCATGGCATGAACAAAGCGTGTGACTAATCCATGGATCCCTTTATTGTCTGGGCACCCTCTTCCCGTCTCTGTTGGACCAAATTAAAGAAAAAACACCTTTTAACGTTTTGTTTACCCAGGTTTTTTTCCACTGGCAGCGTTCCCCACTGAAATGGCAGGATGTCAGTGATTTGCACAAGTTTAGGGGTGTTTATTTCCAACTGCTTGTGAGCTCTCATGGAACGGGTGGCTTTGACTGCTCTGGTGGAAACAACAGCAAGTGACAAAACCCCCAAGGGCAGATTTGTATTAAATTTTGTACATTGCTTGATTTGGGGTTCGCTAAGACCTACTGTATGTGTGAGAATCAAGGGGGTTTTTTTGTTTGGTTTTATTTTTCTTTTGTTGTATATTTTTTTGGCAGCTTCTGTATGTAGATTATCAACATTTTATTTGACACAAGAATGCAAAGCAGGATACATCATGCAAAAAAGGGCTGAGTTCCACTTTGGGCAACTTTACCAAATTCATGCCCACTGTCTTTCTGTTGGCTTCATAATCTTTTCTTGAGAAACAATTGCTTCTTCACGTGGAAACAGGTATATTAGTGGCAGCTCCAGGCTCTATGCAGCATATGATGCTGGAAGTTTAATTTAGACTTGGAGAAATGAAAAACCGTGGAAGAAAATTTGTGGGGGTTTTCATATATTGCAACACACTAAACTATATTAACTTTATCCAATGACCTTTGTTCAGCCTATAGTTTCATTTTGTGGAATTGCTGACACCAAAGCTAGAGAAATCTACGGGAAGATATAAAAGATGCTTCATAATAAATGCAGTCACCTCACCACATTGAGTTTCCCAGGATAATGATTAACTCTTTGTACTCTTCAGAATTTCTTTATTTCAGATTAGAACTCAGGTCCTTGACATGTAGGTCCTCGACTCCTTTCAGTAAATATTCAGCTAGTTTTAGATGTACTATAAATACATTAAAGCCGTGATGGTTGTTTTATTTTCTTTTCAAGTGCTGCAGACATTTTGGCATTGTGTGATTCCACGACCTAGGTATTACCATCTTTATTTTGACAACCAGAAGTTAAGATAGAGAGGCAAATTTAAATTCAATGCTTGTGGTCAGCTCTTGAATATGTGGCCACGCTCTGACCACAAAACCTTCTTCCCCCATTGATATGGAGGTTCTTAATGACTTCTTGGCAATAGAGTCAAGAATACGAAGCTAATGAAGACTTTCTGTAATGGTAGTGAACAGATTTTTCCCCCATTACTTTTAAATTTTAGTGAGGATTAAGCTCTGTACAGAGCCATGGAAGCCTCCTGAGCTTTAATTACTCAGCACTGGAAAAGCTTTGTTTTGCTGAATAGTTTTTCTTGGCTTGGTATGTTTCTGATATGCCCCTGAAACGTCACTCACAGGAAAAAAAAAAGTAGACATAAATAAAATTGCAAAATTTTAATACACCTGCAGTGAGTTTTAATGAAATTCAATCAGAGTACAGTGAACATTTCTTAAATTAGATAAAATATTCTGTATGCGATCCTGATGTTTTAATTAAAATATCACTGGAAGGATTCAGTTAGTATGGGATTCAGTGGAAGTATTGAAAATTAACCGTGGACACAAATTCTTAGAGGAATGACAAAAACGTTGAGAGAGTTGCTTGTCATTGTTTTAGCAACAATCTGCGATTGTAACACATTCCTGTACTCTACATCAGCTATTTTGAAAGTGGCAGGTTCAGCTCTGCACTGTGTTTTTCTCTTCTTCCACTCTTATTGAGCCTCTTGTGTCACATCCTAGAACAGCCCATGGGTTGGTCATTTCCTCCTTTCAGATTAATCTCCTGCCTTTTGGCAAAGAGAACAGAAATACAGACATATAAAAGCACAACACTCTGCTTCCTTTGGAGCTTAAAATAAGTTTAAGATTTATTTGGTTCGATTATAAGTTTCATATTTTTTAGAGGTTGTTTTCATTTGTTCCTTGGATCTAAGTTTCATCATGTATCATTGCATGATCAGTTGATGAAATGATTGAGAGGGAAAAAAAAGTAATGAACCAGCCTTTCAAATCTGTGTCTGAAAATCTTTAAAGAAGCCAAACAAAAGCTAAACTGAAGGGGAGGACCTTCTTGAAAGAAAATTAAATGGCTTTATAGATACTATTATTTCTAAGAAACTATTTTTTTTATGCTGAAAAGAAACTCTTTTCAGCGGTATAGTACAGACAACTTCTGACAAAGGACTGGAAAGCAATTTAAAATTTCCCAAAAAGACATATGACAATATATTCCAGACCTCTGAAAACTGGGGTGATGCTGTGGGGCGCTTAATTATAGACCAAAGTTTTATCAAACTAAGAGGAATAGAAAGTACTAGACTAAGTATAAAGCTGCAAAGACTGCTCAGTGGTTTAATTCTCAGAGTGAAGTAAATTTTTTTATTCTTTTTTTTTTTTTTCCCTCAAGACCAGCTGCAGGACCGCTGATAAGAAGTGCAGGGGAATAACAGCCCTTGGGCTCCTTGTTCCATTATCTTGGGATGAAGATGCTCTCGATTGTGGATGGATGCTACATCCACCTCCATGAAAACACAGGGAAAACACTTCTCAGAATTATTTTAGACAGAATAATGAATGAACATTTATTTTCAAAAGACTTTTACATAAAGAAGTCATGTTTTTGAAGGGGATTTGATGCTTACCCCTAAAACAAAATGTGGTAACATCCATCTCAAAAATCTCTCCTATGATTTCCCAACCATAAAAACTCATCTACAGAGAATGAAATTGCTGCAATTCATTCCCCACAGGCTGGGAGGGGATATTACCTGGCCTCTGTTATGCTGTGCTATCAGGGACTGCTCCAGGCCTCCTGGCTTCTCTTTCTGTCACTAACTGTAGAAACATCCCAAAACCAGATTTTTCATCAACTTGGAGTGAACCTGAATCTAAAATTCCTGTGAGTGTTATTCTGTATGTTAATGAACCCAGAACACCTATGTGTTGAATTTTAAGGTTTTGTTCACCTTGAGGTGTGGGTGCTCTAAGGATGTCTCACATTCGAGAGGCAAATGTCTCTTGCTGTTCTCTCTGAACTGCCTTCCACAAATTTTAGCTTTGCACTTCCTGAGGGCCACATGGCTGGAAGCCCCAGACGATGACATCAGGTGGAGTCCATCATGCGTGTCCTGATGTCATTGCTCTGGGGCAGGAATCATTCCAGTGACATGGCAGCCATCCAGCTTCACCTTAAAGACACCTGTACACCGAGAACTTCCCAAAATAAATGTGCATCAACCTCCTCTGCTTGCCAAAAAGCAAATATCCCTAAGGGACATCCAGTGGCTTTTCTCTTTATCATCCCATTCTCTTTCCACTCCCTGTCCAGGCTTTTATTTTCTGCCCATCCTACCCTCTCTTAACGCTTTTCTCACTTCTAATGTGCTTGTGTCCCTTTGTGCCCACCCTCCCCCCTGCTCAGTGGCTCCTGTCCCTGGGGTCCTGCTGCTGATGTGCTCACACGCCCCTCCATCCCCTGCTGCAGACTCGAAGCTGAAGGAGGTGACAGGCGGAGTGGACAGCTGGAGTTTTTCTGACATGACAGCTTTCCCCTGTGCCAGAGATTAGTATTGCTGCTCTGGTGGTGCAGCCAGATATAAAATACAGCCCCAGTCTTTCCCTGAAATATGCCCTATATAAATTCCAAGCCTTGGGTGAGAGAAAAGTTGACTATATTTGATGCCATCTTTTTTTTCATGAACATACACCATCTATATATAATTTTTATAGCCAAGCTTTCTTCCAGCCTTCCCAGTCGAAGCAGCAGCTCCCAGACTCAAAGTGAAGAGCACATATGTAACTTCTAAGGCCTGGTTCATATTCTGTGTGAATTGGCAAATAATGACAGAAATTCCTGAATCATGATTTACCACAATCAGTGGTAATGAGGAAAATGAGTTCATTTATAGAGTTGTGGAGTCATAGAACTTTTTAGGTTGGAAAAGACATTGAAGAACCTAAAGTCCAACAGCTGAATGTAACTTTAACAGAAAAATGTTTAATTTATCACTCTACAAAAACACTGAGGGGGCTACAATGTTAAAAGCCAAGATGACCTGGATTTTACTTGTCACTAACTACAGATAGCTACAGATGACATCATCATCATCGTCATTATCATCATCATCATCTAAAACAATTATAGCATCTAGTCCTACTAGATTAAAAAAGATCTAGTGTGGAAATGTGGAAAAAAACACACTAAATTCAACAGTTTTTTGTTGTAACACCTGCTATTGCTTATGACTTGCAGCAGCAATAATCTACCCTGTATTTGGCAGTATTGTATTGTTTGGTACGACAATTGTCATGTTCCAGTTCCAAAAAGCAGGATTTGACTATTCTCTGATTGACAGTAATATAAAACAGCACATTAGTTTTATTTTATTTATTTTACAGAATTCCACTGCAAGATAAAACCCAAATCTGTCCCATTAAATAGGCATCGAAAATCTGGGCAAAAATCTCAGACCCATGAAGCCTATGAAGGTGAAAGTTTTAACTTAAGATCACATGGTTTTCACTATTATTTTGGACTAATTTTAGAATTTTTTTCCTGGGCCAGTCTGAAATTTCGTGGGTCCATCATGACTGATCTAAATTAATAACTAAAATACTGAAGATTTATTGCCATAAAGAGATTTCTGTTTTCCAAGTGATAAGAATATTATGACATGTATTGATCTACTGAGGTGGTAGCAGTCACTGAAAGATGGATCTTCCCATTTATTTTTTGTCCCTTTTGCTATTATTATATTTATTGAGAACATGTCAAAACAATTGGCACAAAACCTTGAGATGCTGATAAACTGATAAGATGAGCATATATGTGAAGCAGTAGTTGATCAATGTATATTAACTAAGGTTATTTGGACAAGGAAATGTAATACTTTCCACATCTCCTCTTGGAAATAAATTTAATAGTCTCTCTCACCTCCCACGTGTTTCCCAGTAATCACCTTCGGCTATTTTTTTTCCCAATTAATTACAGCCTTTTAGATGATGAACAGAGTCCCTCTCATGGGGACACAAAGTCAGAGGATTGCTTGGGAAAATTCTCCTTTGAACAATGCAACCTTACATACGGATTATTTCCAAGCAGATTTTTTCCCTATGCCAGGCTCATTTCAATGCACATTTGGAGACTCCAGAATTTATTCCAAGTTAGTTTACAACTAAATTAAAGGAAGGGAAGGAAACACCAGAAGGAAGATTTCATGCAGTTTGTCAGTTTAAGCTCCAAGCTATTGAGGATTATTCCCTTGTTTTCGTGGGGGTTTCATGATCTTTATTGTGATTTAAGGAGGAAAGTGCACGGGATCTTTTTCCTGTATTCTTTTCTGTTTATGTGTGCTCCCTTCCTCACTGTTCACTTCCAATGCTCATTTGGAGAACACACAACAATGGAAACATTTCGGAGCAGGGAAAGGTTTTAATTGTAGCTTTCCAAGGTGGCAACAACAAACATAAACGATTTTACATGAACCATGTTACAGCAGAGAATCTCTCTGAGGAACAACGAGGAAACAAGCAGAAAATATTTGCTAGAAGGCAAAATTTGAGACAGGTCAGATCACAGATTTCGATAGGATTTCTTTTCCTAAAGCCATATACCAGCCATGCTACAAATACATCCTATTTGGAATATACAAATTATATTTGCAGGAATTAACTGTTTAAGGAGGTCATGCTAATGGGGATGATTTTAAAGCATGGGAAGCTTTGCCGTTTGTGTTTCAACACCAGTAAAAGAGGTATCATTTGGAGTCCACTAAAGTAAATCTTCATGCAGACATCTCCTGACAGGCATGAATATGTGGTGTGCATAAATGAATGCATAAAGTGCAACAGAATTGTTATGGAAAGTGCCACATTGCTGAGAATATATTTTAAAAATGCTCAAGGTAGCAAAAGTGCGTCACGTCCTTTGCTGTTAAGGTGCTCCTGGGATACTGGGGTAACACTTGACATTTCAGTGTTTCTACTTCTGTCAGTGGGCCCCACTCCTGGTGTCACTGAGTCCAACTTTTTGACCATTACAGATAATTTCTGCCTTTTGTATGGAGTTAAAAGGCTGAATTTAATTTAGACTGCTCGTGTGATCAAGTACATTCAGTGTGGGCTTCACTTAACAGATGGGCCAGGGTTACCACATTGATTTGCATAGAAATTTGAATTGACCAAAACTAAATTATTGATTATTTCAAGTTGAAAAACACTCTCTTCAACCTTGCATTCTCAACGAGCACCTCCTAACTGATGAGCTTTTATCATTACAGAACTGGTAAATAAATCATAAACTGGTAACATAATAAAAACATAATAAATGGGGTGGGATTTTCTGGTTATTTTGAACATTGTAGAATGAATAATAAGTTTGAATCATAAGAACTCCCCTTTAAATACTCTGAAGACCTGATGATACATTCTGATATCATTTTCATTATTTCACTCATTCAATTATTTCATTATTTCATTCATTATCAATATCATTATTTGGGAATGAAAAAGGCATGATTTTCTGCTTTACATTAAAAACGGGGTTTTTAATTTAGAAAATAATTAGAAATAGTCCTCCCTCTTAGGTTTTGGTTGTTGGTTTGGTTTTAGTGGTCAGATTAATTTATTTATTAGAAGTCCCTTATAGCACTTTCCCACATTAAACTGCATGGAGTTTTCTTCCTCCTAACACTTCCAGTTCTCCATCTCTAGTGATACAAATTCCTCTTCCCTTGCCTCCTCTTTTTTCCTCTTAAATTCTTTTTATTTAAAGAGCTCACGAACAATGGCATTTATTGGAGAGCTCTGAGAACAAAGTTTAATTCTCAGCTCTGCTGTGTGATCTCTTTATGACACTGAACAAGTTAGTCAGGCTCTCTCTGTGCTGTTCCCTATCTATAAAAGACAGATAATAGCACTTTCTTAACTGGAAATCTTAACAATGTAGCTATTAAAGGTTATGTGTACTTGTGCTGAGGCATAGCCAGAACTTTAAAATACATACAGTTTTTGAGGTAGACTGAGAGCCATTTCCTTCCTTTTATTTTATTGCTAACCCCTGCAAGGTTTTTCTTCTTGTTCCCCAAGAAATGTGTGTGTTTTCAGAATCTGCTGCAAGTGCCATATCTGATCACAGGTATCAGAGATCCAATTATGAAATGGTCTGATTTAGAAACTGCAGAGAAACAGAATTCCAGAGTCACTTTTCCGCTACTTAGTTTCCATCTGAGGGAAGTCTGTACAGATGGGTATCTCGTTGGAATTCAATATCCTGAATATTACTTTGATTTTCTTTGGGTAGAGAGGAAGAAGATAAGTTCATTAGTATCTACTTTCCTCCAAACCTCTCCTGCAATGACTTTGCTTTGGTTATTCAGGTAGGCGATTTCGTTTTTTGCCTTTTGAGCCACATTCAGGTCATCCAGCTCCCTAGTAATTTGAATACCAACAAACTGGGTCTTTCTGACAGCCTGAGCTTGACAGGCTGCTCGAAGTCCCTCCACTGAATTGTTGGTCTGTCATGTTATTTCCCCTAGAAATGGTATAAGAGCTGATAGCAACCTGAACGCCTAAAAATAGATGGGCAGAATAGGCCTTGGAATATGTAGCTGGTATTTTATCATCTTGGCTCCCTCTGCCATTGCATGGTGCAATGTGATAGCTTAAAATAACTAAGTACCATTCTTGTGCCAAAAATATAAAGTGTCATTCAGTATTACAGTACCCATTTCAGCTGTGGACACCCTCCTCACACTCCCTTCAGCAGTTTTCCCAGCGCAGCTAATTCCAACGACTGTCAGAGTCAAAACTCTTGCACGTAACCAAATTTATCCAATCCAGAGAGACAAATTTATTAAATGAGGCCAAGACATTGTTCTCCTTCTGCACCCCTGGGTTTGATTCTTCTAAGCTCTCCATGTGGCCTAAGATCCTGCATGGTCCCTACAACAGCTGCTTTGTCTTTCCACCACAAGTCAGGGACAGAGTAAAAGGATAAAATCTGCCTTGCCAACTTGTACTTTCTTATAGCCACAGGCTAATTTTTTGTTGTTCTGAGGAGTAGTGATGCATATAATGCGTGTACAGTAGATTTGATGAGCTGGAGGCTTCTGCTTCAGATGGTGTTTCTGGAGTTGTTTTGCTGCTTTAATTTAAGTAAAAGGTTTCTCCTTTTTGGCAGAATTGTTGTCTCTCCCACAGATTTTAGATGCCTCTCCTGAAAACACACTGTGTGCTGGAATTTCTCTATAGAACACCAATTTTTAATCTAAAAGATATAGAATTTTATCAGCATTTGCCAATTTGCCGGAGCTGAAATGTGCAAAACCCAGCTGAGTTCTCATCAGCTTCAGTGCTCTGGTTAGAACCAGAGAGGGGAATGGGAAGAGTAAACACAAAGAGCTGTAATACAGGTTAAATCTGATAGAGGGATTGCTTTAGCTTTTCAAAATCATACTCACATCCTGGTTCCTCCTCACTCTTCCTTGTAGCTGCCACAGGAGCCTTTCCAGCTGCTGGACACCTCAGGGACACCTCAGGTGTGTCTCTGCAGTGCAGGGGCACAGGGAAAGGAGGAGATCAGTTTTAGCTGCTGTTGCGGGACGGGCGTTTTGAACACTTTTATTCAGTTCTCTAGTGCTTGAGAGGCTCGACTGAGCTCTTTCCCATTCCGTATTCTGACCCAAATCCAGTCTGGGTTTTCCCCCATTCCATATTCCAATGCTGATACAGACCGCGTTTTGCCACCATTCCATATTCCAGCAGGAATCCAGTCTGGGTTTTTCTCCCATTCCATATTCCAGCAGGAATCCAGTCTGGGTTTTTCTCCCATTCCATATTCCAGCAGGAATCCAGTCTGGATTTTTCTCCCATTCCATATTCCAGCAGAAATCCAGTCTGGGTTTTTCCTCCCCATTCCATATTCCAGCCGGAATCCAGTGTGTTTTTATCCAATTCCATATTCCAGTACAAATCCAGTCTGAGTTTTTCTCCCAGTCCGTATTCCAGCAGGAATCCAGTCCGGGTTATCTGCCATTCCTCATTCCAGGTGTGATCCCATCCGTGTTTTTCCCCATTCCACATTCCAGCTCTGATCCAGCCTGAGTTTTTCTCCATTCCCAATTTCGAGCCCTGTCAAAGTTTTTTTGGGTTTTTTTTTTTTTTTTTTTTTTTTTTTTTTTTTTTTTTTTTTTTTTTTTTTTTTTATTTGTTTAAACTTTTCTTTTTCTTCTTGGAAAAGCACAGATGTCTCTTGCAACTGTCAGATGTTTTTTCTGTAGCAAGGAATAAGCTAAGAACTGGGCAATGTTTATTTTATCATGAGAAATAATTAGTGTGCAAGAGAGTTGGGCTGTCATCAATTTTTATGCCCATGGTGAAGCAATATGAATTGCTAGAAAATGTGCAAAAATACCATTTAGAGGGTCTTGTGCCTTGTGTATTTTTGATACCTTTGCCCTCGGACAGTTCCGCTCAGATCCTCACTTCATCCTTTTGCCTTTCATTTCAATTGTTTTGAAAGTGCCAAAAGCATCTTGTTTGATTTAATAAATGTTTTGTCAGTCACAGGCAGATTGTTTGCAGAGCTGCAGTTCTCTTAGGTGTGTGTTTATGAAGTACACAAGCCTGTTAGTGATGGCTTTTTCTTTATATTCCCTTGTGTTTTGCATTTCTGTAGAGCTGAACAGAAACATTGCACCATGATAAAGCTGGGCTGGTGGCTGACTCACCTCTCTTCTCATCCTCCTGAGCTACAATTTTCTGTGTTTGCCTTTTTTTGCTCAAGTTTGGCAAAGGCAGTGTGATTATGCACTTCACACTTTGTGCTCCCAAGGTAACGTTACGGATCTTCATCCAGCCAGGAATGGGGATTCAGCGCTGCCCTGGGCTGCATATTTGGGTTGTCAGAAGTGTTGGAAGGGTGGCAGGATGGTCGTTTCATCTCATAAAAATGCGTGTAAAAACCAGTGAAATAAAACACAGGACAGAGGCAAGAAGTGATTCATTAAGGGTGGACAAATTGGCTTTCAAAAGACAAAGTAACTGCTCTCCAGAGGGATAATACAGCAAGTTGCTGAGCAGTCTGGGTTGAATCCAGAAAAGGATTTAACTGTGTGCTTAATTTTAAATATTCAACTAGTCCTTTAGCTTTACAGGGAAAATCCATGTGTGTAAAGTAAAACAGAATAGAGTCTTCACACAATTAAACTCTTTATCTTGATCCAGTTTCCTGAATTTTGCTCCAAGGCTTCCAAGCCACGATTCCACCTTGGAGTGATCTTGTGATTTCACAGCACACAAATGTTCTCAGCTGTGTGCAGCCTCTGGTTTCAGACCTCAGCTCCTGTCTAGGGTGTTTTGGGATATTCATAGACAGCATCCCCAGAATGAAGCATACACACACTGAAATAGCAACAGAATATTGCTGGTTTTGATAAAAAAATCCATTCTCTGTCCTTCTCAGGGCAGAACTTTTCAACTTTTCATTGGAGAAAAAGAGGGCTGTAGGAAAGGACTCCTCACTAAGGACAAAGGTTCTGCTGTAAGTGAATATATACATTAGCAATTAGCTGCTATATGATGGCTAGGAAAACTCAGAGAAAAGTTTTGGATAATAAGATGAGTTCAGGGAAATGTTTCTGAAAGACCTTAAGGCCAGATTCTAATTAGCAAATGACAAAATAGTTCAGAAAATAAGACTAGTACTGTAAGGATCTTGCCATAGTCAAAGCCCACCATCAGCAAAGATGCTTAATTATCCTGCATATGATAATTCCCTTGTGGAGTTATATGATAAGTATAAAGGGCATTGAAGTCAGAATACCCTGAAAGTCTTTGGCCTGAAAAGCAGGAGCTGTGAAAGAAAATATAACAACAAAAACAGTTCGAAACAATTTCTTTTCAGTAACTCTTTTTTAACCACTCTGCAAACAGCAGGGCAGGAAAAGAAGGAAAAAAAGTCTCCTCTCTTTTAAATGAGTCTCCTCTCATTTAAAAGAGAGGGCTGGAGTCTCCTCTCTTTTAAATGAGCTTAATTGTGTTTCATTAGTCCCAATTTTAATTATTGCAAGCAAAAATGAAGCCAAGGCTTGCTGCCCCTTAAGCTGCTCAGCTCAGATCCATGCAATTCTTTGGAAGGAACAGGATCGAAGCAATCTTTGGGTTACATAACACAACCCCTGAACTTTGACCTCAATCAAGGTATTCTGAAAAGAAACAATAATGTCATAACTCCTTGAAAGCTTGCAACACCAGAAAATAAAACCTGTATCAGAAACCTGCCCACGAACATTGAGACATAATTCTCCTGACCCCACAGCACTGCTCCATATGTTGTATATACTAAAGAGAAGAAATGGGTTTTATTTGTACCTACACTCTCACCAATTATAGCTGAAGCTGTTGGCTCCCTGCGTGTTGTCATTGACACAGATGGATAAAAACAGATACAGCATGTAAGGGGATATTATAACTCAGAGCTCTCGTGCTGCACCACAGGCAGGATTTAACTTCCTCTACACCTCTTAGCTTGAAAAGTTCTCTGAGAAATAACCTCACTGATTAGGGTCTGTGTAAAGCAGTATTTCAAGCCTGTGTGTTGGTGTTCAGGCTGGAAGGCAGAGCAGGAGGAGACAAGAGACCCCTTGGGGCTCAGGAATGTTTGGTACTGGTTATGAGCTGCACATGGGGACAGGACCCTGCTCCTTGTAGGAAATTAATGGAGAGGGTTTTGTCTCGTGGAACTGACCAGTGAGTGACAGTGTGACCAGGACCCTCCAGCCAGGGGCCTGTTTGTGCTGGATCTCCAATGGTTTAAGTGGCAAAACTATTTCTTTTACCCCTACTCATCCTCAAGGCACAGAGAACAACATCTCAGCTGCAGTGCTTCCAGCTCTGAGATGTTCTGAGCCCAGATAACACTCAACTCCTCCTGCCACGTTGGAATGATAATGTGAGTGCTATTTTAATATTAACCATACAAATGTATAGCTAAGATCTCTCAAGTGATTGGCTCATAAACAAATCAGAAATTGCACGCCAGCATTTTGATTTAAAAAATGTATTTTTGGGAAGTCAGAACCGGTTCTTAATGATTTAACAAACGGGAGTGAAGCAACCCAAAAGCAACCCAATGCATGCAATTTGCCAGGCACAGTTTGACAGGCTCCCAGTAACTGCTACATGTTCTCTGCACAATAAATTCCATCTTGGAGTCCCACTGCTGCTCTGGAATGGCCCTTCCAGGTGTCATCCCAAAACTGCCACTCAGCCACTGGGAGCTGCCTCAGGTGACCCTGCCTGGTTCTCTCTGCTGCCCTTGGCTTCAGCTGGAGCACAGGGGACCCAGACTGTGCCAGATCAGGATTTTTTTGTAGGCTGCTTCTCACAGAGCATCCAATTGTATTTCTCCAGGCAGATCTTCTCTCTCATAAACTTGCTGATGTTTCTCTGAAATCCCAAATGCAAAGTAAACTCTGTGATAGGACACAGCTCCTCGATTGATTTATTTACCTTCACCACATTAGGCAAAACAGAAATGTGAGTTCTTCTCAGAAGATCTTTTTAGCCTCATTGAGGACAAAGGCATCTTTATGGAATTAACTCAGGTATTCTGCAGATTCCTCTGCCCTCCCTGTAGTTCTGTGGGGTTAGAACACATCCATGCCACTGGCAGCTGTTTTATTATCTTCAGATGGCAGCCCCTGGATTTATTACCAAAACAGGTTAAAAATGAGGTATAACTATGACTTGGTTGCCATTCATGTTTGTCAGTGCTCTTTGCATTTCAAACAGCAGAGGGGAGGTTGCAGGAGGCAATAACTGTGCTGATCCTGCTCAATGCAATGTAATTGCAGGGTCACCCTTCACGTGTTCTCTGTCAGTTTGTTCATGAGGCTGGAAATGCTTTCAGGAGTCCTGGCAGTGCTGCAGGGAGGCAGCTGACCTGCCAGCCACTGGAGATGGAAAGGCCATCCCAGCCCATGCACTTGGAGAGCACTTAACCTAAAATCCCTGTTTTGTGTGGGGATATTTTTGTGCACTGAAAAAAAAAAAAAAATCAGTTTCCATGAAGAGTTCCCAGAAAATGCCTTATATAATAAGGTTTTAAGCATTAAAATTTATGTATTGACACCAGTCCCCCAATGATCTGACTTCTCTGATGTTCTCTCCTCGATTCTGTCAACAGATAATGCCACACTGTTATTAGAAAAACAAAGAGGAGGGGGAAAGGGAAAAAATACCCAAGGCCATTTAATGATGAATTCTAAAATCAATTTCTTCCCTGTCCTGTCCTCCCCCTTCAGACACTGAATTATTTAATGAAAAGATCTGAGGCACATGAAACACATTACAAAGGAAGATGTCAGCCAGGGTCTCCATTACCACAATCTCCTTGTATGTTCTTTCTTTCACAGACACACTGGAAACCAAACTGGCCATATTATTTCATGGAGTTTAAAGAGGCAGAAGTTTTCAGGGGCAGGTAAAAAAATGTTTGCAGTGAAAGATAAGCGACCTTCCTGTGGAGTGTTTAATTGCAACACACAGGGAAAGTGGGAATACAATGTGAGCAAGGGGTCCATAGAGTGTATTTGTGATGGGGGAACCTGTGATGCCAAACTGGTGACAGCAATAGTGGACCAGAGGAAGAAGGAGGAGTTACTGGGTCAGAAACTCATTTAAACAGTGCATTTGTGGGTAGAACCTGTGGACTGGTAGATTTCTCCAGTGAGTGTGAACAGGGAATGTCCAGTGTGCTGAGCCAGGCATCGTGTGCCACATTTCTGTGCTGGTGCCTGTTAGTGCAAGAGAGCTGCTAATTAGGGCACTTGGGCCTCTCTGAATTGTTTCCACTAGAAAAATCAATTATTATTGATTACCAGTGACAGCTCATATTGATTATCTGATTTTAATACATTCAGTATTGCTTTGGCACGTGGTTATTTTCCTTTCTGAGGAATATGCCAAGCCCTTTTCCACAGTGAGCTGTGAATTTTGGATAGTCTCTCTTTGCTTTGCACAATGCAATAATTTGTGTTTTCCTGTGGCTACACAATCCTCTGGCTTTGCATTTTTGCGTGTAGTATCACTTCCTCTGTTTCAGAGAAACAATTATTTGAGATTTGCAGAAATATCCACAAACCAAGCAGCATTTACCCCTTCTATTAGATGGAAAGTGGTTGCAGTCACCTTCTGCTGAATTATTGAGCTAAGAGGTCACAAGCAGCAAATGAAATAAAAACCCATTTGCTTTAGGACATTTTGGAGATAATTACATTATTTTTCAAATATTCCTGGGTATTTATTTTAGTTGTACAATCATGCATTTGAACTTCAGCAGCGGAAAGTACAGGAAATTTCTATTTGTTTCGGTCGTTTCTATAGAAATCAGGGGAATTATTAATAAACAGAACACTTGTTCTGATAAGTCAAGTTAGGAGAGCCTCTGAAATACAAAGCAGTGCTAAAAGAGTTGCACTCTATGTTCTCCATGTGAATTTCTAAGTGGTAACACATCCTCTCATCTGTGATGCTGGAACAGCTTCCACTGCCATCAGCAGACACACACTGGTTTATCTCACTTAAATATACCACTGGTGTGTTTTAAATACATTGAAAAAAAGATTTGACTTAGATATTTCCTCTACTTTTATTGTGTATGGATATTAGGGGTCTGTTATTAGAAATTTAGAGATATTAGAGCTCTAGGTAGGTCCCATTTAATGGAAATGAGGAAGATATAAAAATGGATTTGATTTTTTTTGAGTTTGCTTTATTTAATATGAATTGTTCTCTGTATTTCTGTTGCTGGGAAGATAGAAACTTGCTAGTGAGCTGTCTTTAAAAATCAGAAACATTTATTAAAAGCAGGCAATGTTCTGTGTAAATTATTGGAAAAGCTGGAACTAGGGATGCACTAGATTTACTTAGAGGTGGGACAAAGCCACAACCACTTGTCCTGCAGTTCTAAAAAAGAATTAATTTATGTTTTAGGCTCTATAATTTATGGTTCAGGCTCTATCCCCCAGTGTAGCCTCTGTACTGGTGTCTGTGCTGTCATGGCCATGCACAGGAAGGGCTCTGCTTTTCCTGCCATCCTCCCTGGAGGAGAACCATAAATCTTGTGGGGCATCTGCATAAATAAATATTTTTTTTAAGCCCACAGAAATTAAAAATAAAAATTCATGAAGTACAGGTATGGTCCAGAGTCAAGCCTGTTAGTTTAGTGATAAATTTGGGGGTTTACCAGGGTAAATTGTTGTCTGAATTCAGGGCTGCATTTGCAGCACAAACCAAGGTCCCAAACATGAGAGGCTGATTTAGCTTAAATCTGGCTCATATATCAAGAACAGAGTTGTTAATTGACTACAGAATCATTTATAGCCACTTACACAACATCAAGGACTCTGATACTAAATTTACAAGTTTGTTTACCAGGCTGGTGAAAAGGAAAACTCTTTACTTGGAACCTCTTGCAGTTTTAAGTGAATTCATTGATATAAAGCTGCTATGTCAAATTCTCGGCTGTAGACTCCAGTTCTGCCTAAGAGAATGAATCTGTGCCAGTTGAAAGTGTCTGAGACTTTGGTCCCATGGGTCCATTTTTAGATTCACGTTTTGACTATAATTGTATTTTAAAGTGTAAGACAGAATATTATGTGGCATTTTCTTCTACTCTGTTAAAATGATCCCAGTATAATGGAAACAGGGAAAAAAAAATCACTTACTTAGGCAGTTTCCAAAACTGCAGTTCTGCAGAAAGGAGGGAAGTGAGCAGTTATATTTAAAAACGTTGGTAGATTGTCAGGCAACGGAGCAGGGGGATGGCAGGAGAAATGGAAGCAGGAATGCCTGCACAGCTTTAATGAATCTGGATTTGTGGGCACTGTGCACATGTGCAGAGCCTCCTGTTTGCAGAGGCAGCTCTGTGCTCTGGCAGAAATGGTGGGTTTGGGAAAGTTTTGCTTTGCACTGCACTCACTTGTCTGGACTTAACTGTGCTCACATCGAAACTCTGACTCCTCTATGTAACAGGAAAATGACTTTGAAATATACACAGTCATCCTTCTTGGGTATATAAATGAAGATAATGTCAAGCATTTTGGTATATTCATTTATGAATAATTCATCCAGCTGCACACACTTATTTATTATTTTTATTATTATTGTTATTAATTATGTGTGTATGGCTGGAAAAGACAGGGAGGCTGTAGCCACTGCCTCACGAGAGGTGCTTAATCTTAAGAATTTGGTTAGACCAAGATGTGTGGTATGAGAAAAAGAAGACAGACAGTGATAAATAGATCTGATGACACAAAGGCTTTAATAATGTTGATGGGGAGAAATATCATTAGTTTGAGATGATTGCCTTGGGAGCACAGGCTCCAGCGAGTTCCCTCGGCAGGAGCTGAGCTCTGCTGCTCTCAGTGAGCTGTGGCTACTCAGAGCAGCAGCTTCCATTAGAGCACATCTGGATGTGCAGAGTCTCTGTTAGAGCACATCTGGCTCTGCAGTCTCCATGTGCCCGTGGCAGCTGCCTTGGGCCAGTCAGGAAAAGGGCAAGGAGGGCTGTCCAGGCTAGAGCAGACATCCAGAGGAGTGTGCATCGGCCCAGGGGCAGCCCTGTTTGGAAACAGCCTGCAGGATTCTTGATCTCACACTATTTAGCTCTCTGAGAGGGGAAAAAAAGGTGTGAAAGCAGAAAACAAAGATGCAAAGAGGAGCTTCACAGCAATAAACCTCTCTCAGACAACATTTCACTTTTATATTCCCCCTGCAATTCAGAGATGTCACAAACACCTCATTGAAATGACATCAAATGTAATGCTGTGATTTACTTCTGCCTTAACGCAAGGAAAATATTTATATTTCATGACAGAACTGAGTAAAGTCTTAATAGCAATTAATCTCTGTAGAGATAATTATAATACCTACTTGCTGTGTTTAGACTTCTAGGAAAGCATGTAAGGAAATAAACTGAACTTAATGCTCGTGCAAAGTTATTAATCTCGAATTCTGCATTGTGCAGTAAAAAAGCAATCCTAAAGGACTAATGTACTATAGGGGATACATTCCCTTTGGGAATTTTTTCTGGTCCTGTGCAAGAATCATTGAAAACTTTTCCAAATGGAACTGAAAGCAACAAAATATGTCAATATGGTTTTGTCACGTTTTATCAACCCTTAATGCTGTCCTGGGCATTAGAATTCCCTGTGTCCAAGCCCTGCCAGTGCTCTTCCCTCTGCAAGAACAGCCACAAGTGTGCTCTGCACACTCTCCTTGTACCTGTGGATGGGGCAAATAGTGTCCCTGGGTTAAATGAATTTCTAGATAAGTGAATTTGAGTTCTAATCAATTAGACTCTATATTAGAGTTTCCAGGATTTTGGACAAAATATTATTTAATGCTATTATAATGTTGTTATGTAGTTATAATAAAGATGGTTTTGTATTTTAAATTAATGGTGTGTTCCAAATTCAGTAATTCAGTGCTTTGGACAGGTTATGGCTTTTTTCACACCACTCCCACCACCCACCTCCCCTTCTTTTCAGTTACCCATATTTGAGAAGTCAAATCATCACAATGTCTTTAATTTTCCCTTTTTATAAGGGAAGTGTAGCTGTGTGTCTGAAAATGTTGCAGCTGATAAATGGCTGAAAGCTTGCCTCAGTCTATCAACAGGAAAATAATAGTTTTCCTTCTCAACAGCCTAGGTGTTGAAACCATCTCCAGCTTCATTAAAGCATACCATGGAAATAATTTTCTAGTGGGAGATATAATGAATGTGTGAGGCATTTTTACGACATGCGGGAGGCTATAAATTTTTAGAGAGCTTTTATTATTATTTCTATGCTGTAAGTCACATTTTGCTGTATGTCATAAAGGTTTGAAAACCGAGAATGCTTTGTAATTACTCAGAAAAAAAAAATTGACTCATTACATCTTAGATAACAAAAGAAATGTGATGTTTGAGCAGGATGTTTACCAGTTCTACTTATTCCAGTGGGCCTGGGCCAAGGGCAAACAGTTCTAAAGCTGTAGCTGTGTAAAGCATCCTTTGCTGTTGGAGTGCACACAAACAATAGCAGAATTCATCTGAAAGTGAGGGCTGATGGGACTCAAGGTGAAAATGTCCTTTGTAAGGATGTGTTTTACATAGCAAGACATCCATCTTTTATTTTGTTCTAAAAGCTCTGCACAAATCTCTGCTTTGGCAACACAGTCACCACCTTTTCCTGCAGAAATGCACGCACATACGTCCAGTAGAACAGTGAACAAAAGGGGTGTCCTCCTTAATAAGCCTTAATTTCAGGATTATAACATTCTTCCAAAATCAATTTTCTAACAGATAAAACCGCAGTAGAATAACTCCTGTGTCAAATATACAAGATAAGGGTGTGAGGACAGCCATGAGGAGCTGCAGACACTGAGTGCCCCAGGTGTCTGAGGTTGGAAAATGAAGTTTCCAGCTCTGAGGCTGGAGAATGAGCCTCTGCCAGGCTCCTGGTGCAGGGAAGGATCAGGTTCCTGCCTCTGCCTGGCTCCCTTTGGAGTGTCACGTGGAAGCTGGAGAAGGTTCAGTGCCCTTCCCTTCTCCAAGAGCTGCTCAGGGAGCTGAATTGAAGAGCACATCACTGCCAAGTGGGTTTGCAGCTGTGGTGTGGGTGAGGAGGAGCCATCACCACCCAGGGACAACAGGCAGAAGTGTGACACTTGTGAGAATGTCCTGGAGACTGAAAGGCACTTCTGTGTAATGCCATTCTCCTTGGAACAACACACTTGTGTGGATTGCACATGCTGGTTTTGTTCTGTCTCTGAGGCATTTATTTTTATCTTTGCACGGATGCCTGAATATGCTGGCTTTTGTTTTCAAGGTGCTGTTATCATTTTTTGAAGCTGAGAAGTAGTACTTTAAAAACAAAGTGAAATATAAGAGCCAGATTGAAGCCTTCCTTATAAACCTGTTTGGAAAATAGGAGGCAAACTACTTGTTTGTTAAAAGCAGTTTGTTATATCATGTGTGTGACCCCTTATAATCCACCATCTGCAGTAAACATCCTTTCCAAGCTTCTCATTCCTTTAAAAGAGACCTAAAATAAGAGTAGCAATATTTTTGAACAAGTTACTGCCTGTCACAGAAGTTCCAGGTCCAGCTGAAGAGGAGGATACGATGCTGCCAGGCCTTATATGTCAGAATAAGCTGTAGTAAATACACCACGAGCTGCTCTGTTCCTTGGTTTAGGGCTTGGGAACAGCAAGAATCTCCTTCTCTTCCAAAAATTTCAGCACTGAGCCTTGGAGTGGAGAAAAGTGAAGATGACCCCAGCCTTGTACACTCTTAATGTGTGTTGGTACAGCTAAGCTGCAGAGAACCTTATTTCACCTTCACATCTGAGACTTTAAAACTGATTTTTTTTCCTACTTTACTACCAAAAAGAAAGTTTTTTGTGTTTCAACATGTAAATTCCTGCCAGCCAAGGATGAAACAGTCTGATCAGTCAAGGGTATTTGTCCAAATGTGAGTGGATTTTGCTTTATCTGCTGATGAAAAAATGCAGTGGTTGCATAGGAGAGAGTAGTAATAGTGATTAAAAAAAACCCCTAAAGAATATTGTAGTGAATAATCCTTATCCAAAATTAGACTTAATCTCTTTATTTAATTAAAAAATTAAGCAAATAATTTTAGGCCAGTGAAGTGCAGATTTTCCAGGGAAGGAAAGAGAACTCCAGGGTCAACAAGTTTGCATGATGAGTCCTCAAGTGTGCAAGGATGTCACTCAACAGTTCCATGCTGCAAATAAACTCTTTTCATCAGGTTAATGATTTTTATCTTTTTTTTGTGGTTGATGTGTTTGTTTGTTTCCATTGCAGCATATGGAAAACCATTGCATTCTCAGAAGTGCAGGTATTTTTGCTGTTGAGTGTAGGTTGGGAATATTTCAACTATAAATCAAAGAAAGCAAGGCTGCAATGATGGGTTTTTCTAATGGCCCTGCTGAGGAGTTTTTTGGCAATAACAATGTATCTGCACACATCTGTATTGCTGTCTACTTAGGGCACAAAAAGCTATCATTACATGTGATGGAACATCAAACCACTATTTCATTAATGGTCCTATTATGAGGAAGCACAGTGACATTAGAATACCAGCATCTTGTTACTATAGATACCTGATTTCTCTGTAACACTGGTGTTTTCATAAACTCACATATATCTGTGGTTTATACATAAATGTATTTGTAGATACATTTCCCTCTCATTCAGGGAGGGAAATCTTCGCTTTTCAAGTATTTAGCATACTTTAGTTCATCATTATCCAAAGGACACTACACAAGCTGTATGTGAATGGCTTCAATTAGATGAAAGTGTTGTAAATTTAAATGCTCGAGAGAATAACTTTGTAATTCATCTTATCTAACAGGCAGCATATTTACTGAAGACTCTCAGATTTCTCTGGTCTGTTTTACAGATTTGCACCAGAATGTTGAAAGCAAGGGTTTGACGGAGACCAGGTTTGGGTGGGATCACTTCAGCTGAGGCACAAAAAATTGTTTTAGATATGCTGGAAAATGAAAACTACGAGTAATTACCGTTCTTTCCCTTGGTTGTGCTCAGACAATATGTATTCAAAGCCTTTCACAAATAGTAATTTGCTCTCACCATTTGTGTGGGTTAGAGAAACATGGGAATAGTATTTTCCTGGCCATGTGGTAAAAAACAGTGACAGGGACTGCATAATTTGCTTGAAAGGAGGTGGGGAGGGTCAGGCAGTAAATCAGTGTGAGATGAGATGTTCAGCCCTATCTGTGTGCTTTAATCACTGGATCTGCTGCCTCTGGGAAGGGATGATCACCACTGGGATCAGCCATGCATTACTCCTGTGCTGGTCTGGATTTTCCACAGGGATTGGTTTGTTTGTTGCTTTATGAGTGTTTTCAAGACTCGGTTGCATTTAGAGATAAAAGCACATCCCTCAGTACCAACATGGAACATATTGATATAAAAAAACGCTGGCTTCAGTCAGGCAGTTGGATCTGACCTTACTCATTAACTCTGCAACAGGAAAAGAGAGGAGAATTTGTCCTCCAGCTAATGAGAAAGCCGTGGAGTCCAAATTGTCTCTGATTCAGTACATACATTTTCTGAAACCTTGACTTTCTTGTCTTTGAAGCTTATTTGCTTTGTATTTCTGCTGAAGTCTTTCCCCCCTCCTCTCTCTCCCAAAAATTGTTACAGAAATGATGTGGCAATTCCTAATGTGAGACATAGGCAGCGTGCGGGACCGACGTCTGGAGCGCGCGGAGATTTACGTCCTCTGCCTCTCTCTGACCTTGGAGTCGTTTTGTTCTCGTGCTGTCACTTGGAGTCTGCCCTGTGAGATGCTGAGCATCCCTGGCAAGCTCTCTCCACTCGAGCAGAGGCAGTGCTTTGCGGGATTCTCCCCGTCACTGAATCCTTCTCCTGAAAAATTCCATCAGTAGCTCCATCATGCGTGCGCGAGGGTAGGAGCTCGGCCAGGAAACTTTCTCTGCCTCTCCACCCAAGCCATGGAAAGGAGCAGCTCTGTCACCATTTCAAAGCAGTTCGTTTTCTTTTGAACACAGCTTGATTGGGATGAGTTGTGTGGTAGTTTTGTGAGGCAAAGAAAAACCTTTTAGAGGTACAATTGTTACCAAGCTCCCTGGGGAGATGAGCGGGGATGAGTGTTCCTGTGTGCCAGTGCAGGACACAGTTGCAAGTTTGTTTTTCATTAAGCGTGTACCTAGCAGAACAGAGAGAAATATGCTATTTAACTCAAACCTTTATTCTTGCTAGTTGAAAGTTGTGACATTAAAGCAACCATGTCACCTTACTCTCTGATTACTCTGCTTTAAAACCATTTCTTTTCAGAAGAAATGCAAGGCTTCAGAAACTGCATGTAACAGCTGCTCTTCATAGCCTAGACTTTACCCAAAGTCAGGCAAGAAAGGGAAGATCAAACCCCATCTTACTCACATGTAAAAAATCTAAATATTTTGTTTACAATTAATCACACCTTTGTGTTCTGTATCACTGCTGAAACTTGGGGACCTGAAAAATGAGAAAGGCAATATTAATTTGGATGATAGCAAAGATTAAGCCCAAGGGGATTCCTAACTGAGATCTACTTATACTCCTCTCTAAATGCTGCCATTTCACACAAAATTGGGTTCTCTTTGGATTAATATACTTGAAAATTAAGTTGATTTATAACCAATTTTCTCCTCATTTAAACAGCGACCTGCAAGTGTTTCTCCAGGGATCAGCCAGGATCAGAGAAATTATGTGTTGTTTGAGTTGTTCACTGGAGCAGAATCCCTCACAAACATGTGCATATGGTGCTGGGTGCTTTAGGGATCACACTAATATATTTACCTTGCTGTACGTTTTTCTTCTCATCTTGAACTTGTGTGTTCTCCTTGAAAGGCATTAAAAAAATTAAGCAAACAAACCAAAGAAGATATTGCTAATTTGATGGCTGCAGAAATAATGTTTTCCTTCTGATTCAAGTCCCAGCATAGAGAGTGCAAAATGTGCTAATATTGAGTGCATCTGTCAGGTGCCCTGGTCAGCTGCTTAAGGAGAGTTTGCAATTCCACACCTCAAAATCAGAAAATGGACATCTAAATTTTCCTCCCTAAAGCTTTGAAATAATGAGAGTGTTTTCTTTTTATCCAGTCAGTGTTTAAATGCTGGCTGTATTCAGAAACCACAGCCATATGTCATCTGAGAGTGAGACAGAAAAGAAGTGAATTGTTCTCTAAATTGTTCTCTGAGCACCAGAATTAATGGGTTGTGATTTCCTAAAGTTCAGTCTCCTTAAGACATTTTGATCCCTCTGGTGTTTTTATCTGTTGATTACCATGAACCTCCTGTGGAAATGCAAGGCCTGTCTCTGCCCTGCAGAGCCTTCCTGTACAGGACCATCTTCCTCCACATGGAGCTGGGGGTCGGCCTTTCTCCCAGGAAAAGAGGGCATGGTGTGAAGCTGCACCAGGAGATGTTTAGGTTGGACATCAGGATGAGTTTCCCCACTGAAACGGTGATTAGACATTGGAATGGGCTGCCCAGGGACACAGTGGAGTCACCGTCCATGGAGGTGCTTAAAGAAGAGCTGAATGAGGCACTGAGTGCCTCCTTGACAAGGTGGTGTTGGGTCACAGGTTGGAGCCAAAGATCCCAGAGGTGTTTTCCAACCTAATTGACTCTGATCTTGTGACCTTTCCCTGTTTGTCTGTCCATCACCCACAGCCCAAACACCCTGGAGGTGTTTAAGGAGGAACTGGATGTGGCTCTGAGTGCCATGGGCTGGTTGACAAGGGACTGTTGGGTCACAGGTTGGACTCAAAGATCCCAGAGGTGTTTTCCAAACTAATCGACTCTGACCCTGTGACCTTACCCTGTTTGTGTGTCCATCACCCACAACCCAAACCTCAGCGCTGTCGGGAAACGCCGGCCGCGAAATCTCGTTTAAAAACGCGTCAGTGTAATTCCTCAGACCATCTAATCAGCTCGAGTGCTACTGCTGCTTCTGCTGCAAGGTAAACTCCCCAGCCATAACTCATCCAATCTGTTCCTGCCCTGCACCTTTCCCAGGGCTCTGCAGGATAATTGCTGCCGTATCCCGGGCGCTTGCTGCGCGCAATCACAGCGGGGCCCGAGCTCGCCGCTCGGCTGCCTGAGGTGATAATGCATGCCCCGAAAAATGAGCTTAATGAAAATGTTTAGGATATCAAATTCAGCATCAGGGATGCTTACAGAAGCACTTACCCGTGGAGTGAGGGCAGCGTAATGCGCTAAGCTGTTGTAGGAAAGGTCAAGGGTTAGAATTCCTCCCCTAAGTTTCATTAGAAGAGCAAATTAAAAATAACCATTAAGAAAAAACTCGTGAGGAAACAACTCCATTTTTTTTCTTGCTTGTTCCATAGCTGTAAGAAGCTTGTTTTCATTATTGAATATGTTGTCTAATTAATATAATGAAATGGTATCAAACATTGCAAAATGAGTCCACTGATATGATAGTTATGAATTATCTAAACCTTCTGCAAAATATTTATTTACCCTCCATGTTAAATATTTCCACTGTAATCACAGGAAAGGTTATTCATGTCTCAAAACTCCCTGAAGGCACAGGGTGAGATTTCCCAGGCAATTCCCTAGGCTTATTTCCCTATTGGAAAACTAAAACAGGTAGTCAGGCTTCCAGACATCAGATCTGAGACCACAAGGAATCATTTCATTGTAAGGTGTAATGATTACATTTAATGTCAATAATCCTATACAAAATCTCTCTCTGGAGCAAAAGGGGTTTTATTATCCCACTGTTGATGGGGAATGATCATATGGATCTGTTGATGAGACAAGTTAAGGTCTGCAAGTTTCAAACTGTTAGATAAAGCAAGAGTGATGTCCAACACCTTTGTGTTTGTTATGGTGCCCATAAGGACCTGGTGCTGCTGACACTTCTGGATCAAACTGTGCTCTGGGAAGCCTCCTTGGGGTGAAATGAAGGGATTTATAATCTCAACCAAAAAAGCAATTACTGACAGCTTTGCCATGGATTGCAGGTCAAGTGATTCACCAGTGCCTTCTGCTGGGTTTTATATCCATCTCTAATTATTTCAAGACATAAGAAGAGGAAATAGGGAATGACACTTTTTATTTGTAGGAGGATTGAATTTATGAGCAAAGTTAGGAAAGGATATGAGGTTCAGAGTTATTATTTGAAGAGAAAAGTTAGAAAATAACAAAGAATCAAAACTGGCTGGGTAGGGTTAAAGTTAGTCTCAAAGTTAAATATCTAAACCTGAATGAGGTCAGGCTCATTAGGCTTTGAACAGGTCATCTCCTGCTTTCTGTGAGGAGAGCAGTGCTGTTCCCTGTTGCTCCAGTGAAAGAATGCAGGCAGAAAGAAATGCAGAGACAATGAAATAACAGGGAGAAAGCAGGCCTTGCTGCAGAATAATATTTCCAGTTTTCAGAAGCTGCTGATACTCAGGTCAAGAGCCAGGGAAGAAGAAAAAAGAACTCAAAAGCCAAGAAAAGTGAAGGCTTTACTTCAGGCCTCAACGTTTGATTTCACTATTTCTGATATTTTAAAAAACCTTTTTTTGGGTTTGCTTTTTTTTTTTTTTTTTTTTTTTTTTTTCCCAGTGTGCAGAATTTCAAATGGCTGCTTTTGAAGGTCTGGTGCCTCTCATTCAATTGAAATTGCAGAGTCAGGCAAAATGTGCACACACCAAAAGAGGCATTTAGTGAGGAGGGAGAAAGGGAAGGGACTCCTGAAGGAAGTGGCAAGAGACAGAGCCCCTGGTGAGGATGAGCCCATTCTCCAGCTCCCAGTGCATCCCAGAGACCCAGCTAAAGCTCTGCTCAGGACAGACCCTTCATATTTAGGTTCTCTGAGCACATCAAACCCTGTTTGCCATAAAATATGAACAATTTCCCAGAGATTTCCAGGAGGAGGCAGAGCTCTTGGCTCCACATCCCTGCTGGATGCAGGCAAGGAATTGCAAAGCAAATGGTTGCATATGCTCTTTATATTTTCCTTAAGAAAAAAAAAGTTATGTTAAAAAAGAGACTCTTAAAGGGAGATACCATCAATGCTTTTTTTGACAACACTGTGGCCTGCAATGCATTCTTGAGGAGGCAGGGAGAGGTAAAGCCAATAAAAAAGTGAGCTGGTTTATACGAGATAGAATTCGGCCCTAAGAAATGAGGTTTAAAAAGCTATTACTTTTCCAAGTTTCAGTGGAGCTTGGAGTACATTCATTTTAATTCCTTATCTCAAACACCACAAAAAGAGGAGAATTAAGGGGAACCCTCCTAACCTGCAGTACTTCCATTTCCATTCACTCTCAAGGCCTGTAGTTTCCTGACGACAGATGTTGGTTTCACCACAGTTCAGTCTTTTATTTTTTTTTTTACCCTTTACAGATGTGATTTACTAGATCATAAATCAGTCACTACTTTTGGAATTTCAACTAACAGATGTCCCCTTTAAAGATTTTAATAAAAACGCTGTTAACCCACAGATTCTTTTTGAGGAAATGCCAGTTGCGTATAAGAATGCCAATTGGCAGGAATGTAAGTCGAAATGTGACATATTAATAGATTTTTTTTTCTGAGTGAAATCAATTTATTTTTTATAGAGAAGGCATGGCTGTTTTAGTTCTCCATTAGAGCCCCAGCTTGCTGTATCTGTTTGCTTGCAATGATGTCATTAACTAGAAAACAGATGCACTCATGAGCATCAGAAATCAATCATAGCTGTTGGCACTTTAATAAACAGCTGCCTTCTTAAATGGTTTGGAATAAACACTGATCATCACCAGCTCTTTTTGAAGGAAGAGCAGTAGGTTATAAAACTGCTGATTAGAGGAGGGGAAAACCTTGAAATTATAAACTTTAGTGGTTGAAAACCCCTGATTGAGTTATTTTAGACTGTCAAAAGATTTACAGAAGAAAATAATTGCAAGATAATGTCTGCTCTGTGCAATATCAGTCATATGACCGTAGGAATGGTGCCGGATATATTTTCATAAACTTTCTTCTTCTTCAGAAATAGATTTTACGCATTAATAAGTCATTTATCAAACTTGAGCAAAGCAGAATCTTATTGCTTCCTTGTGCAGTTCAGAAGGAATTTGTTTAAAGATACCAAATTCCTTCCCTTGCTCTCAGATGCAAACTAAGAGAAAATGTCTTACCCTCCTTCTGTTCAGGAGATGCTGCTGCTTTCAGGGTCTTTTTACTGCCTGTGCATGGGCCCAAGGATTTACCTTTGAGATAGCAGCTGCAATTCACAAAAGGTACCTGGGAAGAGGCGACCAAATATCAAACAGCAGCACAGTGCAATGGCACATCACATTTTTCATACAGCACTCAGATTAGCTTCAACTCCACCTTGCTAAGTAGCTTATCAACAGAAGAGATGTAAGCATAATTCTACAGCAACTGCTTCATATGGCTTAGTGAGAGAAAAAGCAGAGATATGTTACAGTATACGCTGCTGCTGCTGGTAATCTGCTTGTTCTGCTGGGTGTAACCTGCCCCTCTGTAGCTCCTGTGATTTTGGTGTTCACTGTATTGTGCAATCAGGGCACCATCTGCACCTTTTCCAGTGGCTCTGGGCTCTGCTAGTTCCAGTTCTGGCACTGTGGCACAAAGCTCCTTGTAGTTCTTTGTCACAGCACTGTACAAGTGTCTGCACAAGAGAACAGAGCTGAGGAAAAGTGTTTATCTGCAGCTGAGGTTGTAGCTGTGTGAGGCAAGGGCCCTTCATGCAAGGCTTTGCACTTTGGGATTGTCACCTGTGGCCGTGGCTTTGAGGAACTTTCCCTGGTGATGGTGGAGATAAAATGGCATTCAGGAAAATCATCCTGGATCCTCTGGAGATTTCACCCACTGAGAAAGGATCCGTGCTGCACTCTGCTATGAAAAATACCTGCTCCAGTGTGCTCACAAAGGCTATTTGAAACCATATCCTTCCCTACCAGACTGTGTATTATTTCACATTTAGGTCCTGTTTCCAGATGGTTCACAGAGGTCTACTGAATGATTATTCAGTGGAATCAACATCAGAATCCATCCTTTTCCCCCAGGGTCCTCATCTCTCTCAGCTCCCTGTCCCTGAGAATTCCACTGCATCTCTTCCCTTGTTCTCTCTGTGCCACTTGGACTCTGCCAGAGGGACTTGTTCTCTCAGATCTTGTGTTCTCTACTGCTGCACTCCCTGGCAGCCAGGATGAGGGAAGAGTGAAGTCCTTTGCTTCTTGTTGCATTAAGCAAAGCCAGCACAGGTTGAATTATCAGAGATTTTTAAGTGCCAAATTATCTAGTTTTTATTGGTTATATATAAAGTGAGATTTTAGGGGATGGCACTTGACAGAATAGCAGAAGATCTGGAAAAATGTTGCAGGGAGTGTTAATGCCATGTATTAGTTCAACCAGTGTTCAGAAAAAAGGAACCAAACAAAACAAAACAAAAAAACAACCAGATATTAAGGCTCATGAATCTAACCTGAAAAAGGAAAACTCCAGAAATATCTTCCCTCTCACTCCCTCTTGCTGACATTTCCTCTAATATAGGAGCATTACTTGTGGCAATAAGACTTGTCTGGCCACAGTATAGCTGTGATGTTCTTCTGGGAAGTTATTCACACTTCCAGTGCTGCATGGGAAGCACCCTGGGACCTGGAACTGCTTGATTTACTGTGCAAACCTCATCCTTACATGTGCACACGCTGTGAATCTTTTTTTGATTTTTTTTTTTTTTTTTCCTGGAGTTAACTTTGTGGACAACATCAGGCCAACATTAACAAACCAAGAAAAAACTTTCCCCCTGCAGGAGTAGAGCCTTGCTGTGGGAATTCCTGGCACAGCTCACTAGTGCCCATGACAGCAGCTGTCATGCAGAGGATGACAAGCAAATGCTTTCCTTCATTACTGAATATTTAACATTTGGAATCCCACTCCACCTTCCTTACAAACTGTCATGTGAATGCTTCGTCTTTCTACTTTTATCTGTGTAATTGCTCAATGGCTGGCTGTGCTGTCTGTTCTGGTGGCCACTGTCCCCACTGCTGACTGCTGTATGCCTCATTTCCTCTCCAAGAACTTTTCAATATGCCTTAGAAATCCACTTAAGATCACGGGGCATCGTTTCTAGGTTTCATTAGCTTCAATACAGGAGCAGTTTATGCTCCTCCTTTGTTGCAGCTTGGACCTTGATTCCCACTAAAAGCGGCCCTCCAGGGAATGAGGGAGAACTCACTCTGAGTCCTGGCTGTGTGGTGGCACAGGAGAGGTCATTTAGTTCTGCCCCAGGTGAAAAATCATATCAAAGGGCAGTTCCTTTTGCTGGCTTCCTCAGGACTGCTTGTGAAAACCAGGGCTCTGAATTTCAGCTGGCTCAGAAAAGCACAAAACGAATGAACTGTTTTTTTCCCTTTGCCTTATGCCCATGTTACCAGAAACCTTTCTCCAGAATGGAATTTTTTCATTGTTAAGATGAGTGACACAGTCTAAAAAATTTCTGTGGCATATTTTTAAGATAACTCTAGATTTAGGTCTGCTTTTGTGGTCTGGTTGTCAAAACTCAAAGGCGGTCACAAAGGAAGTTCTGAAATTCAGCCAAGTGTTACCCATGTGTTGAAGCATCCATGGGAGGCAGAAGGCATTTTATCTTTTTTGTTGCTTTTGTTTTACAAACCTGCATTTAAACCTGACTCCTAGGGAAAAAAAAAAAAAAAAAAAAAAAAAAAGGCATGTTTCCTGTCTCTAGTCCTAAAATAATTTTATGTTGGAATCAGTATGAATATCCCAATAATAAAATAAGCACAATTTGCTGTCATTTTGACCTGAATAGGGCAGTGAGCTTCCCTGGATCTCACGGACAATGGAGACAAGATGTGGAGGACTGAGGAACAAACCTCCTTTTATGTAGTGGAGTTCAGAGCAGAGCTGGGTTTCACAGACTCCTGTGCACGAGGAGTGCAGTGCACTCTGAAGAGAGCAGTGACATTCTGGAGGCTCGGTGGCACTCACAGCTCCAGCTGCCACTGTGCCCTTTGCCACTGTCCCCACACAGCCCTGGGCATGGAGCTGCTTCCAGAGGAGAGGAGGAGTGAGATGGAGAGGGACTGGCTACAGAGCAGTGCATAATACAATGGCTTTCCTTCACCCACTGCCCTTCTTCCATAACCTCCCTCAATGCCTTTGAAAACTTTTTACTGAAGATCAGCCCCAAACTTCACATCTTTTAACCTCGGAAAGCCCATTCAAATTTTATGACTTTTACCCTGAATAATAAGCCAGGCTGAATCCTTCTGCCAGAGGAAGCTTTGGAGCTGAACTCTCACCTTGCAGCTCAGATATCTTCCCCTCTGTTTTTTTATTTCGTCAGTCAGCAGGGAAGGAATGGAGTCTAAAAATCTGTAGAAGACAATCACCCCACGTTTATCTGTGGTACAGGGAGCTGTTTGTCAAGTTTTCATTGGCATGACCAAAACAGGGAAGTTTCTGTCCTAATCTGAGCCAGAAAGAAGCATTCCCTTTTATTGTCTCCCATCTAATACTGAACCAGCAATTCATTCATGGTGGGGGCATGGCATGATCCTGGGATGTGCAAAACATTTTGTTAACCAATTCCAGCCTGAAGTTGTTCCTCTCATTTTCCAACATATGTAATTAATTACTTGTGTCACTCCTGGGTTTTAAGCCATCTACCTGAGACAGAGAACTGGTTAAAGGATGTACAAGGTTAGAGATCAGCTCTGTTGTCACACAGTGCACCCCTTTAATAGGAGATAATTCATAGCAGGGTGTTAAATAGCCACAGGCACCTGTTCCATTGGGTCACCAGCTGGGCAGGAGATTTTAGCTCTGTTTAGTTTATCTCACCTGCATCACCACGTTACAATACACACACCAGCAGATAAATGTCAGGCTTGGCTAATTCATGTCTCTGAGGGGTTTCTGTTGCCCAGGGTGTAAATGACAGGGAGACCACACTGCATTTTGCACAAAGTTTACTTCAGATGAAACAGCTTGAAGTTTTTTTCATGTCAGATTTGCTTCACTTTCAGATATGCCCAATAAATGTATTTCTTTATTAGCCTCATTAGTATTTAATTCCAGCCTTTTCTTTGCCACATAGGAGCCACACATCAGTGGGTGGATGTGCTGAGGAAAAGGTGAATATCCTGTTGTGTTCCTGAGCACAACATCATCGAGAAACGTGGCCAGAAACTCAGAGCTCTGTGTGCAAACTGAGTGTCACTGGGACCCAGATTAATAAGGAAGCATATTGCATGTGACTGGAAAAGAGAGAGAATCTCAGAAATCAGGCCAAGGCTTCCACATTATGAATATTGCAATTTCACTAGTCAAATTCAGGTCAAAAGTGGTCAATACAAACATAAATCTATGCACCTGTCCACAGCATTCTGCTTCTATTCTAGCAGCAAGCAAAGCATTTTAGATGGAGCAATAAGAATTCCAGTCTAGGTATTTTCTTCTGGGCTATGCTGCCCTGGATCAAAGCAGCCCAACTCCCAAATTCCTGGTCATGGCTGAGAACAGTTTGGATTTGCTGTAATTTATGAACAAACCCAAAACTCAGCATAATTAAGCTGCAAACCCCACCCCTGTAAATCAGTAAGAAATCATCAGAGATGTGTCTTTTTTTTATTCTTCCCACAGGAGAAAGTGGCACACTTGATATCAAAAGAGCACTTTAAACTTAGCAGGGTGGCTTTATTCACTCATTGTTCTTTTCCACAAGCCTGTCCCTCTGAAGTAAGCAATATTGAGGTTTAAATCCATTTATTTTCCTTTTTTCCTGTCCTTCTCTCCAACTTTCTGGCTTTTCAGCTTGTCCCCACACTCTCCAATGCACAAACTGTGGACAGAAAGGCACCTGCTATCAAAGCAAACAGGTTCCCTCACTTTCCCAGTGTGATATTAGTTTTTTCTGGCTCCAAAGTTCCCAGTGGTTTTGGAGATGGGAACACACATCCTGCACTCCATGACTCATCTTCAAAGTCATGTCTGTTGTTCCAAAAGCCTTTTAAGATGCTTCCTCAAAATAAATTTTTATAAAAAAGGAAATTCATATCTAATGATCAGGAAGTGATTGAACACAGCAAATGTGTGTAAGTCCCCTGCTTTATAGAAGTACAGTCTGAAGAAGGCAAGAAGGCTGCTTTGTGCTCTTTGTACTTACAGCCAAATTCTGGGCCAGGAGAGGGATTTTGGTGGGAAAATGGATTATCTCCCAGCTCCTCAGATCATCTGAAGCAGCTATTCACCTTTCAAACATGAGCTTCTGGACTTAATTATACCTTATTTCAGCTTCCCCCTCACCTTTTGGCACTGATGTAAAGCAGGAGGCAGAATTTACTGCTGCTGTAGCTTATTAACATGACTGCTATTGCTCACAAAGGACAACAATGCAAATTATGAGCTGGGACTCCCCTGGGGTGTAAACCAGCAGCAGTTTAGTGAAGGTGGGGCAGTTTTGCATCTGCACAAGGGTTCTCCATCAGGCCATGTCACAATGAGCCATGTCACATGTCATAATGAGCTTCAGAATCCTAAACATAACTGCATCAACAGCACTGTGATCACCAGGGACAGCCATCCCCACCTGAGAGAGGCACAGCTCAGTGTGAGAGGAGAAAAGACACAGCCTGGATTTAGGGTAGGTGTAACCAAAACTTTCACTGCTGGCCCTAAAATTTGGCAAATGGGTCTCAAGATTTGCGTTTTTCCCCCCATAAGTGGAATATTTAAGCTGATATTGGAAGTAGGAGAAGCAGAGTCTTGGCTGGTAGCTAATCAAACTGAACACTGCTGCAGCATTACTGATTTGATTTTCATGAATGACTGAAATTTTTTGTTTGCAAACAGTAGCTTGAAATATATTTTGACTGGGGAAACATCGCTCAACCTCAGTCACTGTGAGTCTGTCTGTGTCAGGCTTTCACACATCCCAGGCTCACTGTCACAAACCCTGGACTGTGCTTATAGCTCCCTGTGATTTTACAGTTCTCAATAGAGTAACTCGAGGTGATTTATTTTTCCTCCTCTCTCCCCCAGGTTATACCATTTCCACAGAGCCCCCAGGGACTTAAACACCCCAAAACCCCAAGAACTCCTTCAGGCTGAAAATACCAACCTAAATGCCAGGTCTTTCCCAGGTGGAATTCTCCAGACAAGTGAAGCCAGAGTAAGCACTTCTTACTCTTACACACCTGCAGCTCATTTTCTCACAGGAACTGTTCACCACAAATAGCACAGAGAATGTAATTACATGTAACTTTTTCTATTATTTTTCTATTAAGGGATTTCTTAGTGCAAAAAAAAAAAAAAATCCCACTTTCTTAATAACGAATGAACAGAGAGATGTCTGAGCATTGAGAGGGTTTTAATTAGAAATGCTACCTGTAAGTACATCTAAACAGTTGGTAGCAGCCATGGAACACTTCTAATTATAATCATCATTTTGTTTTTCTCCCAGGTAGCTTAGCTCATTAATTACTTTTTAAAAATCAAGTCTAGCATTCAATTCTACTGTGCAATATAAAATTCAAATTAGACTGATATCACTACCAAAATATTATAGCTGATTTATATTAATGGTATTCTGTACACATAAATATCAGTAAGTTATTGTCTATAAATAAATTGGATGTAGTAGTCCAAACCTTTGGATTCCCATAGTTCACCTGTGTATAGGAAGGAAGTCATTGTCTTAAAGAAGTATTTGTATTAAGTATGTGTATTTTGGGGGTTTGACCTGTTTTATGACTTATTCCTGTTCCAGATGCAGTGTGGGGCAGGATAAATTTCATCAGCGCAGTGATCTTAGGCTCACTGTGACAAGCAGTCCAGGACTCTTTTCATTCCTTGTAATAACAACCTCCATGGACAGGCTCTGTGGTGATGAACTTGATTTCCAAAATTGTGATGACTAAAGGAGGTCCAAACTCAGACTGCTTGAAATACAGCTCCTACATTTCTGGTTTGCTTTGTTCCTTTATGTCCAGTTGACTTAAATGAGGCCACAACAGAAAACTACTTTGAAGAAGACCCCCACAAAACCTCTGTTTTTAGAAAGACCCAAGGTGCTCACAAAGATGTGCTGAAAAATGGGAGTGTTTAAATCTTCCCACCACTCTGCTCACTTTTAGCTCTCCCTCAGCCAGCACACATGCTGGAGCTTTTGCCTTGGGTTGCTTTTGGCGGATTTTGATACCTCTGGGGATGTGAGGTGAGGCTTTCCTTCCTTGGAGGCACCACGAGAAGGAGTGAAGAGATGTGAAGGAGCCAAACCTTCCTTCTAAGGGCGATGTGCTGTCTCTTCTTTTTTTCTGTTCTACATCCAGCCCAGTCCTCATGTAAATGTGTTATTGGGATGTCTCTTCCATGAGCCCATTATCTTTACACAAAGCATCTTTGCTTTCAAGTTCAATATTTTCAGAGAGCCGCGCTCCTTCTGGCGCTTTGCTCAAGTTCACTCAGTCCCATGAAGAAAACTAACCATGAAAAGTCACTCTACTTCCAGTGACTGCACTGGAATAATTTTGTGCCTTGAATTTTTCTTAAAGGAGAAAGGAATGCAGCACCCTCAGCCCAGCATCAGCTGTGCAGTCTTTTCTCCAGCTTGGTAAATGTTTACCCTCTCGTTTGTTCAACAACCGCTTATTTTCGCACTGTAAACAAAGGCCTTGTGTTTAACAGTGTTAATTTGACAGTGTACAGTGCTGGCAACATCCCACTAATATGTGCTGGTGCTTGTTAAGAGGTGTGTTGAGCAGAAAAGCTGGATTAAACTGGAAAAGAAGGATGCAGCAGGAACAACATCCTTTGACTCTCTGGGTGGCTGCAGGTCAGAACTGCCTGGCTCAGAGTCCTCTGGCTGTTTGCAAACCTCAGTTCATCACAAACTGGCATGAGCTGAGCAGATCTGAGCACTGGAGTGTCTCGAAGGAGCACATGGCTCTTTGGGATTTCTGACTTATAAGTAATGAGACAACTGGAAAAATTTGGTTTTTTAAGCACAAAACTCAAAGCAGCAATTTGGTTGAGTTTACCTGAACAAACCCTTAAATAGAATGCTTCAGAAATGCCTGCATTTTGTGAGTTTACCACATTGCTCCTCAATTTCAGTCTTAAACTAAGCCACTGTGGTATCAGAAGCCTCTCACTGAACCCACGGTTTACTTATTTCAGTCACATTCAGCTGGCATCAATATTCTTGGAAATCCAGAAGAATTTATGTGGGAGATGGAGTGCTAGCTCTTGAATAAACCAGGATAAGAATTACGGCTAAAGCTGGAATGTAAAGAGAAATGAGGTCTCGAGCTTAGAGCGAGAATGTTCTGAGCTATTTTCTGTTTTCAGGTTCTTGAAATAAGTATCATATTAGAGAGGGGAAGTTATTATTGTAAACTTCTTCCAATTCAGTGTATATAATAGAGATGTCATGGAGGAGATAAACTGTATTTAATTTTATGTTTGAGTTCTGGCTGTTTGTTGCTATCTCAGGGGGAGGGAGCACCAGATTGTTTCTCAAGTCCTTCAGTCGTTAAAAACGTCAGAATTTGATGCAGGGCTGTATAGTATGTACAAGTTTTTTTTCTCTCTGTGATCCAGAAATGATTGTGTTGTGAAATGCTGAAAGCTTAGGAGCTTCAGAATACCTGCAGGTAGTTTAAGCATGAAGCACTGGAGTATGTTGTGTCTTAGAGGATTTTACACTGGATTTTATTTGCAACAACGGCGTGGAGAAATTCACTCGCAAACCGCGCACGGAGCTGAGGGGCTGGACTGCACCCAAAGTGAAACGTTGCTCGCCTTCTCCTCCTCTCCTCAGGCCCGTGCTTCTCATCTTGGTGGCTGCAAAAGCAGCTGCTGAAGGCAGTGTCTGATGCCAGGCAGAAGCAGCTCCTGTGCTCGGCAGCGGCTGCTGTGTTTGCACCTCTCCGCCTTCTGCTGGGAGGCACCGGCACACCACAGCTGTCCCCAAATCCCCAGACAGCAGCCGGGAGCTGAGGGGCCTTTTCCAAGTGTCTGCAGGTCTGGGGTTCACTAATTAGACAAACTCTGTCTGGTTCTCCTGCAGCACAAGGCTCAACAGTTCAAAGAGCATCAACAGCTGAATCGTTGGATCAACGTCAACACCTTTTGCTGTCGATGAGAGTTTTGTGATAGACATTAGTGCTCTGAGGTTTTTTTTGGGGTTTATTGACAGCTCATTCCAGAAGTCTGAAAGACTGTAGGGTTTTACAATAAATATTAATTTGATGAGGTGCCAGTGGGGCTTAGCACAACCCCAGCATATGTCATTCTTCCTGGGGTTTACATTGTGCAGGGATGTCAGAAGACATTTATGCAGCACGTGCCTGTTAATGGCCAATTGACTTGAACTGGGGCTGTGTGTGAGTTGTGCCTGAGAAAATCTGAAGGACTGAATTGACTTTGAGTTGTCATTTCTCCTGAATTGCTCAAACCCTCCCACCCCACTCCCGAAATATAGTTAAATGATTAAAATGACTGCCTAGACACAGCTGTTAATAAAATGTTAATGAAATCAGATTAAGTCAGACCCATTATAGTTTAAACATTAATATTCCCCTATTGAAACTCTGGTACAAAGCTGAGGATTCCAGATGTCCTCCAGGGAGGGGCTGTGGTAAAGCTGAAACCTACACACTGTGGAAATCAACCTACAAAAGGATGTGCAAGATGTGCTATCTGTAGTTTGCTCTGCACTGATACCTTTGTGCTTGAAACAGTTTCTAGAAGGTAAAAACTGCACACACCATGGCATATCCTGGAACAGAGCTCTGAATCATTGCATGAAGGCATTGATTTATTGTGTACATTCAACACAAGCTTCTCTAGAAGGACATTCTTGGAGATATTTGGGACTTTAGCCATGAGGGAGGAAAGGCACCCAAACATTTTGCACTGCACCTCTCAGTGCTGCTGCTCTGTCCTTTCTGCCCCTTGCTCTCTGCTGGTGCTGGACCCATCACAGGAAAAGTTGTTTTCCTGTTGACATTTTCCTTTTTCTGGCTTAGAACTGAGCCCAAGCTGTGGCCAGAATCTCTGGCCTGGAGGGAACTCTGCTGCTGCATTCACCTGGGACAGCTCGTGGTGGTGGGGCCAGGGCTGGGGACGTGCCCCCTCCTGCAGGTGTGACTGTGTGATGGGGCTGGGAGAGGACAGAATCAGCCAGGGATTCCTCCTCTCCTTTCTCTCCAGAGGGCAGCACACATGGCAAGCACTGCCGCTGGTATATTCATGGATTATTTTACTTTGGGAGTTTTTCTGGAATGGTCTTGGCACCCTTAGGACTGAATCCCAGCCTTCTGGAATTTGTGTTTAACTCCTGGAAATGCACTAATCTCTGGCTGGAGCATCAGGCAGTAACCTTGAGTCATTCATACACCTGTAACCTGTCTGTCCCCTGTTTGTCACTGCTCCTCCACAGACCACAGATCCATTTCACCCAGACTGACTACCTAGGACAAGCACTGTGTCCCCTCCATCATTTTTATTGCTCTCTTCAGTAGTTTATCAATGTACCTTCTATAGAGGAGAACCCTAAAATATATATATGCACTACATCAACCTTGAGCTGAGTTTGTGTCACTGGGAATGAATCACCCCCCGGCCTCATCCCCTCCCCTCAGGTGCTGGATAACTTCTGCTGGGTGCTAAATGCTCCCAATTGCCTCCCAGTTCCTGTGAGGAAAAAGTTCTCAACACACAACATATATTTTCCTGTGCCTAGGGTTTAAATGCCATGTACTTCATACGTGGAAGGCTTGTGTTGCTGACTCATTTTCAGTATTTCCAATACTTTCCTCCATTCCAATTCCCTCTGATTTTTTTCCCTCTGATTGATATCCTTCATTTTTACCTTTGTTGTATAATTTTGTTCCTGGAAAAAAAGCTGCCTAAAATAGAATTTTCCCTTGATTTCTGCACATAATTTATTTCCCGTGGCCTTATCATCTGTTCTCTTTTGTAAGTGTGGCAATTTCCAGAGCATACCCAGTTATTGTGTGTTGATAAACCCCAGTCTGACTGGGACAATAGTGACAAAGGTACTGCCCCATGAATGTGATTATTGTTTCCATTAGCTGTGTTTTCAACCACAGCAAACAGAAACGTCAGAGTTGTAGCTACTGAGGCCTCAGAAAGGGAAGCAGAGTGTGATTCACCACGACCACATGACAAAGGTTAGCTGAGCAAAAAGCAGAAAGCCTCAACCTCTTTCTGCCAGAGAAGAGCAAAAAAAAAATACTCCTTTGCTGTGTGGGACCAGGAGTTTTTGTCACTTGCCTGCATCATGGGTATTTATTGCTGTAGCTCTTTTAAGGGTGTTTTGCTTTTTCTTGTTCCAAACTTATAGCAGCAATTCAATATGTATCTAGTTTCTTTAAAGAAAGGAGAGACCTTAAAGAGAGAATTTCTATCCCACAAATCCAGACCCAGAACCTCCTGCCTGTGAATATGCATGGTACAAACCTCTCCTTCACATCTGTGAGATGAGCACACACCTGCACAGTGAGGCTGATGACAGGAGCTCCAGCTCTCATGATCAGAGAACACACATCTGGAAACCAAAATTCTGCACTTAACATTTCCACAACCCCAAAAATCAGTTGTAGTAACCCAGAAACCAAAGGAGGAGGAGGACAGCAGCCACAGCATCAGGTAAACCAAGAAACTATCAATAAAAGCATAGAGCTGTAGTACTCTGCTTTCAGTACTGCATCAATAAATTATTTCACCTAAGGTACCACAATGATATATAGAATATCACAATAACAACAGGCAGCCCTGGGTTTGGCAATCTCTGGAACTGACTTTGATCACTGCTGCCTGGCAGAGCTGGGGCTCACTGGATTGATTAATTCACTTCTAGGATGGTTATGGCTTCACTTCCTTAATCCTTTCTAACTTCTGATTTGTAGAGAAAATAACACTTTAAGTTTTAATCCAGTCATGAGGATACTTCTTTTAGGTTGGGCCTTTATCAGGCTATTCCACTTCATGTCACTAAATAAGATGATTGGGAAACAAAACAACAAGGCATAAATTTTCCCTGCTTCTTTGACAACTCATGCTGCATTCATCTGTGCTTAAACACAGTTCTGAACCATAACTTTGACTGGGAGACATGAGAATATTATCAGGGAATGATTCATAGCATTAGATCTCCCCCTCCTCTTGCAAAGCATCTTCTCTGTTACACTGTTTAGTTTGGGTTTTTTCATTTGTCGCATTAATGTGAGTTGTGAGCAGAGCTCCAGAGGCAATGCATTGCATACAGGAGTTGTTATAGAACATTAAGTCCATCTCATAATTAAATGCTCTATCTATTTTCTTGTAAACAATAAGACCATAAAAGAGGTAATAGAAAAAAATGATGTCCCGAGTGTAATGGCTTATACAAAATATGGCCAGAAGAGCTCAGCATTAGAGGCTGCTGGAAGTGCCAAGTCCTCTGGCTTTGTCCTTAACCCAGTGCAGAAAAGTTGCTCTCATCCATGGGCTTTTGAGCACAACAGATCGTCTCTTCATGGGCTTTGAGCATTGCATGGCAAGGATTCCCCAGCTAATGAAAGAAAGAATACATTTTTCTGGGTACAAAAGTACTTTAAAAAGAGAGTTTTGTAATCAATTTAAAAGCTAGACCTGAATTAGTATTAGATTTTCCTTATGTTTAATTAAGTCTAATTAAACAATGCAGACATCTTCCTGTCACCTGTGGTGTGATTATGTTAAATATTTAATGCCTGTGAAGGATTAGGCTGCACATCTAATCTATATCTAGCAATCTGTTCTCTCTCTGGAGTATTTTTTATTTAGTTCTGCTTTTGTATAATGAGTTGCCTTTCAAAGGAAACTGTTAAACGCTTTGGTGGGAAGGGGATGTGTCATGCTGCACTGTGAGCAGGAGAATATTGCTAAGCAGGCACGGAGTGTGGGGGCTGCAGTGCCCTGCCAGGGGGTGAGGCAGGGACAGCCCACTCTGCCTTTCTGGAGGAGAAGCATCAAAACCAAACCTTCCTCTTTGTTCAGAAGCTTCAGTGTCTCCCTCTTCCCCAGCAGAGCCGAAAGATTAAAGACTTTGAGAACCCCAACACAGGGTTCACACTGAAGATATCCCTTGCAGCGTGCACACATTTCAAGGCTGCACATTTCTTAGGCTTGTTTTCCCAAGGGGCTGTCAGCTGTGTAATAGAAAAATGCATTTGTACATCTCTTCCCTCCTGAGCACCTCCCCATCCCTTCCCAATCTTTGCACTGCCTCTGAAACACAGGAATGCATCTTGGGGTGGACCCTTTTAAAGGAGAGGCCAAGGATGTGTTTCTGGGAGCAAGTGCTTTAAGAAATGAGTGTTTGTATCTGGTCATAATAATTGTCTTCTCTAACAAAACCAGTGGAAAAAAAAAATCATCGGCTATTCATCAAAAATAGGTTAAATGTATTCTTATTCATGCTATAAAAGGCACATAAAATACTTCTCTGGCAGTTTATTTGCATTAGCCATTACTTGCATCTGAGGACAAAAGACAAATTCACATAATTATTTTTCAATTGGTTGGGTCTGTGTCTGTGTAATCACTTTTTCACAGTGTATGAAGCCCTTTTTCAATAGACCATAACAGTAATAGCTATTTCTTATTTACAACTGGAGGAGAAGATCCAGCTACCAGATTTTTATTATGCAGAGTGAACTTTTCAAAATTAAATTAGCAGAGCTAACGTGGTGGCCCACAGTAAACTAATTAGTTGTTAGACTGTTGGCAGAGATAGTATCAACTCTTTCAGACTTCCTAACAAACGTCCTCAAAAATTACAAGCGAAGGGTTTCTATTGCAGTTTGGTTAAGCATGAAAATATTCATTCTCTTTAGTCAGAGCGAGAAGGTGATGGCAGGAGAAGCAGCTCAGGGGCAGAGCCAGGCAGCAAAGGGCCCCCAAACCTCCCTGATCAAAAGCAAAGCCCAGTCAGATGCATGAGAGGTTTTCATTGCCACAGTTTAAGTGGCTTGAACATTGGTATCTTTATGATCTCTGGATAAACCCACAGGCTTTGATCTACAAAAGCAGTACAAGGTCCAGGGGGGGTGTTTGTGGAGCAGAGCTCGATGGGGTAACCTGGGCCAGCCAGGAGTGCTCAAAGAGATGATGAGCACACCCACCCATCTGCTGTGGGGCTGGGGCTCCAGCAGCTCCTTCCTGGCACCTGTTGGGAGCCTTGATCCCCTCTGTGCCCCAGCCTGCTCAGGAGGAACCCTGCACTCATGGGAAATTAATAGGGGGCTCGTTATGAAATCCACGCCACGTCTTATTAAAAGTGCTCAGTCATTGAAAGTGGAAGGTGGAGGCTCCTTAAACTGGGGTTTTGTTGCCCTCTAGTGAATGAGGTCAGCATTATGCATGGGAAATTATTTTGATCGCTGCATAATTAATGCGTTCTGAATTGGTACAAAAGTGCAGCCAAATTGCATCCTGTTCCCACTTGAATTACTTAACCTACAGATACTGTTTCCTACAATGTGTTGCTTCCTTGCCTTTTTTTTTTTTTTTTCTCTTTTTTTATTCTTGGGACGAGAATGCACGACTGTGTGGGTATCATGATAAGGCAAGGAAGCCAGAGACAAGGAATAAATCAACTAAATGGATCTGCAGCACAGTAGCTTTAATACATTGGTATATACTTAATATGTCTCCTGAAAAGAATGTCTAATTATACTGTCATGGCAAAAAATGCATTTTCAATAGTGATAAATTATGCCATCATTTACTTTCTCAGAACATGCTGAGATTTATGAAAGATTACTGCAAAATTATCGTGCCAGGATAAAAAAGGAAAAGCCAAACTCAGTTATCATTGTCATCAGGAAAGAAAGAATGGGGAGAAAACCCCTTCCAATAGTGAAATAGAGAGTAGAATTGATAAAATGTTATGCAGTATGAAAATATTCTGCTATGAAATGAAATTCAGCCTTACATTGCGCCTTTTTTTTGACTTTATTACCTGCTGGAGGATATTTTGGGGCTTAGATGAAGAGGTTATCCCAATCCTCTGTATGGTTTGAAGCCACAGGGCCTAATTCTTCAATGACTACAACTTGACAGTTTTGCTTATCTTGTATAAAACCAGGGGGAAGTGAAGGAGTATCAGGCCTCAGAACAGGACATTATAAAATATGAACTTATTTCATGTGGGTTTTGCTCAAACAGCCCCCAACTCAGCTGACCTGGAGTGCACAGGTAGAGGTAGTTGTTATGGACCTGCTTTTCTTACATGTGGCTTGAAATCTCTTTTGCAGGGGATTTGTCCTTATTCCTCATTTATTTTCCAAAGAAACCTCCAGAACTGATGCCATTTTGGGGCAGCCTGTTTGGGGTTTGTTACGAGCTGCATTGTCCCATCAGGAATCTCCCCTGCTCCATCAGGTCCTCCACTTGCAGGAAGAGGAGTAACCCTTCCAAGCAGTGTTGGAGTCCCTGGTGCTTTTGTTCTGTATCACACACAAGCCAAAAACAAGCAAATCCTTTTCCTCTCTCCTCACATCCTCCTACCAAGTCCTTTCTGAGCTGATGCTTCCCTCGTTCAAAGGTGTCTGTTACGGACCTGGTTTTTGGGTGGCACTTTTTTTCTCTTTACTCCAGAGGGACTGGGAAGAAGATTAATGTTTTCTGGTAAAGGCAGTCCTGTATATGATTGGAGAATACAGTGTTTCAACAATGGCTATCAAAGATGAAGGGAGCTCTGGTGTGGGACTCACAAACCCAGTGAGGTCAATTAGGGGCTTGGGTAAGGCTCAGAGAATGACAAGCAAGTCTTTTATTGATGCCTCTGGGAGGAAAGAACAACTTAAAATCAAGGAGATAAATAAAATGCTGTGGTGCTTGCTGCACTCCATGAAAAACATCTGTAAAAACATCCAGTCTGATTTTTTGAAAGTGCATGAAGAGCTCCGTGTTTTAATTCAGGATGGTTTTTTATAATTACTGAGTGTTTAGACTGTTCCTGACAGATTGGCTGGCGTAGCTGGGAGAAATGGGGCATTTGAAGAAAATTCTTATTTGGAGTAAGAAAAATACGCTCAGTGCAACACAGCACAGCCCAGTCTGTCTCACTGAATTAAAAAGGCTTTCCAGTAAAACCAGATAACAATGAGTACAATGATCATAGCTGGCATAAGTAACCCATCTACCAATAAAAAAAAGTCTCAGTTTAAACAAATAAAATACAAACACAACTCTTAAGTGCATGAGATGCTGTCAAAGATCCCAAACAGCAATGCAACCTGTTTTAAGTAACAGTTGCCTTCATTGCCTGCTGCTGGGAAATTTCCAGCAAATCCCCTGTGGTCCCATTGTCATTTTGCTTTTTTATTTTATTTTCTCAGCTCTGCCCTGTACCAGCCCCTCCAGTCCTGCCACAGGAAACCAGCAGTGCCTGTAATGGATGGGCAGAAATGCCACTGCAGCAGCCGGGATCTCAAAACAGGAATGGGAAATAAAACCAGATGTGCTCTTGACTGAGGTGTTTGGGGCACTGATGCCTTGATGGGCTTACCTGAGAACAGAGGGCAGATAAAATTAAGAAAATTAAAAGCTGTTATTTTATTGAGTGGGTTTCAGGTACACTTCAGGCAGATGAAGCCTCTCAGAGGCTACACCCAAAATGCACCACAGGTCACAGGTGTTTTACACTTCCATCAGTTTGGTCCATTTGCATATTGGGGGTTATTTTTCCAATTACAGCTTCAGGTAATGAAGTTTGCTGCCCCAAACTCACTTTAGTTTATGTTCCTCAGGACCTGAGGCAGTGAGGTGTCCTTGATTCCCAAGCCTGGAGAGGAATTGTTGTGTCTGCAATATTCCATACCTACAACACCCAGCATTGAATTACCTTTTAACTTTTTAGCTCTATTTTAGCTGCTGCAAGACATTCTCTTCCTAACAAGCATGATTGGCACTTGCTTTCATTAGTCCAAGGTAGCAAACACAAATCAATCTCTTGTTCCCAGCAAACTCTTAATTTTTTTAAAAGTTCTTCCTTCTAGTCATCAGCAAGTACTTTTGGCCATAAGAAAATTAACAGCTTTGGTTTATTTTATAAAGACATTTACATGCATCTTCTTCATGTTTTACACTTGTTCCTTAACATTTTTTCTCACATGGTGAAATTTTTGTAAATATTGCTGCCTTCCTCTCTGAGTCTGCACACTCTCTGAAAAACTCTATAAATAGTGAGGGTTCAATTGGAAAGTACTATTTGCTTCTTCTAAAATTCAACATTATGCTTATGCTTGAATTCAAAAATACTATGGCATGTTTCCTACAGTGAGGGTTGAAAGTGTTTCCTGAATACCTGGTAGCTACTTCAGGAGGTTGTTGTTGTTGTTGATATGACAGGAAGAACAAATCCACAGTTATTGTTTTGCTTTTCTTTCTCTCTTTATTAAATACAGAGGTGATAATTGCTTGGTTTTGTTCGCAGTTGGCACTGGATGATAAGTTTTCTTCTCATTAGACATGTAAACCACAGACAGACTTGCTCAGCTTCTCCATTTTCATCAGATAAAACCTCAGTTGCTTTTAGTCTCTTTAAAATGAAGGCCACATTTGGTCCCAATAAGCATACTACATTTCTTGTTTTTCTTTTCTTTTTTTATTTGAATCCTATTAATAAAATTTTCTTTGGATGAAAAAAAAGCAATTTTAAAGGAGGGGAGAAATGATGTGACCTGCCAGTCACTGAAGTTCTGCACTGCAGGAACTGTGTGCTGTGAGGTGAGAGCACATCTCTGACTGCAAAATTACATGAGATCCTTACACTTCTAATTTAAAAATTTCTGGACAATTCTAGCTTTAAAACATAAAACAATCCTGCATGCTTCCACACTCATTAATCTCCACTTTCGGTTTATTTAAAGATGAATCTTCATTTTCTTCATATTTATTGAATTGAGTTTATTAAATTGAGTACAATTTATGCAGAACAAATATTAGCTGTAGCACAAAATGACCTACTGAGCTCAAAGTCTGCAAGAAGAAAAGGAAAAACTGTTGTGCCAAATAAGATCTGGCTTCACTTACAACACTCCTGCAACATGAATCACTAGAAAAAAAACTTGTTTCCCTGACTGAGTGGACTGAAAACAGGGCATTACTAACCAAAGAGAGAAAATTTTTGCAAGTGTGATTGCTCACAAATGACTCTGATACTATGAGTAATTAAGGGAGTTGTGTTATTCCCAACACTCACCTAATCCTTCTTTTCAAAAAAGCTCAAAAACATCACCTCACCCTCGGTGAGCTCCTGAGCCCTGAGCGCTGCAGAGCTCTGTGGAGTTTGAGTGTCCTAAAAATCATTCTCCATCTTTGGCTGGTGGGAATGACATGGCAAAGACCTGGGATTTTTAATCCCTTCAGACATCACGTTGACTCACGTTGTGTATTTCCATCAGCTCCCTGCAGCCTGCTGGGGTTTTGTCTCTGTGAGCCCAGGGGAGCAGATCTGATCTGAGCGCTCAGAGTTTTCTGCTGGATTCTCTCTTAGGAAGTCACACACTGACATTGAAGAAGTTGGTGCAAAATAGTTTGAAGTTCATGGAGATTCAAGATTAACTCAAAGAGTCAAAAAGTCAAGCGCAGCATTTGACTTCAACAATAGCTGTAGATTTGAGAGGGAGAAGAGCTTTGGAGCTTTCCTGGGTTAGTGGCACTGCTCTGAGCTCAGCCAGGGCAATTTGGAGGCAAAGTTTTGCCCAAGAATTAATTACTTTAACTAAAAACAATTTTGGATTTTCACACACAACCCCCTCTTTGAGGATGCTTTCTCTGGGAGGTTATGAGAAAGATGGTCCGTGACCAAAAAAAATAATAACATTTGAGGATTTGGGGTTTTTTAAGAATATCTGCAAATTTGAAGGGCAGAAATAATTACCTCTCCTGCTGTAATAGTCACAGATTTCCTCAGTCAAGAGAAAATCTCCAGTTAGATTCTTTAGAAACTGTATTTGTACAAATACAGGAAATGGATGTTTGCTGTCATCTCTTCAAACCTCCAATGTTTGCTTCATTAAACTCCATGCAAAATGTTGGTTCATGAGTGGGTCCTTTCCTTTCTGCAATATTTTTCAGCCCTCTTTTCTGTTTGTTCTTCCTTCTTATTAGTGATTCTAAGGATATTTTGTACCTTATGCACATTTTTTCTTATTAAAAATGTAGAAGTAAATATTGCTCTTAGGGGTTTTGGAGTAAATCCAGAATTAACTTAATGCTGTCATGGAGCTTCCTTCATTTTTGTAGTGCTATATATCAGTGCTCTGAGCCAGAGTCTCTGCATAACATAAAATTTAAATTCTGCCCAACAAAAATATTTCAGTGAAATGTTTTTCCATTTTTTCTCATTAATCAAAATAACATGTTTCACAGAAAAACAAGCCCTGATCGCTCTCTTTGTGAAAAACTGAAAGTGGATTATCTTGTTAGAAAATGTAAATCTCTGGAACCTGAATGACACATTTCAACTACCCACAAATCAGATTTTCATTCCCAATAAACTTCTTTTCTGGTTTTGTTTTGTTTAATTATAAAAACCTAAAGCCTGTCAAAATCTCAGAATGACACATACAACAGAAAATCAGATTGCTGCCCACCTCTATTAGTTTCCATAATAGTCTTCAACTACAAGGAGGAAAAATGAAGCATTAGGAACAAAACTGTTTCGATGACAAGATGCATCTGAACTTCTTATTTTCTGACAAATAAGAAGAATATCTTTACATTTCTCTTTGCTGCTTTCCAGCTTTCTGACAGTTATTTCTCTGCCTTCTTCAGTGCCAACAGAAATGAAAATATAAACCTCGATTTCCAGGCTGCAAATCCTGGCTGTGGGACTGTGCACACACACGCTGGGTACATTTTTTAGTCTGCTGCCAATTAAAACACACATACACCAAGGCTTGTGTTTTCATCTGACCGTGCCTTGATGTTTATTTATAATAAGGTGTGCATTTCTGGGAGCTCTTTTTTCTCCCTCAGAGGAGCAGGAGATTGGTGTGTGTCTCACTTGACAGATAAGGGTGGCATTGACTCAAGTAGGATCATCAAAACCAACACACTTCGACGGAACGGGCTTCATAAATAATGTGCATCAGTTTTTTACTCTGTCAGTGTAAATGCATCTCTTCCACTACTGGTTTCCACTTGTTTTATCCAGAATGCCTGAGAATAATGAATAAATCATAGTCCTGTATACATGTATGGATGCATATGTATGTGTATATATTTATACATAATTCATGCCATAAATATCTATTTTGGTCTGGCAGGGAGGTCACATGTAAGAGTGGAGGTGTGATAAGACACTCTACCTAAAAGAATTAATCTAGTTTCAGATGCTGCAGATTATTTCCTTTAGCAAGAGAAACAGATGAATGCAGATCATCTTGATGCAGTCTTTCTTACTTTTTTTTTTTTTTTTTTTTTTTTTTTCCCCTACACAAAGAACATGCAGCTCTTGTGATCCCCACTGGAAAGTTCTTTTGCTCATCACTCCTGGCTGTTTTCAACTGGCCCCAAATTGCTCATTAAGTTTTTCTGAGCCTGCCAGTTCTCCTAAGCTGTATGTGGTGCTTCCTTCTGCCTCCTCTCTTTGGTTTTCTTGTCATATAAATCTTCATAAGCAAGAGTCATTGCCTTTCCTTCCTTGTGTCGTTTAAAGGAGAGGCACAAGTCAGTGTCTTGGGTTTGTTTTGAGTTTTTGGCTCCACACAGGAACATAAATTGTTGACATAGTGGGGGTTTTTTAATAAAATGTATCTGAAGAACATAAACAAAAGAAGAGGTATGCTTTGCTTCAAACTCGTTTATTGGGCAGGTTTTACACCACCTTGCTTCAGTGATATTTAACCTGTTTGTGACTTAGAACACAAAATTGCTAACTTCAGCATGCAATTTAGCCTCTCCAGTTACCACATGGCCTTCAGCCTGTTCCATCTTTATTTTCTCCACAGGATAAAAGACACTCTTTGTTTTCTAAATCACTGTGCAAGTCCCCATTGCTCATTTGCAAACTGTAATTTACACAGCGTTGCAACACTTCAGTATTGAAGCACCTGGAAAACAAAAGAGCTGCATAGAAAATGTGCAACAATATCTGGGACCCAGCCCCCAGGATCGTGGGGTACAGAGCCTGTTTTTCTCCATCATTTGCAGAAAAAAAAGAAGGTAATTTAGACCTCACTGATATATAATTAGTACCCAAGGAGTAATATCTTTATTGGACAAGAAGGAAGGAATGGAGAAGGGTCCTCAGGAGGAAGGTCTGTGACTCGAGCTGTTGGCATCAGCCCTGGATGCGATTGGATTTTATAGATAGGATACATTAATAGAGGCACTCATCCCCCAGAACAGGCAATGCCTCTCAGCTGGGGCTCCCAATGCACTAATTACTCTGTTTAACACAAAGACAGTGGTGAAATGGTATTCTGATAGAAAAGCCATGTTATCTCTATGCCCTGGGAGTCCTGTGCCCTTCACCTGAGAATAAATGACAAATTACTTTTCTGCTTTGTTCTTTCTTCATTACACCTGAAATGCAGGATGGGGTCCATGGTTAATTTTCACATCACCTTGTTCCCCCCCCAAAATATCCCAAACCTAGCTTAGTTCATGGCACTCAGAAAGTGCCCAGTCTAAGGTGATTTTAGTGTATTCTAGGACATTTCTGCCTTTCAAATAATCCCTGATTCTTCCCTGGGATTGTACACTGCTGATGAGTAAGAGTATAGGAGATGCTCTGTTTAAATTGCTTAAAGACACGGTAAGGGGAGAATATGAGAGGGAGGGATCAGTGCCTATGGAAGACTCAATCCTCTCTCTGCTTTCTTTTCTTCGAATGAACTGTGCTGCTGCAGGGTGGGAGCAACCAGCCCAAGTCCAAGGATGTCCAAAGGGAGAGCTGCCAGGGAGTGCAGAGAGGGAAGTCAGCTCACCCCAGGCTGCCCAGAACCCACTGGCTACATTTTGGACATGGGTTAGACCTTGGGCTTGTTGGTTTTTGGTGGTTTTTTTTCCTGTTTCCTTGGGTTTTGATATTGAGGGAGGAAAAAGAGGTGTAAGTTATGGTCAGAAACTTGACAGGTTTAGAATTGTCTGACAAATCCAATATATTGCTGGCCAAGTTTGTGAAACATCAAAGTGCAAGAGGTTGGAACACCTACAGTAACAAGTAAGAAGCAAATCATGACAGAGTGAGTGACTAGGGTGTCAAATAAAGTCACAACAAAACCTGTCACAGGTTTTCTGACAAGCTTTGGAAGAGCACCTGACAAGGTGTTCTCACTTTAACAGCAGCAGTTATTGTTTGATTACATTAGTACTTCGAATGCAACAGGGCTGTTATTTTGTCTTTCTGTCCTCATAAGAACCAGGATTTTGCTCACCATATCCCACTTTGCCAAAGTTGCCGAACAATTTTGTTTTCATATTAATTTATGATGCTCTTTTCCTATGGGGAGATGATTTTATTTTGACAAAGAGCAGTAACACTCAAGAACTCCTGATACTTAATGTATAGAGAAGGTCATGAATTTATGTCTGTGCTGGGGCAAATATTACAGTCCCTGTGCCAGAGATGGATGGCACTTGTGCTATGCCTCACTGCTAAGGGAGACAGTAAATCATAAGATGTTACTTCTCACCTTGCTGAAGTTGTAAAGTGAATATTTCATTTCTTTCTATTGAATCATCCAGTTAGGGACAGGGAAGGTCAAGTCACACAGAGCTGGGCTCCCCAAATGTAGAGTCACCTCCCCAGAGTAAGTGAGATGCCTTTTGAGACACAGAATTCAACATTTTGGGAGCAAAACCTAATAAATACCTGGCTGTCCATCACTGTCTCTTTGCATTGTCATGATGAAGCTTCTTCTTGACATCTGATTTAAAAAGAGATTGAATTGTCACTTCTGTTAATGCAAGGTTTATGCTGCTCTCACCACAGATCAGCCCAGAGTGCAGAGCTGGTTAGGCAGTCCCTGGGAAATCCCATCAAATTATGTTTGGGGAACACATCAGGGTTTGCAGGATGATTTTTTTTTTCCTTTCCTGTGCTCCACTCCATTACCTCATGTGGCTGTGAGATGTGACAGGCAAAGCTGAGGCAGCAGCTCCTCGCAGGGAGCTCCTCAGCACATTTCAGTGGGAGTGAAGGGGAGCTTGGGGCAGCTGTGTCTTGGCCTCTTCCCCTCCCAGGCACAGACAGAGCAGCCTGAGACAGCAGGGGCTTCTACCTGGGGCTGCTTTGCTCCCTGGCAGCTCAGCAAGGGACCTGCCTTTGGGACAGCAGACGTTTAATGTTAGATTAAGGTGGGTTTGTGGCTTTGCTAAGAGTATTTTAGATTAGTCAAATCAACTGATACACATATAAACTTTCATTAATTTGGGAAAAGCTTGTTCTAAAGCTAAGATTTCACATTAACTTCTGAATTATTTCATAAACTTGGAATTTTTTTTCTTTCATTTTTGCTTTACTTTTCTGGGTATTCGCTTTGTGGTTAAAATCTGTGGATTGCTCAACCATCTCACACCTTTTGCAAGGATCCAACTTTGACAATATTCAAAATACTGCAGTCACACAAACAAAAACTGGCTTACAAAGTCCAGAGATTACACATTCAAGCCCTGATTTTATATTACCATATTTATTTGCTGAAATAAGTGGGTGGTAAAGGAAGCCAGTGCCACAGGCAATCTGTGTCACCAGCTGCAATGTGCATCTTCTCAGTAGTTTATAAGCAAATTCTTTAAAATTTTTTATAAATAGTTTGAAGGTTTTTATTCTGCATTTGGATCTGTGCTCGATAATACAAGAAAAGAAACCAAACAAACAAAAAAAATTAAACAAAACAAGCTCTCTGATAATATAATATGAAATTATTTAAATTTCATTAGCTGTGGGAATAGATTAAGAAAAAAATGTAAAGAATCCTGACCTGTGGGAAGATGATTGGTCTCTGGAAAGAGAGTGAGGGTTTGCCTTTTACGTTTGGTGCAAATACAGATCATTCAGCAGTGAAATGTGCAGTAGTTACAACATTAGCTGATTGGAGAGTTAATAACTTTGACGCAGAGGAATTAACAAAAGGAAATAGATGGCATTTTTAATAGCAGTTAAGAGGAATAATTGTTCTATCTAACAACTGACTGAATAATATGTCAGGCAATATCTGCATCAAAAGGAAGGTAAATGCCAAACAAGTAAATGAAACAATGATAGCTTTAAAGCTGGAACATCTGATTGGGAAGCAAACGAGCCAGGCATTATGTAAGGACTTGTCTACACAGGGAAATCCATCAGTGTAACTTTATGGGGATAATTGTCCCTTTCAAAGCCACAGGAGCCTCACAAAGCAAAGGCACTTGGAGTGCAGAATGGGATTCTCCACGTGAGAGTTGTAGAGCTCTAATTCCAGCTACACTGGGGTGGTTCCAGGGGTGTCTTGGGTTGCAATGTAAGATGTAACCAAAGGTGTGGATTCTATTACCATCTATTAAGGCCTGGCAGGGCCTTTGTCTCTTGTTCTTTATCTCTTCCAGGACCCATCCTCCCTCCAGGGCTATCTGCTGTTCATGGGCCATCCAGGCTCACTGCAGGGCTCAGACAGTCACATCATCCCATTGGGAGAGGCTCCACCCAGGGGGAGGAGCCCAGCATTCCCACCTGGATCACACCTGGGATTCAGAACCCAAGCACCGCCTGTCTGCACTGGATTCCCAGAGGGAGACCAGACCCATCTCACCCCCACTAGACCTTCAGAGGAAAACTCCACCCTTCTACAGGATCATTGCTCCAACAGAGCCACATCTGTCACTGCAGGAGGACTGGACTGGACTGACACCAACAGCCTGACCAACAGGGGTCAGGTTGTGTTCTGATTCTGTCAGTGGTTTTTTTTGTCTGTTTGCTACTACTGTGTACTACTACATACTAAAAATGCACTACTACATTTGCATTTTTAATATTCCTAGTAAGGAACTGCTATTCCTATTCCCATATCTTTGCCTGAGAGCACCTTAATTTCAAAATTATTATAGTACAGAGGGAGGGGTTTTACAGTCTCCATTCCAAGGGAGGCTCCTGCCTTCCTTAGCAGACACCTGTCTTTCCAAACCAGGACAAGTGGTCAGTTTTTCCATGGGGACAAATCCTAAAGCATTGGATGGGCAGTTCCCAGTGCCTGCCCCATTCCCCCTGTCCCAGCCTGTGGCTTTTTCCCTTGCCCAGCAGAACAAGGGCTGCAGTGGTGTTAATGCCCTGACAAAACAGGAAGCCAGGTGAAGAAACTTGGTGTTATTCAGGCTGTGACACATCGAGGAGCAAAGTGACAGCCCCACGTGGGAAACATCTTTTAAATACACTCAGGTTCCTCACACACGAAACAACCCCACCACTGCCATATTCTACCGTGGCATATTTTCCAATTGTGTTAATATAATTTTTAACATTCTTTAACCTGCTTGCTAAGAAGAAAAATGAGAGCCTGATGTTCTCTACACCTTAATTAAGTTGATAAATAGTATCTTCGTGACATGTGAATAAAAAAAAGTTAACTCAAAGCTTTGTGTTTGCAAAGAGTCAGTAATTTTCATGACTCAAGTTTTAATAAGCTGGGTTTGAAACTCAGTTGACTGGGAGGCAATGAGGTAAAAAGGAAAGATCTAGCACTTCTTTTTCAGCATCTCACACACTTGGCTCTGAATCTCTGAAACCTCACTCTGGTGAACACAGAGTAACTTTTTAAATGGGTTAATTCAGATCTAACAGGTAAAAACGTCTAAATTAACAGATCTGAAAACCACTGCTCTCTGAGAAAGGAAAAATTCATCTCCCATCTGAGGGTCTGAGCTGATTCCATGTGCAGCAGTGTCTGCCCTGTCCTCTGCTTTTGAGAAAAGCCACAACAGGGACTACAGCAACCACAGATGGGAACAGTGACACCCCACAGGGGCACATCCTGTGCTTCCATGAGGTCTGGGCCTCCTGGAGCAGCTGTGCCACAGCTGGCAGACAGTGGCCAAGAGCACAAATGGGGGGTTTGCAGCCCTCCCAGCCCTGTCAGAAATTCAAGCAAAGCGGCACCCACCCCAGTGTGTGAGCCTGCATTTGGCTTCTGCCTCTGCAGACATTGCAGCTTGAAGGAACCCAGAGACAGCACTGCCTGGAGAACATTTGATGATTTTAACACGCTTATGTACTATTTGGGTCTTTTTAAAATCACTGTAAATGCATAAAGATTATAGGTGCTCATGTAGGCTATACTTTAGAAGAAGAAAAATCAATTTTTCATTCGTCAGCAGCAGCTTGCAATACAACTGGAATATTACCTGAACCAAGTAAACAGAATTATCCTCTAACCTGAATAAGAAAAATGTAGCAGAAAGTCTTTATCTCTCTATTTTCAACTTATATTATCTAAGTTTGACTGTGATTTAAAAGAAAGAAGGGAGGGGAAGATGAGCCAAATGCAGAATTGTTATGAAAGAAGCCAAACCAAGCCCTCTGAAAGGCCTGTAAAAGGTTCACAATGGAAATGATTTTCAGTTTAAATTACTTTTGCAGGACTGTAATGTGGCAGTCAGGAAGCTTCTGTGAAAAGTCCATTCTGTTTCCTTCTATTTTTTTTTTCTTTTGTTGGTTTGTGTTTGTATGAACTGCCTATGGCCCTGAAAAATACCTGTTTTAAATGTTCATCCCTGTGTTCCTGGAATATCTGAGCACTTCACACACATTAGAGGTTTTTCTTTTATAAATCCTCTTTAAGCATTCTATTGTTGGTATTATTATCCTCTAACAGTTATAAATTCCTTGAGGTCACATTAAAAGGAATGGGAACTGCATTTTTGTCATAGAACTTGCTTTTTCTTGTATCCTTAGGCTCAAGATCCATTTGTAGAAATCTACCCACAAAACTGCAAAAAATGGTACCCAGGTTGAGGAGCATCCCCTGGAGAGGAAAAACATCCAGCAGGGCATTGTGTTCCCCATGTCCCAGCCCTGAATGCTTTCCAAAGGTGTTACATCCCATTTTCCTACCTGGAACATTGTTTTCAGAAGTTGGATGAATCTCAGTGACAGATACAAAGAGCAGGACAGCCCCACTTCTGACCCATCAGAACATTTTGGTGTTTAGAGGTAAAGTTTTGGATGCTTTTTAAATTAAATATTATAATTAATTAATGAATTAATGGAACTGCACCACTCTGTGTGAGTGGAATGTTTTGCTCAGGGGATTTTCTGTGTTGTGTCCATATCTCACTTTTTTCAGGAATGCACATGGGAACAACAAATAAAAATCCACTCCAGTTGGGGTCAGATGACTTTCACACTCATGGTTTCTCTCCTTCTGAATGTATAAAGACAAATGTAGAAATTTCTTAAAATTTACATTATATAATCTCTCATAATTTAATCTCCCTTTTAACATGTAATTATAGAATTTGATTTTGTGAGTTTTTACCTGCTTTGGTGAAATCCACACAGATTGATATATTCCTTAAAAAAACCCAAAGTGTGGTATAATTTTTCAGTATATGTTGAGGAGGGAAAGGGATGTAATCTTAAATCTATTAATGGAATGGAATGGAATGGAATGGAATGGAATGGAATGGAATGGAATGGAATGGAATAGAATAGAATAGAATAGAATAGAATAGAATAGAATAGAATAGAATAGAATAGAATAGAATAGAATAGAATAGAATAGCAGTTCTGTTCTTTCCATGTGGAGTCATACATTTTGCATACAGGTAAATGTTTCTTAATCAGGAGTGATTGCCACCCACAAATGGGGCAGGAGCTTTCCTGGAAACTTCCCTGTGCTCCTAAACTTATGGACTTAAAAGTCACTAAACTCTATTTATATATCCAAATTTACATCTCTTAATGCATTAGAATTTTTCATCTTCTATATTTCCAGATTCGTCTCTAATGTAAGGATTTTAGGATTGTATTTTTTTCTTCTCCTAAATTTCTAGGTGATGTTTTCACTTCCCTGTGCTTTTATAGTTTCATCTTTCATCTTGGAAATAGGTCTGGATTGATGTGGTGATGATAATTGCTGTGGGAAAAAAATAATTTTATTGAGCCTCAGGTTATTTCTCCCTTGAAATGTTCTAGATAATTTCCTTTATTCTAAACTCTTTAATATGTTTCTTGACTCAGCAGAAGTTTATTGTGTGAACTTATTAGTTGTCAGTGATTTTCCCTAGAAAATGGATAGCATCTGGTTTTTTGTAAGACCAACCTTGTCATGTTTTTTAAAGACACCATCTGCTTTCCAGTGCTCCAAAGGGGACTGAGGTGTCCAGTGGGATTTTTTATCATATGTTTGCCTCCTTTTCTGAACATCTGAGTATTTCAGAGAGCAGCTAAAGGCGTAATTCTTCCTCTTAAAGAATATAATTCTTTTTATATTAAAATCATGTGAATGTATTTTCAGCAAATTGAGGTTGAAGTCGTAAAATGCTTTTCAGAAATGTTGTACTTAATGACATATTTCCGTATTTAATCATAGATATTTAGTGTGTACTCATCAGAAGCAATTTTTGATTCAGAGTCATTGCAAATATATTAAATTAGACACAACAGACCCATTTTCTGCAATAGGAGCTTTGGATTTGGTCCCCTACAAACTGCTCACCGAAACGCTCTCAGAAATGCCTTTTAGTATCACCAATCACATCTACATTTTGAAAAGAACAAACAAAATCTAGCTTTATTCAACTGTGAATTCTATTGACCTGATTGAGCAACTTCTGTTCCTGTGAAAATCTGTTCCTTGCATGCTAATTACAGCAGAACCCTTTCGTCAGGAGCACGGCGGGTGTGGGTGAGGATTCCACTGACATTTTTATTTCCTTTAAGCCTAACTCACATCCCAGGCCCTTTCAGCCACCAGCAGCAAAGCACATGCTCAGTTTTAAGCAGGATCTTTAGTGTTTTGTTGAATTAGAGATTTGGCAACGGGTGGGAATATTAATGGGAGTGAAGTCATATAGGTGCTTAGAGCTAGAAAGATCTGAACCACAGAAATAAGAGAAAAAATAAAATATAACTCTTTGCATCATCTGAGATGCCATTCTGTGTTTCAGGATTGAAACAAGAGGATTGTTTTGCTTGCCACTGTTGAAAAAAATTTTTATAACCACCTTGTGCCAAGTCCTTTATCCTGATCCTGTTTTAATGTCTGACTGTGGAGGACCTGAGCCAGTGGCTGAAGTAGCTGAGTGTGCTGTTAGCAGGGCAATTTCCTTAACAAGGCTCTAGATTTTACTAGGCTGTTCCCATGCAATTTTTCTCTGTTTCCCTCTATGTTCAACATGTGCCAGATGTCACTCCCAGACTGGTTTTTGTGTGAGAGTGAGAGATGATCAGCATGAGGGACAGCCCAGCAAATGCAGCAGTGGATCTTTATTGATGAGCAGCAGCTCCTGGTGCTCTACAGCATCAGGCTGCATTCCCCAAGGATAATCACAGGAAATGCCAGCCCAGCCCCATCTGCTCCTGTCAAAGAGGTTTTACAAAAATAGGGAGGGCACATCCCTGCCTGGATTTATTACATTGACCAATGCCCCACCACAGTCTCTTTTTATACAGAATATTCCACGTTTGACCTTCTTCATCCACACTCATCCCACATGTCCTTGTAGATTTCTACATTTTACATGTGCAGATGCATACCTTAAATAATGTGTAAAAAATATTTATGCCTTCATACCACGTTAAAAAAAGACAATATTTTGCTGCATACCTTAAAATTACATTGCCCCTAACTAAAAACTCTTCCAGAGAAACAAGATACTGTATAATACTGAATTCTTTCTTGTTGCCTAGAATCGAATTATATCAGAACCCTTGACTCAAATACCACTGCAATACAATGGATATTAAGCTCTATTTCAGCCACTAAGAATAAATGAGATTATGTCTATTGAGGTGGGACTTTATCACATAATGTCCATAGATGTTTGTTGGTCTTTTTTGTTACAGGTGTTAAGCAGGTGATTAAGAAGTTAAGCAGGATAGATCCCTGTTCAGTGACATTCTGTCAACAAGTGCTCCAGCCTGCAGAGATCCTGGCTGGATGTTGCTCCTTTTCACTTTCCAGGTCGTGCCACTCCTGCTGTCAGACAAATACAATAGGAATTACTCAATTTAACACCATTTCAGTTCTAATTGAATTCCATTTGCTAAATCCTGAATAAATACATTACAACTGCTGCTTCGGTCAAACAGAGAGAAATAGCCATCTCATAATGACTCCCCTGTGGATTTAATGCCTATTCTATCTGTTAGAATAATGATTCCTACATCACTGGAATATATTTAAAGGATAATAGTTATTTAAACATGCCAAGTCTTCATGCAGCAGATAAGTATTTTTAATTTGCATTTATGGAATGAAAAGGACATCTAGAATAACTGGTTACCAATTTGTCTGTTTTCTAAAGTATCTTGGTATCAGAGCAAAGAGAGAGGATTATGAAAGGGCTTTGTGCTTGCTTCCAATAGCAATCTTAGGTGGGGAAAAAGGACTGCATCAAGGATGTCATTCACATCATCAAATACAAAAAAATTACGTGGAAATGCACCCCCTGGTCATCACCTCTCATGGTCTGCTGGGGAGATTAAACCTCCTACATGGGACCCATCCTTTTGGACAGCAGATATACAGAAAAGCTTAGATGAACAAATGATCTTGGGAGCCTTAAATTCAAAGATATTCTGGCTGTTATTAGTTAGGTGAGATGAATCCCCCTAAGACCACAAGGAGAAGTCTATTTTTTGGAATTAAGAGACTCACCCTGGAAAGGAAGGTAAATTGAGAGAAGGGAGTAAATTTGTTCCACTTGAAAAGAAAAAACAATCAAACAAACCAATTTGGAACCTGTCCTTTGTTTCAGACCAGCCAGTTAAATATTTCAAAATATCACCTGCTTATTTTCCTTTCTTTTCACAAGAGATATGACTCTTGGTTGCTGATGATGTCAGCATCCACCTGGAAATGGGAGGCTGCCTTCCCCAAATCCTGCTCTGAAGCAAGCAGAAGGAACACCTGAAGCCACACGTCCCTGTGTGAGATGAATGCCATGGTCCTGAGACAATGGACTCAGAGATCTCTGACTTGCAAGTTTTGTGAATGGTCACTTATGTCCCACTTTTTATTTTTTTTAATCAGCCCAAGTTGTTTGCCAAGCTTGACTCAAAAATGGTGAATAATTTCAGTTCTAATTAACTATTTTTTTTGAATAAACTATTCACAGCCTCCCACTCACTCTGCCTCCAAAATTCCATCTTTAGCACAGATCTTGTGAAACAATGTAGATCATGAGAAGGGAGAATCTAATAGCAATCACGCACTTTCCAGAGTTTCTTTTAAAATATAATGTATCAAGCACAAGGGTCTTAAAAATATATGGCTGTAAAAACATATCAGTGCCAGGTGATGGTTTAGGGCTGTGTTCCAATTAAATCCATTGAAGCTTGAGGTGGGGGTTACAGGTTGAAAATTCCCTGAGGCTGTGAATGACTCTGGCTACAGAGGTGGATTCCATCCTCTGAACGGCCCTGGTTTAATCCAGTTGCAAGATTTCTGGTCCTTTCACCCCTCCCACCCAATTAGCCAGCTGATGACATTTGTGTCTTGGTAGCAACATTTTTAGAAGGAAGCTCTTTGCCCTTTCTGGTGAGTCAGAGACTGACTCCCAACAATGAAGAGTTCAAAGACTCATGTAATGTTTTGTCTCTGAAAGTTGCCTCGAATGTTAAATGAGGAGAATGAGCACTGAGAGGGAGAGTTCCCTTATCAACAGAACAGAGAGAAGGAGAGTTCCCTCCCCTGCTACCTCCAGGCAAGATGCTCTTTCTTCTGTACCCCTTCCCCTTTATCTGCACTGTTTTCCAAACATCCAAAAACACCTTCGATTTTTATTTTACCCCGAAGGATGTTCAATGTTTCATTAATATTCCAAATGCAGATCACCAAGCTAAGGTAATTCATCCAGAAATTAGCTAAAATGTAGCCATGGCAAAAGCACCATGTACCAGGAAATAGATTTTACGCGTTGAAAAATGTTTGATCTGGGGTGTGTGGTTTTTTTGTTGCTGTTGTGGAGTTCCTGCCCAGACCTTGCGAGGTGAAAGTTTAAAGTTGTGCAGGTGGCAGAGGGGCTCCTGCTTTCTCTACCTGTGGTGGCTCCCTCACAGCTTTTTCTCCACTAGCAGAGGAGAGTTGTTTTAAAATAAATTCACGAGAGTGCTGCAGGAAGTTATGTTTTTCTATCACAGCTCCTGGTAAACATGCACCCTGCAGTGAGTTGTCACCTGGTGGTATCACCATGGGTGGTGAAAATTTCTCAAGTTCAGTATTTTTAACAAGTAAAGAACACAGCAAGAAAGTTTTATTTTTGAGTAGAATGAATGGGTGAGATATGGAGCTGCTGAACACGCCAGACTGCTTATTTTCTGTTGATTTTACCATCTTTGGGGACTGAATTACTGACAGAATAAGTGAATTTCCACCCCCTCTTTAGTTATTTTGGTATCCTCGTGTACTACCTTACTAAATCAGAAACTGTCTGTTTCTGTGACTCTGTGTTGTTTTCACACATGATGATATTTCCACAATGGTCAAGAAAGGGAAGAAAGAAAATAACCTGCCATGATTTTGCTTCTTCAGGAACGAAACTGTGAGCCAGGTATTAAATGAAATACTTATTTCATTAATTTAACCAGATATTTAGGATCAGCTGAGTGTACTACCTGATCTCTTCATTATTATGGTCAAATGGTGACGTGTCTTTGGAGCACTGTCAAGAGACTGAGGATGGGCAGATGTTCACAGGATCCCCTTTAAGGTTGTCTGGTCTTGTTTCTTGTATTCCTGGACCTAAAAAATCAGCAAGAATGATCTGAAGAGATGGCTATATTGGATATAGGATGATTTACATTACAATATATGGGTTCCATTTTCTAACAGCTTGCATTACCCTTGTTATTTCTCCCTTGTTTTATAATTTATCTCTCTTCTCTTCTCTTCTCTTCTCTTCTCTTCTCTTCTCTTCTCTTCTCTTCTCTTCTCTTCTCTTCTCTTCTCTTCTCTTCTCTTCTCTTCTCTTCTCTTCTCTTCTCTTCTCTTCTCTTCTCTTCTCTTCTCTTCCCTCTTTTCTCAGGGTGACCTTGAACTAATCTAATCTATGTAGATAAAAAACCCCCATCTTCTACCTAATGAAAAGATAAGATAAACCCACAGAGATCTGAGGTGTATGATACACTGTTATGTGCTTACAAACCAAAATGTATTGGCAGCACTCCCAAAGTGTCCTGGAAGATACACAGAAATAAGATAGACAGGTAGAAACAATTATTGATCAAGACCTTTTGTACCAGGAGCTAAAGTTAATAACATTTTATATCAAAATCAAGTGTGGATCCTGAGGGTGAGAGATGTATTCTGAAAATATTTGGTTGTACTTTGCTATGCACAGGCTTGTAGGGAAGCAATTCAAACTCAGTAGCACGGGGGCAGGGAAATGGAAGATCACAAAAACTTTGGAAACGTAAGTGCTAATCAATCATTATTTGGTCTTTTTTCATCTAATGGGGCTACATGTGGCCACACACAACTAGAATGGATTTTTTTTTTTTAATTTAAAATCCCTTGGTACATAGAACAACCATTTCAGGAAAGAACAGGCAGATTATTATATTTGCAATACACATTTTAGTCATGCTGTTTAATTAGCGAGAACAAACGTGGTCACAGTGTAAAATGAAGAACCTCAGTTAGGAATGGGCTGAGAAAACAACCTAAAGCTGTAGGTTTTGCAGAAAAGGGCTGTGTTTCTGCTTAAACACAGTTATTGCAGCCACAGAGTTGCAGGCACAAGTCTGCTTGGACACTTGGTGCATCCCGTTATTTATTTTGTGTGTGCAGTCGGAACAAATAAATGTGGAATTCAGCAGGAAGATCAGGTCAGGGTGGGAAAGATGGCAGAGGTGATGCCACAATTGCTGTCCCAGAACACAGGATCAGTTTGTGGCGAGGCAGGGATGGGGATTGGACAGAGTCCAGAGCATCCCTCGTGTTGCTGAGTGCAGCACATCCTGCATCAGGAGCCAGACCCTGCAGTGAAGGTGCTGTGCTGTCACACTGGGCTGAAGGAAGGTTTTACCACCAGCACTTCGGGTGTAGTCTGTGCCAAATAAAATCACCACCACGGACTGAGACAACTGTGAGCAGGGCAACAAACCTGAGTGTCCTGGCTGCCTTTACCCACTGGCCCTGTAAAACAACAACTCCTGTTTCAGGTGTTAGGAATTGTCCGTGACCCTGAACTTGCATGTTCACAACAGGTTGGGAAAAAATTTTACCTGCTCCTTTGTAAGCATTCTCACTCTCATCTCAAATTAATGAACTCAGGGTTTTTTTCCTTGGGTCTTGCTTTTGTAGGGGCAGGTATACCCCAATGTTTCTTTTTTGTACAATTATGACTGGGCTGGGGTTTCTTGCAACCAGAATTCTTTTATCCTTTCCATTTCCTACCCTATTTTACCCTTGTAAAATATTTTATTCCATTTCTTCTTCCAAGATTTGCTAATGATGTTACAAGTAGGAACCTTACCTTTACTTTCTGTTACATTTGAAAAAAGACACTTAAAGACAGCATTACCTGTAGGAAAGATTTCTGGCAGAAGGAATTTCTATTCTCACAACAACACTCAAGGCTAAGTTTGTTTTGGTTGAACACTCCTCAAATGTTTTGTTGTTTTGTTTTCTTTTTTTCCCTTTATACAAAAGAATAGCTTTTCTTTAAAGGAGAAATTATAATCTAAAGTCTCTCTCATACTTTGGAGGTTCCCTCAGATGCTATAAAGAATATTTCTTGTTTCAGAACAAAAAGAGAAATGAAGATGTTCTCCGTTTCCCCAGTGTCTGATCTGCATAACTGAAAACTCCGAGACAAATGGCCACTGGGAAAAAATCCCAAAGTATTTAAGTAAAACAGGATTTCATTTCTTGTGGAAAATTCAGAGAAAGTGGATTAATAAGTCATATACACTTGAAAAATATGCTTTTCACTTTTTTTCTTCTGTAATCCCCCACACAACTGGTGATTCCACTGCTCTTTGTTTCCTTCAAGGCATTTTAAAAATAGACCAGATCCCCTGGAGCTTCAAAAATCCCTCAAAATGCCATGAATTCCACAAGCAGGGCAGTATCCAGCCTTTCAAAAGGGTCCAAACACTTCGGTGAGCCCCAGTTAAAACTCATCATCACTTCATTCTCCATCACCCACGTGGTTCACATTTTGGAATTGGGAAAGCATCTTGTTGCCATTCCATCTCTCCCCCATCATTCCCAAACCTGGATTCTCCCTCACCTCATCAGACACTGGAAATTTAAACACATCTCCTTTTTACCCCCTGAGCTGCTCCCACAGGACACAGCCCAGAGCACCCAACCTTTGGAAGTTCAGCTGTGCACTGAAGTATTTGGCAGCCCGATTCCAGATGATGATGACAATGATGATGATGATGATGATGATGATGATTGCAATAACATCTCCTCCCTCCTGTCCAGGTGGGAATGCTGCATCTCCTCTCCTGGTGTCCTGTGCTGAACAGGGTCCCCTGGGCTGAGCAGGGCAGAGGAGTGAGGGAGCAGCAGCAGACCCTGAGGGGAGCTGGGTTTTGCTCAGCAGTTTTCAGAGCAGGGTTTACAGCTGCCCAAGGCACTGCACGCTGTGACAGGGAGCCTTCTTTCCTCACAGAAACAGAGACAATAAGATCCATGTGGAAGGTGGTCTTGTGCCTTAGGAGAACTGCCCTCTGATGTGGTTTTACCAGCTTAGTTGGCTTTGCTACTTTTATACAGGTAAGTAAAGTGAAATTCTCACTCTAGTTAAGCTTCATTTTCCACTACAAGGTTTTTTACACAACATGAGACAATCTGACTCATGACCTTGGATATTAAAATTAAATAGCCCACATGCCTGCATAATTTGCTTGTGTCTCTGAACATCTGAGCTCACCTGCATTAAAGACACACCTCAGTAACCCTGGATGCCAAGATCACCCAGCCAGGAGTTTCTAGGAAGTATTTGTCATGAAGCTGTGGCAATTACTGAAATGACTGTGCATTTCTTCTATTGATTGTTGGCCTACCAAAATAAAATTACATTTGGCTCCAGATAATTTATTTTCTCCACTTGAGTATTGGTTAGCTTTGTGCTGAGACCTATCAACAAAAAAAATGTACAGTTAGTGGGCTGGATGTTAACATTTCTCTTATTCTGAAAAACATCTCATTATAGACTTAAAAAAGACGGTAACCACAGTGAGATAGAGATATGTAAATGTCATTTCACATTTGTATCTTGTGAGTCTTACATCTAGGAGTTAAGCTACTCACAGGCACCACCTAAATTCTGAGAGGTGTGCTTAGAAATGTCCTCATGCAGACACAGAAAGGCACAGATGGTAACAGGACCACCAGTGGCAGTAATTGGGTTGAAAGGAGGTGTGGAAATTCGGATGAGGTAATCTCCTGCCTGTTGAGTCACTGACTGTCTGATTTGTGTCACTGCTGCCTGGTAATGTGGCACTAACAGTTTAGAAGGCTAAGAAACATGAGAGAGGCATAATTTAGGCCAAGATGCTTATCTTTGGTGCCTGGATTTTTTTCCACATGTTATCCATGTTTAATCCTGCAGGCACCTGTTTCTTGAAAGCAGATACAAGTCTCCAGCATCAATAATTGTACACAGGTGGCAAGGCGGGAAATGTGGTTCTGTGTTCATAGGGTGTGGCATGATGGAGGCACCATTCAACCTCAGTTGTGATTTGTGCCGGGAACTTTGAGGATTCCTCACGCAGAGAAGATGCCTTGGGTTGGTAAATGCAGATGGAATTGTACCAGTCATTATAAAAGAAAATTATAAATACAGTAAGCATTTACCAGCAAATGTGGTGGTATCTATAGAGCTTGTAATGAGGAGGAATTTTTAAGTTGTCACATCTTTGAATCCAGTACTGTAATCCAGTGGTGAGTTAACAAACCCCCACAGTCACTGCCTCCTGCACACACCCAGTGATCACACAATGCCATAGATGAACATATCAAACACACTCCAGAGGATTTGGAACAGAGGCTTTGATTCTTCTTCATCTTGAGGCCATTTAGTACCAGTCTAAACCCCTCCAAATCAGCTCAAATTTCTCTGTGCAGATCCTCCTTGGCATGGTGCTGGATGCTTCCCTGATTATTTACAGTGGCTTGTGGCACAAGCATTTCATTACACTGAGAGATGCACAGAGCCCCTCAGATACAACTGTGCACATTTAACAGGTTCAGATCATTTTCCCTTGAGGTTAACATAATGATTCCTGCTGATTTCAATGAGCACTGGGCAGGGCCCTGAGTGCAGCTTTCACCCCATATGTTTTGAAATGAACATTTCTTGCCACTATTTTCAGGTTTATTGTAGCTTCCTTCTGCCTCAGGCAAGGAAAAACAACAGGACACAATGACAGCACATTATATTGGAAGTAGCATGATAAATTCTAAATAGATATAATTAGCATGTGACCCCAAAGAGACCTTCCTATAATTAATATTGAAATATGGTGCATGCATTATATAGGAAAACATATTGTGTATTCAGAGGGGAGCCTTTGGAGAATGGAGGTCTGCCTGTAATGGCTTGTCATTTTTTCATTTTAATCAGAATTGAAATTTCTGCACTTGAAGAAATAGAGAACGATCATTAAAAAACACTTGGACTTTAGAAAGACACCACCTGCTTCGTTTTCCTCTTTTTTTTTATTGTGACAGCGGTGAAAAAAAAAAACCCTTAAATCTTCAGCTGGGGAAATGTGCACTAATGGGGAGACAGACCTCTGAGGAGCGAGCAGACTGACAAGCTGTTCAGGAGCAGGAGGCTTTTCAGCAAATAAAATTCACTCCTCTAGTAGTTTTTGGTAGATTATGTCATATCTACAAGTCCATACTTATTCCAATCCAGCAAAGTGAATGAGGAACAGATACATAATGAGCAGCCATGGAAAAGGGAAAGAACATCTCCGATACAAGGTGAAGATTAAGAGGGGCAAAGCCACCAGTGAGCTGGGGATGTGTTGCCTTCTGAGTGACATTCAGTTCCTATCACACAGCAGCTCATTACACAGTCTGTTTATACCAGAAGGAAACAAATATAAAAGTTAGTCCTTTAAATTTCACATTAAATGCAGGGAGTTCAAGGGAACTGAAAGACTTCATTATGGCATCTGATACCACACTTTGTATTTTGCTGGGTCCTATTTTTAATAAACTGAGTAATTTTTGTGGGTTTTTAAAAGGCTTCATATCAAATATTTAATTAACATTCATTCTGCAACTTTGGAAGCTGAAGCTTTGGATGCAGGATATAATTTTTTATCAGAACGAACCAATATAAAACAGATGTTAAGCAGAAGCAACAAATTTCATCTTAATTGTAACTCTAGAGATGACTTTCATCACCAAAACACTTTTTTTCCTCCTCTATAGCTTTAATTCTCAGCTCTGTAATTGCCAGTGCACTGTCCAGTTGTATTTTCCCTCCCATTAGTTCTTCCAGTTACATTTTTGCCCTAAGATAAATGTGAGTGCACAGTCACACTGTCGAGTAGTGGACTTTACAAACAGACTTTACAAACAGAGGCTGCAAATCCAACATTTTGGGGTTTGTGGCAGCTCTGTCTGATGAGGTTGTTGCCACAGAAGGTATGCGGCATTTCTGCTCCGTAAATCTCCCCCGTGTGATCATACAACAGACTAAAGGATGGCTGGTGTCTGCAGGCTGCCAGTGACCTCGCTAGAATTCCTCAGTCAGATGAAGTTTGATTTGAGGCAGAGCTGAGTGGAAGCTCTCAGAGACAGCCCCAGATTGCAGTGGGAAGCGCTGTCAGTCAGTTACAGTCTGGCACTTCTCTCGGAGCTGCTGCCTGGGACTGATGTGTCTCTGGGTTTTGAACCATTGCCCAGTGTAAAACTGAGCTTTCAAACGGGAGTTCATTGCAGGCAGCGTAAAACATTCGCAGAACTGCCACAATTGGGCCTAATTATTTGTTTTACCATGTGTTCTGAGTATTTTCTTCAGTTAATAATTATTCCCCGTTATTCTCGCCCTTTGCTAAGTAGTTGTTTAATATTGTGGCTGAAAACAATGGAATTCTTTTCTTACTGTGCTTTCCAACCAATTAGTTCTGGGCAATGGGGCTGCCCATGAAAACTCTTGACGTTGTCTCATGGCCAGAAGAAACTTAAAAAAAAATAACTAAAGCAAACCGAGGTTATTGTAGAGGAAATTATAGATTTCTGCACAATATTGCTCAGTATTTCTGCCTCTTGGCAAGTAAAGCCTTGGATGAGCATCATAGGAAAAAAGCTGAACTGTCTTGTGTGTGTTTTATTTACATTAAATGCTTTTAGAATGAATCTGGTACAGATTTAAAAGAATGTAGAAGAGGTTACAGAGATTTATTTAGGTGGGGGGAAAGGGATGGTGGGAAGGTTCACAGTGCTGGTCATAAAGATAATTGAACTTGAATTAATTGAGCATTCAAGCTGCTTGAAACTCCACATTTCCATGCTGTTCATTATATGAAAATCATACGACCAAATGCGATTTTATTTTTTAATTGCTGCAGAATGTTTGATTAGCTTTGTTTCCAGGCCTGTGCTGTTGTTTTTCAGTGCTGACAGCAAACAGTTCATCTTTGGAATACCCTGCACCATGGGGACCCTCAGAGCCCAGCAAACACAGACATGAAGTTGAAGGTTTCCTGGGCCAGTGTCTGACACACAATCACAATTTTTTATGATGCTTTGATAAGCAATTAAATAAAGAACATTATATTTCAATCCAGTCCTATTGAAATCTACAGAATCATCCAGCTGGGGGACTGAACTGGACTGCTCCTGAAGACCACCAAGATCTATCATTCCCTTCTTAATTCCAAAAGTCATTGCAGGTTATTTACAAAAGGCATTTTTGAGCTAAAAGTGCACTGGACTCTCTGTTTCCCTGATTTTTCAAGCTCTTTAAATTGTCCACTCACTTTCCTTGTTCTGTTGTTAAATAATAAGCACCAAATAAGAATCTCTGTCAGTCAATATTGCAACTGGTTTTATTTTGCCCTTTTCAAAGAGTGAGTATCATTTTTAAGTTGTTACAAGGTACTAGTTGTATACCAAATCATGTTCCTGATGGTGAAATTGCCAGTTACACGTTGTAATTCCATCATTGACTGTCAGACCTGTCATGTTGCAGAAAGGTAGGTCAGCTGAATTGATTATTAATAGATGTATTCAAAAATAAGCATTTAGGGTTTCCCTCCCCTCCAAAAAAAAAGGACTGGCTACATCATTTATCTATGGAAATGAATAATATCTTTATCTTTTTTGGCAATTAATAAACTGTGATTTCTGGAACAGTAATTTCAGGATCATGCCATTATTTGCTAATTCCTCATTTCTTCATTTCTTAAGAAAATATTAAAATTGCAGTTGGCCACAGCAGGACAGGCCCATGCATCACTGAAGAAACCAGTAATTTATGATGCTTTTGGAACTCCATATTAACATTCCAGGCTATAATGAAGTTTCATACTGAACAAGGTCAGGCCTGATTGTATGATTAAATAATTTGAAAATGTTATTAAAAGTCTGCATTTCTCTTCAGCTTTTCAGAATGAGTGTTTTACTTTGGGGCACTCCATCAATCAAACCCACAGAGGCTCTGTTGGGTCGTTTTCATTCCATCACCTATTTAGACATGCAGTGATCAGGTTAAACAAGAAGCAGAGGGGTTCTAAAGTTTTCACAAGTGGTTGTTTTTCTTCACAGAATCACAGAATTACAGAATGTTTGGGTTGGAAGAGACCTTCAAGATCATCGAGCCCAACCCAGCCCTAACACCTCAACGAAACCATGGCACTGAGTGCCACATCCAGACTTTTTCTAAACACGTCCAGGGATGGTGACTCCACCTCCTCCCTGGGCAGGCCATTCCGGTACTTTATCACCCTTTCTGTGAAAAACTTTTTCCTAATATCCTAATAATATTTCCTAATTTCCTAATATCTAACCTGTATTTCCCTTCCCTCCTTTTCCTTCTAAGCTGGAATGAGATCTGTGTCAGTTGTTGTGGCCAGGTCTTTGCCATGCCTGGGCCATCACTCTGGGAAAGCTCCTGGCTCACACCTCAACCAGGTGTGTGCAACTTTTGGGCAGTTACTCTTCTGTTCTGCTTCCAATTCATCTCCCATTTTTCCCAAGCCCTCAGGGGACAGGGCTGTGGAGCTGGAGCACATCAGGAGCAGTATCCAGTCCTTGGGAATCTGCTGCAGCCCTCACACCCTGCAGCCCCTGTTTGCACAGAAGGAAGGAGACACTGGGCTAAGAGGACAGAGCTGAGATGTTTCTGAGCTTCTGAGAGACAGGGGCTGGGTAAACTCGGCTCTCCTAAATCCCTGAGCCTAATCAATGTTTTGGGAAACGTGTAGAAACCTTTAGCATATTAATGATGTTTGGTAATGGATGACAGCTCCAAGTGTGGGGTTTGAGCACAGGATGGGGCTTTTTCTCCTGGGATTTAAACATTAATCTCCACAACCCCTTAAACACAAACCAGGGGACAACACATTAATACTTTATGTACTTTTAATTGACTAGGACTGTTATTGAGTTTGCTCTTTGCAAACCCCCATTAATATCCGCGTTTCTTGTTTGGAAAAATCTGTAAAACTGAATCCTTCTGCAAAATTACCCTAAGCCATCTTTCATCCTGCTACTTAGCAAGGACCTTTGGTCCTTGTTTCTCGCCTCTTTTCCGCAGCTCCAGCACTTGTCAGTTTGCATTATGCACGCCTGTAAACAGCAGAAAATTAAAAAAAGATATTATCCAGGTAGAAGGTCGTGGAAGTTTGAAAATGCAGGCTTTGGATAATCCCAAATTATAATTGGGGATGTTAAATTGAGTGTATGTACGTGTATATATATGTATAGCTGTATAATGCATATACACATTATATGTTTATTTATAGGAATATATACATTTATACCAACCTTGCAAACATTTCCTCCCATTGCTGGAGCAAGGCAGGAGATTTACCACTGCTATCAGCAGTGTTGGATGACAGCAAGAAGAAAAACACTAAAATGATTGTCATGTATGTTTTGCTCTCTGAATTTCCTTTTTTTTTGCTTTGGTGGTGGAGCTGACCATCCTCCTGGAGACCTCAAAGCACCTAATGAGGAAAGAGATCCTGAAGTGAATGCTATTGTTTGAGTCAGCCCTGCAGACGAGAAGAAGGATGGGGAGGCTGCATGCAAAAAATAGAGCAGCTCTGGATTTTCCCAGAAAACTTGTCAAGAAAAAAATAACAAATCTTCACTGCTGGTATTTTTGCACTACATATTCAGCATTCACAACAATCTCCTAATGCCAAGGAATGGGGAGTGCTCTCTGGATGAAATGAGAAGTGGAGTGTGACTGGCTGGATCCAGTTTGTTCCCCTCTCTTTGGGAAGGCAGGGAAGGTTCAAAGGAGCACTGAGACAGGAATTCCTCGGGAATCATTGAATTCCCCATGTCTGCAATCCACCTCCCCATACACAGGGAGCAGAATTCAGCAATACAGAACCAGGATGGTTCCAGCTGCTGCCTTCCAGCTGCTCTGCCTCTCAGCACACCCCAAAATCTGTCCCCAAATCCCAAGGGAAACACCTGTGGAGTGACACACTGGGCACGGCCAAGATGGACTTGCTGCACTTTTGGATCTCCAAGTTTTGTTCTCCTTTTAACAGCTTGAACTGTAAAATAATAAATGTGCATTTGCAGAGTGTTATCTGCAGGCCTTGCCAGAGATATGTCATCTGATTATGCATGTAGGTAGCATTTAACATAATCTGCCCTGACACATTCATAAGATAAGACAAAAATAGTGTTTTATCACCGTGCAGGAGCAGCCTCTTATCAAACTCCAAAGTCTTAATTAGGGATTTCTCTCCAGGTCCCCACTTGCCTGATGACCATATAAATGTCTCAATTAGATAATTAATACAGGCCATAATGCATGATAGTATACAGCAATTTAAAGCCCTAGGCAAGGAGTTCAACACAAATATTTCCCTTTTCTATTGCTGGAATTCAGCTGGATATGTACACATAGAAGTTCCCCTTACAATATTGATCCTACTCTTTAAATTCTTTATAGTTTCTATGAGGAAATGCCATTGTCTCCATTCTTCAAAAACTCTGAGAGATGAGAGGATATTAGGTTGTTTATGATACTTGGCATAAATGACATTTTGTATTTTATTTCCAATTGTAATCAACATTTGGTTTGTAGTTTGCAGAATAATGTGCAAGATGTACACATTCTATGGGGGGAAAACCTACCCAGTGCTTCATTTATATTCCAAATCTATGAGCCCTATTTTTTCCTTAACAGAAAGCTTCTTGCAGATTTAAACTGGGGTTTTGAAGTTCCTTATCCACTTCTACCACTGTAGGAATTATATCTAATATTTAAACAAGTTTTTAGTGAATCTGACTAACACTGAGAAATCTGTCTCTAAGCAATATGAAGCCACATTTTCATTTTTTCCCCATTTCTTTTTTCTTTAAATATAGTTGTATTTATTTTTTCCAGATAATTTCTGGGGATAAAACAATCCATGACAGGGTTCACAGTATATGTGACTTTTGTCTCCAAAATGAAGATATTCAAACTTGAACCTCTTTCCTGATCCAGCCAGGAACAAGTGCGGGAAAAAAATTAGATTAATTTCCCAGTAAGAGGCAGCTGGATAAGTGGGATCCTCATTTTGGGAGACCTCCATGTTTGCTCCTGGAATTGTGGAGCAGTTCCTGACCCAGGCTGTGCATAAACAGGACAAAAGGAGCTGAAAAATTGAACGTTTTCTCTCTTTGAATCTTACATGGTCAGAAAGGTGATGTCAGAAACCAGAGTTAATAGTACACAGCAAGATCTGAGGCCAAATTTATAGGCAACAGAAATATAAAGATAAAAGGTATCAGAAAGTCAGCTGACAATTTGAAATTCAGGTGAAGAACTGAGGTCACTGCTACTGAATTTGTGGTATTTTCTTGGAGATAAACAGTAAAATATCAGCAGCTCAGAAAGTTTGCTTACAGTTGGATTTATTCAGAGGAAAAAGTCTGTTAAAGTAAAAGAAGGAAGTGCAGGGGAAAGGCAGAGAGACAAGCCAGCCAGACTGATGCCACCACACAGAGCTGACCTTGGCAAGGTGGATTTCAACACTTGGAAAATATTATAACTAATTGTAAAGTTCCTGCATCACAAAAAAGATATTAAGGTTGGCATACACTGATTAAATCTTGGAAAACCTGAGGGTGATTGCACAGAGGCCAGGATTTCTGGTGGTGAAGCTACAGCAAAAAAAACCCCTTCCAAACTCAAACTTCCCAGAGAAATCTAGACCACTATAAATTTATTTCTAAATATGTAAATGCATGCCTGCAAAATGGAAATGTCAGAAGAACCACACTGTTTCTGGACTTGCACCTGACCCTGTTCATGGCATTTGAATTTTGCATTTTTGCTGCTCTCTCTAGAGGGCATTTTGGAGAGCTACTGTTCCTTGCCATTGTTTGGAGCTCAGGAATTATTCAATAATATAAATAACTCAAACGAAGTACTTTGAGTACTTTGGCCACTTCCCCTAAAATTGAAAACGTTTCCTCCTTCTGTTCAGAGTTTACTTATTTTACAGCTGTTATACTCATTTCTATCAGATTTTCTGGTATAAAGCTGATTTACCTGTGATATTTCTTTCTCTCCTGAGGAATTCACATTTGTCTCTAACATCTGTCTCAGCTCCATTCAAAAAGGGAGGGGAAGGGGTCACACTACATCAATTTCATGGATATACAAGTATTATTGCATTTCTATCAATAAATCATTTGGGGTTTTTTTTCAGGAAGAACCTCCAACCTCCACCTCAATATTTTTCTGAAGCAGGGCTAATGCACAGGAGCTAAAAATAATCTCATGGAACAAAAATGAAAAAAAACACAGAGAAGTCAATGCTGTGAGTTAACACTGACATATTTTTACCAGAAAAAGACCAAAGAATCAGCAAAGCATCAGCTTGTTTCAGCAAAATTTATAGTAGTAATCAGTTCCTGTACAGCTTTGATACCCTTTCAGCTTTTGATTCTTGATTTAAAGCACTTCTCAGGGAATGTTGTGAATAAACCAGCACCCTGCACACAAATACAGTTCACAAAAGGCACTAATCCTCTCCCCAGAAGTTCCACCTCCTTTTTTAAAGGACTCTGCTCAGCAGAGCAGCTCACATGGGCAGACATTCATCGGGTTGCAGTGCGAGGCAATGTTTTAGGGTGCTCAGATCTGCTGAAAAGTGCTGACTCCCAGGCTGAGCTGGGCTTGGCTGCAGACACACCACCCCAGCTGATGGGTGTGTGAATATCCCATCTCCTGAACCTCCCATCACTGCACCTCCTCCCCCAGGAGATGGGAGATCCATCAGCAGAGCGTGTGGGGTCCAAGGATCTGAACATTCACTGACCCACCCTTCCTCTCCATCCTTCGTTTTGTAGAGATGGCAGAGAAAAGGAGTAAACTCCTCCCTGGGCTGTGCCTAACCAAATCCCTCCTCCTCCTATAAACCAGGACAAAAGCTTCCTGACTCCTGAACTCTGCTTTGCCCACTGGTCCTTCCCCAGGACCCTCTGTGCAGGGCCCCTGACAGGCACCACGGCTGCAGAATTGCTCAGAGCAAGGGCTCACAGCACTGCAAAATGTGGAATTTTTCGGGATTATCGAGTCAGGATGTTCCTTGATGTCAGATCTTTGTGCACTTCCAGTCATCAAGAAAAGAAACCTCGAAGTGGAAGCAGAGCAGCTGCATCCCTTAGTCAGGACATCCAGGAATTAACAAGCCTTCGGGATGCATTAGCAGCAAGATATTGATGTATGTCTCTGTACACGTTGCTAATTTAGCAACACACTCAAGGTCCATGGAGCCTAGACTTGAATATGTTCATTCTAACACTGAAAACCACACCCAGAGACCCTGCCCAGGTGCAGACCCTTCCCCTGAGTGTGCAGAGGTCTCACCTGGGGTTGTGTAATCTGTACAGAAAATACCAACCAGCCATCACAGAGGGGAGTCACTAAATCTGAATTTCTGTGTGTAAATATTGGCACAGAAAGCCCAGTGGTGGTTTGTGGGATACACGGAGCATCCAGGCCTGCACCACTCCCAGATAAATAACCAATGTCTCCCCCACCAGTGTGTAATTGTTGGCTTGTTGCACACCAGGTAATGAATCCAATTTTGTGGGTAAAACCTGGGTGTCAAAATGCCCAAACAGCTCCTCTGCCTGCTGCATTTCCACTTCTCCTGGGACTGAGGAGAGCAGAAATTGCAAGTTTGCATTCTCCTTCTAAATTTCCACTCTATTTTTCAATTGCACTGTTTTTGGAGGGTGGGAAGGATTAGATCAACATGTAGGTACCTACCCCAGAAAAACTATTTTCTACCTTTTTTTTCCACAACTGATTTAAAAAAACGGAGCATCTGTTTAAAAAATAAGTTCTGGAATAATTGCAAGTATTAATGAAGTGTATTTCTCAAGTTTTATTTGATAAGTACTTCAAGTTCTAACAACCATAAACTTGGAGAAAACAATACTAACAATTAAAAAGGAACAGAAAGAAGGCAGACAAAGCTTTTTTATAAAAAAAATAAAAATTAGAATTGTTTTCTGTAATCCTCCACTTCAGATACTGCATAGCAGGGCTCAATCTTGGGATTTCTTTAATCTTTGGGATTGGCCTGTTCTTCCTCCTGATTTATCCGGCGGCACAGAGGGATTAAATCAGTGTAATGGACTTTTGTGAAGTGTCTGCATCAGCCCGAGCAGCTCCTGCCTGCGAGCTGCGGCACCACGACGAGGATGCTGCGCTGTTTCGAGCACCACTTAGCGGCAGAAGCCGACTTCAAATCCTCCCCTTCTCAAACCCAAGCTGAGGAAAGTTCGTTTTGAGTAAAGCCAGCCGGGAACAGCGCATCCTGCTCCCGTCCTGGCCGAGCTGGCAGCCCGGCTGGGATACATCCCTGCCCAGCCTCTCCTCTCCCCCTGCCTGTTCCTCACATCTCACCGTGCCCACAAAGGTGGTTTTGCCTGTGCTTGGAGCTGATTGAAGCATTTGACCTCGAGTTGTGGGTCAATAAACAGCTGCTCCTCTCTCTCTGTTACCTGCTCAATATCAACACGATGACCAGAAAAGAGGAAAACATCACAAGGCGGGGAGAGGATGTTCTCTGCTCTCAGCAGCCAGAGCATGTCCAAACAATTTGGGCAGGTATTTTTCTCGGCAGGACATTGAAGTCAGGGATGTTTATCACATCATATCGAAAGAACTTGTTCTCTGTGTTGAATTTTAACGATGTTAGCATGAACCTTCTAACTTTAGGGATATAAAGAGAATTAATCAGTGTTTAGAGATAGCAGGACTTATAATAACATCAATGCCTGGGAAATTAAAACAGACAGACACCCCTTTTCTCACCAAAACTCCCTGAACCTTCCTGCTGTGCTGTCATATCCCAAAACCTGCTTGGGTGAGACAAAAGGGAGCTTGATCAAGACACATAAAGTAAAATGTGCTATTTGTTTTCAAAACTGGACAGGCAACAGCAGACTTTGGGTTTCATTTTAATGTCACCACCTCTTGTGCCATCACCCTGGTTTTATTTTCCTGATTGTTGTTTTACAGATATGACTCTCTTCAAGCCACAGATCAGCACAGGACGATTGTAAGTGAATACTGACGCAGTAATTGTAGAGATGGCAAATTCAGTTCTTACTGTAAAGGTCCTCACAAGCTTTTGCAGTTTCTTCCCAAAGCCCCCTCAGCTGTCCTGCTTCTGGCCACGTGCTCCACATCAGTTATTCCAACACAGTGCTGGGAAACAATTTTTTCAATCAGTTACGTGTCCAAATTGCAAAGGCAATGGCTCACAGAGTTGTGTGTACAATTACTGAGATTCCATGCGTGCATTGGGTAATTTCTCACATAAATGCACTTAATTAGTCATCTGTGCATGAGTTTTCCTATTTGCATACATACTTAGGGCAATTTTGCATGCAAATTAAGCACTTTATATATATATATGTAAAAGTTCGACTCTCATCATGTTTACTAAACAGAAGCTTATGTTAGATCTGGAAGAAAATAATTGAGTTGTCTGACAGCACACAATACAATGTGGTAGCTTGCATATGGATTATTACAGTGTCTGCATCCTGCTGAGGTTTTCCCAGAAAGGTTATTAGATTTATCTCTGATAAAGTACTTAAGGATCAGCTTGCAAATAACAGTTCTGGTGAAATATCTGCATAGGTGAAGTCCAGGTTACCACAGCTTGCACCAGACATAATTTGTATCTGTTGTTAAAATCTTTAAAATGTCCCATCTAAATCCTGTGCTGCTCCTGGGCTACAATCAAATCTGATTCTGCCATTTCCTACTGATGGATTAGCACAATCAGAATCACTTAAAATGAGCATTATTAAAACACAAGCCTGCCAGCAGCTCACACCAAAAAATGGTGCAGGAATATCTCCCACAGATTTCTCTCTCAAAGAGATAAAAAAAACCACTTTTCAGCTGGGGTTTTTTACTCAGTTTTGGATGTAACAATATTTTTAGCACCTGTTTGTGTGTCCTGGACACGGTTCCAGGCTGACTTGAAAGCCTGTGTGCAGCTGGGAATGGATTAGGGGATGTGAGACCACAGGATCTGCTGGGCAGAGTTAACAGGATAAATGCAGATAATCTCGTTAGATGAACGCATGAACTTGAAAATTAATCTTTGGAGTTCAGGCATTTCTAGACACCGGCAAAAGCAGCAGTTACTTCATGTACAGAACTCCACCAACATCAAAACCAGCCTTTATCAGCTGAGCAGAAGTCAGGTGGTGACTACCAATGGTAGTTAATAAAACTTTAACCCCTGTGACTGTAGACTTTCTTTTCCTTTCTGTTTATGCATGTGTGGAACACTTTGGTTTTTATTATTCTTGGCCTGAAGTCAGTCCATATTATTCATACATATGGTGTTCCTAAATGGTTCCCTTTCTTTTATTTCTAGGCTTTATTTCAGTGAGGCATGTAATATTGGTATTAGTACGTAATATTACCATATTATTATCCTCATTTGTAGCTACATCACTGCTCCAGATAGTTAAATAAATTCTGTGTACATCTTTAACTTGACAGGAATTGCAAGGAGGCAAACATTCTAAATTTCTCACTACTTTTCCAGTTGTAAATATGCTGCTTTATTTTGAATATGGGATATTGTCACAAAGTAATCCCTTACAAGAGCACACCTCTCCCTGTCTCCCCCGCTCTCTCCAAGTTTTCTTATCCTTTCAGTTCCACTAGTAAAATCCATAGGTTGTCAAAGCAGCCTCCTGCAAAATGCTTTGTCTTCCAGGTGGTTTTTGACCAAAAATGCTGACAGCTCCAGAAAATTACTTCATATTAAACAAGTAACTAGGGCTTTCTCTGAGGAGTTCTGCCTCAGCATTTACCAGGCACACACACAATTCAGAGTATCTGCTGCAGTGCAAAAAACTGGATATATTTGTGAGGAAAAACATTTGTGAGGAATACCAACAATCTGGGTGCAACAAAAGGCTCAGAGAGCTCAGAACATCACTTCCATTTGTGTTTTACCAATCTGTGCAGAGGAAAACATTTCATTTTATTTTTTTTTTCTGATAAAGAAGAAAAGCATGTACTGTAATGTTAGAAAGGCTGATCTGGACCTCATGTTTTAGCTAGGTAAAAGAACGATCATTTGTTAACATTGCTGCTTGTAGCAGGGTAATTTGAGATTTGGACTGGAATAAGTTACATTACTGGGAACATTTCAGTGTATATGGGGCCATATTGATATTGAATGCAATGGTGATGAGCTTTGCAAACAATAACAGCAGCACAGGCTGCAGGTCTGAAAATTCTCATTTTCTTTCACCCATCCCTTATATTAAAAAGTAATTCTGTTGATATTAATTTGAGGTTTTCTGGTGCATGAATGAGTAAAAATTAAAGAGCCAAAAGGTTTGACAGGGCAGAATCCTGCCCCCTTCCCCTGGTACCTCACTGAATGTGAGAGTGAGTATTCCAGTGGCACAGCAAATCACAGGCACAGGACTTTTTAGAAAAGGCATTTCCTCCTGAGCTGCTGAGGGTGCCTGGAGAGGGTGGGGAGGAAATCCCTGGGTTTATGTTTGATAATGTTCCCCCATTGCAGTTCCAGGTAAATGACCCTTCAGGTAACTCTCTTTTCCTGAGGTGATGGCACAATCCTGCTGAAGCAGGCGCTCATCTGAGGAGAGTCATAAAATCAGTAAGTTTGTGAAGGCTTTGGGGAAACTGGGAATCTGTGGCCTTCCTCCTGCTTGTAAAACCACAGACTGGCTATTCATCTCTTTTTCTGTACTAAATCTGGTGAGATTTCATTGTTTCCATGAATATCAAGTGTTGCCTCAGAGAGCAGCCTGGGAGCTGCCTGCCTGCTGTGTCAGGGAGCTCGTGCAGTTTATTCTCCTCAGTGACTCCGAGAACAAACCTAATTCTGCTTTTCTGCTTTCTTTTATTTTATTTTTTTAATACCCCTTCATTAAACAGTCCACTGCAAAGATAGAGATCTATTAAGCCTCTTGGTCTGCTTTTTTCCTTTGTCTTTTTGCAAGGATACAAAAAAATGACCAGGAAAAAAAAAAAAAAAAAAAAAAAAAAAAAAAAAAAAAAAAAAAAAAAAAAGATAGTAGGACTGTTAATTGTTTTGCACGGGTCAGTTTTGTTTTACAATATTTTACAAAGAGTTGCATTAGTATAAGGTGTGTTACCTCACCTAAGGTGAAAGAGACATAGAATTGGGAGTTTCAAATTGATTTTAATATAGCCATTGCTGGCATGCTGCCACTAATGCCTGCACAGCTCAGTGAGGAGACCACAGTGTGCCTCATAATTGCAGGTCAGACTGCACCAAAGCTGGCCTCCCTTGGTCAGTGCAATTAAGTGAGCAGGAAGGGTTTGCACAGGGTCTTGTTTTCCTCAGTGCCATCCACATGACCAGCTGGGAAGAAGAATCCCTTGGATCCACAGCGTGCGGATGAGTAGGTAGCGTAAAAAGAGAGAAGGTTCAAATCCCTTGGCATTGCAGACTGTCTGGCAGGACTGAAAATGTGATTTCAAAGGAGCTGTTGGACCAGGGAGGTGGCTGTGTCAGCCCCACCATTCCAGCACTCTGGGAGTAGGGATGGAATCAGCTTGGACTGAAGCACAGCCTGTTCGGTCTTTTCTCGTGGATTCTTTCTTCGAGTCACCTTCTCCTCTGTGATTCATCATTTTGTCTTTAGATTTTGTACTGCAGCCAGATCATAGGCAATCCAGAATGTTGAGCTCTGCCCAACTATTCATGTAGTTCCAGTTGCTGCTCCTTAAAAAAATTACACAAATGTACAAACTCTGGCTTTTAGCATTGGTTATTTTCCTTTTGTGGTTGTGGCCTTCCTACTTAGGAGCATCCTTTGTTTCTTCTGTTGGTTTCCATCAAGATGTGGTAGACGTCTTTCTTTTACTGATCTTTAATTTCTCCAGAGCTCTGATTTACATTTCTCTTCACTGTTCAGTTTCATCTCGTCCCCTCTTCCCTACATATCCTTAAAAATCCGAATGCATATTAAATCTGAAGGCATTTCTCGTTCACCTCATTTTTGAACTGCTGTCACAAACACATAATTTGCCATTGTCTGTCAGACTAGAATCATCATTATTT